>NC_054831.1:16916363-17219393 GCF_018345385.1 Vulpes lagopus | reverse complement strand
CCTCTTTCTAACTGTTGTAGACGCTAAGAAAGAGATGTGTAGGGAGCAATGGAGTGTGTGTGTGGGCACTGACCCCAGGGAGAGGGAAGTGTCGTAGGGTATGGAATTGGAAGGGCGATCGAGTCAGAAGGGCATCTGCATGTAGTGGGCTTCAGCGTGACATGTATGACTTACTGTGTGACTCGGTCGATAGAGTCAGGTAGCCACGGAAACTGAAGTGGGAGAACAGGATGCAAGAGGAAGTCGTGGAGCAAGCGGAAGCCGCTACCATGTTCTAAGCAGAGAAGCGACACAAGCAGGTGCTTTTTTCAAAGATGACTCTGGCTTCTGACCAATCAGTTGATGAAATCCTGAGTAGAGGCAGGGAGAGAGGAGAGGTCTGGCTGAGGCAGGAGGGGATGGTGCCTGGGACATGGGGGTCTGCACGGAGCCAAGGGAAGCAATGGATTGGAAAGAGACTTTGGAGATAAAATCCATGGAGGAGATTTTGACAGGAGGTGGGGGAAGGGAGAGGATGGGGTCCAGAATGGCTCCTGGATTTCTGGCTTGTGTAACAGAGTAGATTGGGAGTCAGCAAAGGACAACTTGCAGGCCAAACCTATCCCTCTGACTGTTTTTGTAATTACGGTTTTCCTGGAACACAGTCATGCTCAGCCGTTCACACATCAGCCGTGACAGCAGAGCCGAGTGGTTACAACACGGAGCATACGGTCCACGAAGCCTAAAATTCCACCTGGCCCTTTCTAGAAAGTTTGCTGCCTCTGGAGTAGACAGTTGTGCCTTTGGCTGAAATCGGGAACAAGGGGAAGATAGAGCACAGGTTTAGGTGGAGACAGAAAAGATGCCAAGTTCAGATTTGGGGTCTCCACAGTGCCAAGTGGAACTGTCAAATAGGCAGTTGGTTACAGGGTCTCAGAAGGGGGGCCTGGTGGAGAGGACAGTGGAGGCAGGCCACATGAGAGCGGGAGCTGGAACCAGCCCAGCAGAAGCTGTGATTATGACAAAAGGAAGGAGTCCCGGGGAATTCTAACATTTTAAGGCCCCTTGACGCATCGTCCCCAGCATCTGATTCTCGGGGCAGCAACAGTCTCACGGAGGGCCGCAGGGAGTAGAGGTGGGGGCGGGGGGGTGGGCAGTGCCTCCTCTCCTGCACATAGGCTGCTAAGGCCTCAGGATGCCTGTGGGGGGACCTAACACTTAAGACCATACTGGGTACGATGTGGGATCTCTCGGGGATGCCTGAATTGAATCTGTGCCCCAGGCAGGACCCCCTGACTTGGGGAAACTGAGATGAATGGCAATATGGGGGACAGCTCTCTTCTGTCCCCACCTGGTGACCATGCCTTTCTTTCTGTCCACAGCTGCGCCTGAACGGGGGCCGGAACCCCTACGAGGGCCGGGTGGAGGTGCTGGTGGAGAGGAACGGGTCCCTCGTATGGGGGACGGTGTGTGGCGAGAACTGGGGCATTGTGGAGGCCATGGTGGTCTGCCGGCAGCTGGGCCTGGGGTTTGCCAGCAACGCCTTCCAGGTGAGAAGCCTGCCATCAACCTTCCCCAGCTACCCGGGAGGGGGACAGCAAAGTGCCCTGGACTGGGGGGTCGGGGGCAGGAACCTCATCCTGGCCTTCAGCTCTCCCTTCACAGTCCTGAGTCCTTGGGGGGTGGGAGTCATGTTCCTCTCTGGCCTCTGTTTCCCTCTACAGAATATGGGGCTGGATTCTCGTTTCCTGGGTCCACTCCGCTTAGGGCACTGGGATTTGCCCTGGGCTGAGGGCTGATCCTGGGATGTCCTGAGAGGCCTGTGCAGAGGGAAGAAACTCAGTCCCTCGGGGCAGTGGAGACCACCCGTTCCTCGGAGGCCCCTCCAGCCAGACCATGTTTCCCAACTGGTGTCTGTACTCACACATTCTCTCCTTGATGGGCTGGAAAACCGCTAATGATGATCTGGGGCAAAGCAATCACCCTTCCACTCGGCAGTTCTCCTCCCTGTGACCTGGAGTGAAAAGTCCTCACTCTCTTGGCTCCAAACACTTTCTCACAGAAGAGGAAACTGGCTGGAGCCCCAGTCTCATTTTGCTAACCCTGACTCAGCTCCTGTGCCCGGGTGGCCCTGTCCCTCACTCGGAACAGTTCTTAGGGAGGGACCCAGGTCAACTCCAAAGCCTTTGCTGAGCCTGACCGCCCGCCACAGGCTGGCTGGGTCCAGGGTGGGAGCTGAGTCCTGAGCAGAGGCTCCCCTGTGACTCCTCATTCCGGCACCCAGAAGGCACAGGCCTCTGATACCCCTCTGCCCATCGTGCCCTCTGGGGTCCTGGCTTCTCCACGTGTCTCTGCTAATACTGCTTTGACAAGCCAAGGTACTCTCGGGGGCTCCAAAGTGAGGGAACAACAGTGCTCTTTAGCAGAGCACCTGCCCAGCTATTTTTGTTCCTAGCCAGCTCATTCCTAAGACACCTGGGCCTCCTCAGGTCATGAAGTGGGCCTGGCTCTGCTGCTGATGACACACCCTGTCCCTTCTCTAGGCCCCAGCTTTCTCTCCAGAGGATGAGGAGGGGGCTCTCCAGGGGCTCTCTAGGCAAGTGGAACCAATAGGATGTTTGAATGTTGAGCTATCACCTGTGAATAGATTTCTTCTCTCCTGCCAATTCTCATCAATTGGGAGCACGGTGTTGAGGATTCTGAGAGCACATTCAGGTTTAGAGGAGAGAGTGCTGTGATTCACTAGTCGTGCCTGCCCTGGGCTCGTGAGTTACAGGTGCCTCATGTTCCTGACACACAACAACCAGAACCTCAGCTGTGCTTTCCCCACGGGGACCAGTGTGAGGGTCTCACCCACTCCACCAACAACAAGCTGCATGACTTGGGGACATGACTGTGCCTCTGATGTCTCCCCCTGAAAAAAAAAAATGGGCTTATCTAGCTTTAGCCTTGGGATTTTTGTGGAGGCTACAAATGGACAGAATGCAAGAAGTGACAGTACAAGGTGACACGCTTCCCGTTTCTTTTGATTCATCCAGGAGACCTGGTACTGGCACGGAAATATGTACGCTAACAAAGTGGTCATGAGTGGAGTGAAGTGCTCGGGAACGGAGCTGTCCCTGGCGCACTGCCGCCACGATGGGGAGGATGTGGCCTGCCCCCAGGGCGCGGTGCAGTATGGCGCTGGAGTGGCCTGCTCAGAAAGTGAGAATCCCTGGGAATCCCTGTCGCATCCCACCCTCCCCACTAGCCTCCAAGAGGGGACCAGAGTCTCTCTCACTGGTTATTCCTTGCAGGGCTCTGAGGCCTCTGCCAGGAGTGGAACCAAAGAGGAAAGCAGAGATTAATTTTAAGTGAGAAGACCTGGGGGCCCGAGGAACTGCCCACCTCCACCCCCCAGTGCCCCCACCTTGCCTTCTGATGGTGGAAAGACAGGAGGGGGAGCAGCGAGGGCCTTGGGAGTCTGGGAGCCATGGGTTCAAATGCAGGACCACAGTTGACCAAGTGACCTGCAGTTTTTCTGTCTAGAACTCCCTTGTTCTTCCTCTTAATGAGGAAGACACCTTCCTTGGGGGGGGGGGGAGTGTTTCTGAGGTCTAGAACTCCCTTGTTCTTACCAGTTAATGAGGAAGACACCTTCCTTCTGGGGTGGGGGGTGTTTCTGAGGTCGGGAAAGCAGACAGCAGACGAAGCACAAACTTGGTGCTCAGTGCATGTGTCAGCGTCCTTCCTCCCACCCTGCTCCAGAGAGCGTTTCCTGTTTGCATACCTTGGAGATAATATAGCTTCCCGGTGATTCCCTGGGAGTCCTAGAGAGCTTGAAAACATAGAAGGAGAACCCCGGCCAGTATTCAGAATGGCCCAGCTCGTGAAGCCTCCCTTCTGTGCTGAGAGAGAGAGGACTTGCTGTGCAGCCTGGTGGGCATGCTGCTCTCCTGAGGCCCACGCAGGCTCTCCCACCCCTGGCCTTACTAAACCACGCTTAGCCCCTTCCCTCGTGAATCTAGGAAGTGAAAGAGACCCAGGATCTGGCCAGACAACTGGAGACCAGACCCCACCTGCCATTTAGTGGCTGATCTGGGCAGTCCAAGTCGGTTAGCCACCATGGTCTATAGTTGTTTTCCCTAGACACTGGAAATTAAATGTGACGGTGAATACGCACACAAGCACAATAACCGATGATGCTCTGTCTTAAGCCATCGTGGAGAGCTAGGAAAGTTAAACCAGGGAGCTTCATGCACCCATGGAGCCCTTTAGACTCACCCAGCATTTCCTAAGCCTTGTGAGGCAGGACTGGCCACCCTGGCATGAGCTTCTTTGGGTAGACAGCACAGGCTCTTCATCCTGTCTGAGGAGTTGATCATCACCCTCTACCAGCCTCCCCAGGAAGGAACACCCAAGCAGAGAGAAGCAGTCAGGGGTCTTTACTTCACTTCTTTATTTATATTTGTCATATACCACCATTTCTCAAAGGAAATTAGCACAATATAAACCTAAATAAAATTCAAGGTAGCAGAAGATAAAAGCAGATGTGAAATAGTAGGGCTTGGTGGAAAGGTAGTGGCTCAAAATGGAGCCGAGAGAGAGGTTAAAAAAATATGTGGTATAGAGTCCTATACATTTACTATTGGGAGGTCATAAAATTCACCATGAGCTTCCTAAGAGCCAAAGAAAAGAAGGAAACCTGGACATGAATGTCATTCACAGCGTCCATGAGGTAGAAACATACCCTGAGATTAGAGAAGCCCACTGTTCTAGGTTCTGAGGTGGAAAGGCGTTTCTCATGAAGACGGGCAGTTATGAGATAAATAGTGTCCTTGACATCCTCGTGGCAGCTGAAAAATGAGTTTCGTGGGGCTCCCAGATCCCCTCAAGTTAGGCTGAAGGCATCACTCAGAGTGACCACAGGGGAGCAGTGGCCATTTGGGCCAGGAACACAGCCCTTGGCGGATCTGGTTTAATGCGTGTTAGCGTATCCAGAGAGATGAAGTGTATTCCTCAGGCCACCCTTTGTAATTACTTTTTTCTTATCCAGTCAGTTACACCCTGTATCTGCAAGTCTTTCTTTTCCTCTCTCTCTATCTTCCTCTTGACCACCGCACCCCCACCCCTGCCCACGTACACTCCATCTTAGTCATCCTTTCCATGTTTTCTCGACTTCCTCTACCTCCTTCCATCCGGCTGTCTCGGCCCTCATCCAGATGACATTTTTTTTAAAGATTTATTTATCTATTTATGATAGACATAGAGAGGCAGAGACACAGGCAGAGGGAGAAGCAGGCTCCATGCCGGAACCCGACATGGGACTCGATCCCGGGACTCCAGGATCGCGCCCTGGGCCAAAGGCAGGCGCCAAACCGCTGAGCCACCCAAGGATCCCCAGATGACATTCTTCCAGACTGTATTACTACTGCAGAGGCTCCTGAGTGGGATCCCCACAGTGACACGCACCCCTCCGATTGCTCCCCCTCCCCAAAGCCAGAATCAATGCTGGTCTCCCTCTCATGCCTCCATCCTGTTCAAACCCATCCAGTCTTTCCCACAGCACTTAGGTGAATGCAGGGACTTGCACAAGGCACACGTCCAGCCCCACTTCGGGCTACTTACCACCTCGCACCCCTCCTCAGTGTCCCAAGCACACAGGCTTTGGTGCTCCTTCACGCCTCAGGGGCTTGGCACATGCTACTAAGCCTTGTAGAGATACTTCCTATAATCCCTGCTCATCTTCCAGGGAGCAACTAAAACATACCTGCCTCTGAGGAAGTCCTTACTGACGTCCTCCCCCCGACTGGGTCCCCCACCTATAATTTCCAACACACCTCATATTTCTCCTTCTAGCTCTGGTCACATCTGTAATGAAGTAATTAATATGGGCTTCCATCCTTCTCTCCTGTGACAATTTCAACACTGCCCAGAGAGCCTAGTGCAGGGTTCACTGTAATACTTGGCTGATGGGTGGATGAGTGCAGGCTTTGGATGAGCTTCTGGTGGACATCTTGGATATTGGAGAGGTTAAGGCCTAATTCCATGGCAGGTGCTAAGAGTCCAGCTCCCAGGCTACCAGCTAACTGCAGACCATGTTGTGTTCAGACTCCAGAGCTGGAGCTAGAGCTGGTCTCCTCTCAGAAAGAGGAGAGAGCAATGAAGACCCATTTGCTCAGCTCAGAGGTAAGCACTGTCCATCAAGCACCACTAGGGTACAAACAACGAGTAAGAGACTCATGACACCCTACAAATAAAAGTGTGCCCAGAGCACTCAGCACCAGCAATGCTGCATCCTGGTGTGTGTCCTCCAAGAGAAAATATTTCTCACCAAATGAGAGGCCCACAATTTATGTCTTCTACTCCCTACCCTACATCTCATCGCATACCCTTCACATACAGATCCAAACCTTGTGGGTGGATTTGCCCTTCAGACACTGCCAGCCCCATGGGGTACAAGCATGTGCTGTGAGAATATGTGCTGTGCTCCACATGCAGCCTGGGGGCCACGGGGAGTGCTCCAGGCTCTGGTGAACTTGAGGGAAGCAAAACTCAGAAATACACGCACTTCAGAAATTTATAAGCAACTTGTCAGAAAATTAAGGATGGATCTTATTGCAAATAATTCATATACAATAATTTTGTGAATTAAAATGTACTACAAATAGTAAATGGAATATGAGTTTTAAAGGGAAACAGTTGGGCAGCCTGGGTGGCTCAGTGGTTCAGCACCGCCTTTAGCCCAGGGCGTGACCCTGGAGACCCAAGATCGAGTCCCACATTGGGTTGCCTGCATAGAGCCTGCTTCTCCCTCTGCCTATGTCTCTGCCTCTGTGTGTGTGTGTGTGTATCTCATGAATAAATAAAATCTTTAAAAAAAAATAAAGGGAAAAAGTTAATCCTTTTGTAAAGAAGCTAAACCTTCTAATAGGATTGTTTAGTAAACATAGACTATAGGTAATTTTTGGTAATCACTATAGGTAATTTTTGGTAATTACTATAGGTAATTATTGGTAATTTTTTTTAACACACCTGCTGTGTGCTCACTGAGTAAATCAAGTTTTGTTTTAAAAGATGCTCCTGGGGGTGGCTGGATGGCACAGTCAGGCATTGGACTCTGTTTCGGCTCAGGTCATGATCTCAAGGTCCTGGGATTGAGCTCCGAGGTGTTGGGCTCTGTGCTCAGCGGGGAGTCTGCTTCTCTCTTCTCTCTCTCTGCCCATCCCCGAGCTAGCAGTCTCTCTCTAAAATAAATACATAAGTCTGGGACACCTTGAGCATCTGCCTTTGGCTCAGGTCATGATCCTGGGGTCCTTGGATTGAATCCCACATCAGGGTCCCCTGTAGGGAGACTGCTTCTCCCTCTGCCTATGTCTCTGCCTCTCTCTCTGTTCTCTTGGGAATAAGTAAATAAAGTTTAAAAAAAACCATAAATCTTAAAAAAAAAAAAAAGATACACCTGGGGGACACTGTGATGTAGAGCAACAGTGTGAGTAGAAACTAGAAGAATCTGTCAAGAAGGTAATTTAGCAACATGCATCAGAGCCTTGAAAACGTGCAGCCCTTCTTCTCAGCAATTTCACTAATAAAAATAATATGCTAAAGAAGTAAGTTATATACACAGATTTACTGCAGGATGTTTATCATAGCCTTATCTTTAATGGTGAGAAATTTCAAGCAACCAGTGTATCTAAAAATATGAGATAAGGTTATAAGTTAAATATTATGTAGCCATGAAGTGCATGCTGTAACGGATATTTAGTTAGTTAGTTTTAAAGATTTTACTTGTTTACTCATGAGACACAGGGAGAGAGAGGCAGAGACACAGGCGGAGGGAGAAGCAGGCTCCATGCAGGGAGCCCGACGCGGGACTCGATCCCGAGACTCCAGGATCATGCCCTGGGCTGAAGGCAGGCGCTAAACCGCTGAGCTACCTGGGCTGCCCGTAATGGATATTTATTAACAAGGAGTTATGTCAGGATATATTTTAAGGGAAACAGTAGTAGCAGACTGTAAGTCTACATACAGTATTACATAGGCTGTCAGCTGTTTGTGTATCCTTCCCAGAAGGATCAGACCAAGGTATTGATTAATGGTGCTGTCTCTCAGGGAGGCACATTGATATTGTTTGTTTTTATTATGGAAAATCTCCAGCTACCCAAAAGTAGAGAGAACAACATAATGAACCCTCATGTACCATCACCCAGATTAAACAACTGCCAACATTTTGCTCTTATAGCTGCAGAGGTGCTCAAGAGGACTCTCAGGAATGGGGAAGAGGAACTTGGGGGTAGTGTACCTCAAGGAAGGTGACCTTGAGGAAAGTGACCTTGGGAGAGCATGAGCCAGTCCCAGATGGTGGTGCTAGGCAGGGATGGGGGTTTGTCCCAGCTTAGGAATCCGAAGCAAAAGACTTTAGAGGGGCAGGGGTCTCTTGTCTCGTTTGAACACCATGTCTGCCCTCCCCAGCGGCCCCTGACCTGGTCCTCAATGCGGAGATTGTCCAGCAGAGCACCTACCTGGAGGACCGTCCCATGTTCATGCTCCAGTGCGCCATGGAGGAGAACTGCCTCTCGGCCTCGGCTGCCCAGACCAACCCCACCACTGGCTACCGACGGCTCCTGCGCTTCTCCTCCCAGATCCACAACAATGGACAGTCTGACTTCCGACCCAAGAATGGCCGCCACGCGTGGATCTGGCATGATTGCCACAGGTGAGCCCTCTGTTCATCGCTGGCAAGCGACGCTGACCCGGCACGCTGCATGGCCTGCACAGGGTTCAGAATCACAGGGTCCCTCTGAGAGAGCTGAGAGGCCACACGTCCAGGAGGCAGGGTCTTCCTATATTAGAGGGCGTTGGGTGGCCATAGAGGCCTTCCACATTCACTGGCCCGCCTCACCTTCCCCGAGCCTGGTCTCTTTCTTAACCTCCAATGTCTAATGTTAGGAAACAAACTTTGTTTTGAGTAGCTGATGCCTCTCCATCGATACATTTAGTCAACAGTTTTCAAGTGCGTCTCCAGCAAGTTCATGGTCTGCAGGGGTTAAGGGTTCTGCAATTTTTAGATTCTTGAGTTCATTTATAAATATACCTTAAGTATCTCAAGGAGGCCACTGGGTGTGGAGACAAGAGCTCTAGGCCCAGTAGTCACGAGACCTCTCAATCCAGCCGTGCCTCTAACCAGCTGCGTGATGTCAGGCCATCCGGGCCACATCATCCAGGACCTCCAAAGTCCCTGCCAGCCCTCAGTCTGTGGACTTGGCCCCAGTGCTATAAATCCTGCACAAGAACAGAGTGAAACCCTAGAGCCAGCCCTAGCTGGAGCCAACAGAAGCCACCCCATTCATCTCCTTGCCTTGTCTGTTCTTTATCTTTTGCCTTCTTACCCGACTCCAGAACCCACTTCCCTAGCTTGTTCACATTGTCCTGCCAGGACCTGAATTGCACAGGTAGAGGGAGCAAAAGAGAGCACACTTTTGAAAATGAAGGGGGGAGGCTGTGCCATGCAATAAGGGAGCCACCCCTGAGGGGTCTGCAGTGAGTGCCCTCCTGTATGCCCTCCACCTCTGCAGGCAGAGTCTGCCCACTGCAGACCTTGGCATCAGAATCTGCATCTTCACAGGATCACCAGGTGATTGGGTGCATGTCACATCTAAGTGTGAGAAGCTCCAGCCCAGCTGACAGCTAGTTAGGCATCCTTCGAGCTGGAAAATGTAGTGACCGCTGTTAGGGGCACAAGAACTGACATTTATTGACTCCCTTCTAAGTGCCCAGGCACATGGGATACTCGTCTTCTAGGGTAAGGAAATGGAGGCTCAACTTGTCCAGGATAAGAAGTTGCCTGGTGGGGATCCCCAACTCGTGTCTGTGTGACTCCAAAGATCTTCATCAGAAATCTGTCCTCATCTGCTTTTCCATGTCACATGGTCCAATCACATTCCATTGGTTTGGGGGTAGAATTGTTCAATCTGTTTCAAAAGAAAAGACTAGGCTATCCTAACTTAGGGTGCTGATTTCCCTTCATAAGTATTGTCCATATGTTTTGAATGCCCTAATTACCCAAAGAGCTTTTGGTCTTTATAGAGAAGCATGTCAGCCCTCTGCAGGGTGGAAGTCACAGAGTGAAATTAAAGTCGTGACCAGATTGGTGCCTGATTTCTTTAGAGAACATATGGGTAGGAGCTCTGGGCCTGCAGAGGCTGGCGCTGCCCACTGTAAGTTGGACATAATTGCATCTCTGTCTCCCACACATGGCGGTCCACCCAGACATTACATGGTGGGAGTCCTGTGGGGCATCTGCTTGCTCTCCAAGCAATGAGCTGTCCTCCAAGAATACACATGGCGACACCATGGAAGTGTCCCTTCTGATCTGGAGCACCAGGCATTCTGATCTCTACCCCACCCCACCCCCTGCTTTTCCTGTCATCCTATTTCATTTCTTTGCTTACAGATGTTCCACTTGGTGGTTGGGAGGAATGAATGGAAAAAACATGCTGGCCAAGCATATGTCCCTTCAGGCTACCCCTTCCTGGTCCATAACTGAGAACCTATGACCATGAGATCTCAGGGAGCATAAGAGGACACCCCTGCTCTACCCTCCCCTTTCCCTCCCGCCTCCAGAGATCCAGGGGACCTCTCCAGGCTGTGTAGGAGGACCTTTCAATAGGGCTTCTGGCCCCAAACCTCTCTTGGATCCCTTTGGGAATCTGAAGAAAGCAAGCCCTTCCTCCACTCAAAAAAAAAAAAAATATTTCTAGAAGATTTAACATCCTATGTCAGCAGATTTACAGACTGGAGCCAAAGTTGAGAACCCTGGCTCAAATTAGTGCGAATGGGGAAAATTATCACCCCTGATGCCATTACTGCTACAGTGAAGAATAGAACGATATTCTTTGAAAATCTTGAAATGAAACATAAAGACTGACCCCTTAGCACCTTTTTTGCCAACTGGACATAGAAAAAAATACCCTGAGTCTTTCACTCTCATATGCATCATGCCCTTGGTGGATGATCTTGGATGAGGTGCCCTCCTGCTGCTGCCTGTGCCCCAGGGAGCGGGGCCACACCTGTTTAACTGGCACATCATGTCACAGGTTCAACGAGGTCCAGACAAAGCTGGCCCCAGAGCAGCTCTGCCCCTGCTGTGTCCTGGAGACTAGCCTTCGCACCTCAGGCAGCCCCAGGAGGGGCGTTGAGAGCTGGTGAGCCGGGAGGTGGATGCCCAGCACCAGTGCCAGCTCAGCGAGTCAGGAACAACCCTGCTACAAAGGGAGACTTTCATTTACTCTGCCCTGCTTCCACCATGTGCAGAGTAGGTCCCATGTTGGATCAAAGCTACACAGAGGCTATGTGGCCTCTGTGAGCTGATTTTAGGCCCTTGTCACATCCGTAGGGCTTTGTTCTGGCCAGAGGGCTCCTAGCACATGGGGAAGGTAGGATGAGGCAAGTGGAAGGCCCTCAACCTTCATGATAGCACCTCCTGAGACTGGAACACCCCCAGTATTCTCTGCAGTGGGGACAGGAGCACTGTCTTAGCTTCAACTGAGTACAGCCAGGACTGTCCATTCTGGAGGTACCAGAGGACACATGGCTGGTGGTGGGACAGGATGAAGAGCGACAACATCTCTACAGTGTGCACTGACTCTCTGACTAGTTTAATTTGGGCCTCCAACAACCTAGGATAACAAAGGATATACCCAAACCTGCTGTCTTCCTCTGGACTGGCTTGTTCTATCTTCCACGTATTCATCATGTCCTTCTTCTGCTAGTACCATGTCTTAGCAGTACTGAGCTCTGGAGTCTTATGGTAAACCACCATCCTTCCTTTTATCCAGATTACAATGACCTCCACCGAGTGTCAGGTTATTCTCTCTCTCTCTCTTTAGGTTCTGGAATTTCTTTCCAAGTTGGAAATTTCCTTAGGTCTGGCCCCCTCTTAAACTTCCAAAGGACACCTCAGCCTGGAATGAGGAGGTATACCCTCATCAACAGTACATGGCCTCCTGCCTTCCTGGTGGCACCATCTGTATTTCCTAGGGTGCATGGTGGAGGGGGGCCCTGGGCTCTACAGCGAGCCAGCAGGGAGGGAGACTTCCTCCCAGGGAGGATGCCCTGGGAGTGATGTCCACACCTGTCCCAGCTGTAAAGCACAGGAGCCCCAGGACTGCAGGGAGCTAGAATCGAGAGGCTCCAAACCAGCTATTTCCCTCCTCATGTTCACAGAGGAAAAAGTGAAGAGCTAGGGAAGACTTAAATCAAGTCTGCAGGAAGCAGGAGGAGCGGGAGAAGGTCAGCCTTACAACAGTCCATCTGTGGACTCCGTCTGAATTTTGTTTAGACAACGGAACATAAACCCATTTCTCTTCAGTCTTTCCAGCCGGTAAACATGGTAACATAAACCCCTCTCTGAAAGATGCAGACATGTTTTAGGCAATGAGTCAGACCTCATGTCTCATCCTGCTCCTCAGAGAAGCCAAAATAGACTCGTTCAGTCATCACTTCAACTTGCACAAAATGTGTCCTTGTGAATGTTCTCAGGGGGCCCCTGGCTCAGCATTGCTTTACCCAGAAACGCTCCCACCAGCGACCTGGGAAAAGCCCAATTTAGGAACTCCTGACATTATTTTTAGCACAGGCAAACACAGGAGGAAGGGGAAAGAGCCTCTAATTTCCTGTCGGAAAACCTATCCTTTGAATTCCCCGCTTGGCCTCTGTCCTGACTGCCCAGAGTCCCGCAGAGGGAGCCCCGGGCCATCCCTGTGAGGCCTGGGGGTGAGGAAGGCTGGGAATGGTCGAGGGAACAGTCGTGATGGTGGTGGTAACGGAAATACCACTCCTGGTACTACTGGGAGCGGGAGTAACAGTGAGAGGGTTGACAGGTGCTGAGGACCCCTCTGCTACAAGCCCCCTGTGAGGTCCTTACGTGGTTTCTCAGATTCAGTCCTCCCGGGACCCCTGAGAGTGGGTCCTGTGGCCATGCCCTCTTTCCTGAGGAAGCAGCTCAGGTTGCGTGTACACACACCCAGCAGTTTTGCTCCCCGCGCCTTGGGTGCCTTGTCTGGGTTTCCCCCTATGCCTGATGTCCCTGTGATGCCAGAGACAAGCATGTGCCAATAGTTAGTTGCAGGCACCTGCGTTGTGCCAGGTGCAGCTCAGGCTGGGCTGGCCCCGCCCAGCACCGGGAAGCCCCGCCCAGCACCGGGAGGTCCCGCCCAGCACCGGGAAGCCCCGCCCAGCGTCCGGGAGAGCCCGCCCAGCACCGGGAGGCCCCGCCCAGCACCGGGAGGCCCCGCCCAGCACCGGGAAGCCCCGCCCAGCACCGGGAAGCCCCGCCCAGCGCCCGGGAGGGCCCGCCCAGCACCGGGAGGCCCCGCCCAGCACCGGGAGGCCCCGCCCAGCACCGGGAAGCCCCGCCCAGTGCCCAGGAGGTCCCGCCCAGCACCGGGGAGGCCCTGCACTGGGCAGCCACCGCCCTCTTGTTTATTCTGAGCCCAATGCACCACTTTCCAAGAATCTGCATCTGTTCTCAATTCCCCCCAAGCAGAGGGACGGGACACTTATGTAAACACCGTGAGGAGGCAAGAGCAAGCTCTCCGTCCTCTGCCCTCCAGGGCCCACAGGGACGTGACTGCCAGGCCCTGTGCCTTCCCAAGGGCCCCGGGGCCCACTTTGCCCCTTTTTGTGTATCCCGGGCAAGGAGCACAGACTCCCACCGCTCCCGTCCCAGCTGGGCGGAGGGCTGGGGCCTCCCTGCCTCCGAATCCCATCCCTTGCCCGCCCGGGCTGTGTGAGGGTCTGGTTCCTTGCCGTCTCTTCCCACCTTCCCCTTACTCCAAGTGCCCCCCCCCTTCTGTTCTCTCCCTCCCCCACATCCCCATTTCAGGTTTTCCAGAGAGATCACAAAGTCACCTTTATCTGTCTGCAGTACCTGTACCGAACAGGAATGGGCTGGGAGAGCCACTGTGGCACCCAGGAGGGCTATAAGAAGGGGTTACTGCAGATCTCCACTTCCTGAGGGTCAGCCTGCCAGGCCCTCTGCTCACGCGTGTGCCCCCCCCATCCCCACGAGGCCTCCTGCACTCCGTGGGCTGTTATTACCATTAAGCTGGTGAGAGAGGAGAGGCCTGGGCAGGCCAGAGGCCCCCTGCGGGTGAGCCCCACAGTTGGTGCCCGGGGCCCTCCTTCTCCTCAGGCCCTGTCACCTGCTCCTCTTCCACAGGCCACCCCTTTGGACCACTCTGCTCCAGGCAGCTGCTTGCAGGCGGCAGGGGCTGCAGAAACTGACCTGTGCGCCCTCTCTCTCGCTCCAGGCACTACCACAGCATGGAAGTGTTCACCCACTATGACCTCTTGAACCTCAATGGTACCAAGGTGGCAGAGGGCCACAAAGCCAGCTTCTGCTTGGAGGACACAGAATGTGAAGGAGGTATCTTTGTGGGGGTGGCTTCTGGGGGACTCGAATGCTCCCACCTGTTCTGGAGCCCAGGCCTGATGCTGGACTCTGTCACCCTGGCCACAGCTGGCTCTCCCCGTGACGTTTCTCCACTCGGGGCCTTCCACAGCTACAGCTTGGAGCTGGGGCACGTGCGCAAGGCCTGGCTGTGAAGGTGTGGGGTCCTCCAGAGTTATGCTAATGGGCACCGGTTGGTCTGCATGGTCCCCGGGGTAAGGCCCAAAACTGGCATGTGGTCCCCTCCCCCTCTGGCTGCCACAGCCCTCCTGTGTCCCAGCACCAAGCCCCTGCCCACAGCCTCATGCCATTGAAGCCCAAGCCCAAAAGAGCTGCTCTGAGGTTCCAGACTCTTGACTCCCCCAGACAGAGGCAGCATTCTGCTCACACTGCCAGGATGCCGCCCAGCTGCACTGTGATCACCGGTGGGCATACCTGTGTCCCCACCTGCCTGGAGCTCAAGGGAGACCCATTGCTGCTTCTCTGCAGGCCCAGTGCCCTGAAGAGTGCCCAGACATGGTAGCCTCTCAATAAATGTGTGTTCGTTAGTCAGTCATGGACATGCCATGCCAAGAAATCACACCAACAAATGGGTTTTGAGCACCTACTATGTGCCAGACGACCAACTGACCCAGTAAGGGTCAGATAATGCAAACCAGGCCTGAGCCCACATCCAAGTGCTGAATTCTCCAGGGTATGGCAAGATGATCCCCACGTTAAGCTAAATAATAAACACCAGAGCTTTCCCAGATAAGCATTCCCTGCATTCCCAAGCTAATAGAAATGCCAGAGTGGCCAGGGAGGGCTCTGTGGCAGAGGGGGCACTCGGCTGGCCCTAAAAGGATGGATGAGATGTGGGGAGAGAATCAAAGGGTTTCCAGTGACATAAAAATGGATTGGAAACCCCTGCTGTGGGGATGGGATGCCCAGCCCAGATGAAGCAGAGATTTGAGGGCTTGGGGGAAGGAAGAGATTTGCTGAGTGGGCTCTGGGAATATCACCCACCCAGCAGGGCTCTTGGGGCACTTTGGGGGGAAGGGTGGCACAGAGGACAGGCACTTCAGGCAGTGCAGCCAGGGTGCATGGTGACTGGGCTCCTCTCCGCCCCTGCCTGTAGACATCCAGAAGAGTTATGAGTGTGCCAACTTCGGTGAGCAGGGCATCACCATGGGCTGCTGGGACATGTATCGCCATGACATCGACTGCCAGTGGGTCGACATCACTGACGTACCCCCTGGAGACTACCTGTTCCAGGTGAGGGGTGCAGGAGGGGGTTCTAGCCCCTGCTGATGGGGGGAGGGGCCTTTGGTGATGGGGAGGCAGCCCCCTTCCTGCTGGGGTCCAAACACAAAACATGTGCAAGAGGCTGTCCAAAGTGCAGGAGTCCTACCCTCGGGGGCCAGCACATCACAATCCACCGGGTGACCTAAGTATGCGAGGCATGCACGCCTGTGGGGAACTGCCAACCGCCCGAGACATCCGCAGGCTGTTAACACCTGGCACTTGGAAATCAAAATACATGTGCAGCCAAACCTGGTCCTCAGGTCAAGAGTTTGTCCCACGGACTCACAGACACCCCCCACCTGTGCTGTCCTTTGACACAGACTCTGCCCTCCACCCCACCTCTCCCAGCACCCTCACCCTGCCTTGTCCGCGCTGGCGAGGCTGAGGCAATCTCATAAAGAGGCATTCGCTAGCAAGGGTTTGTGACTTGCATCTCCCAGGAAAGTTGCCTTCATAAAGGGTCTGCAGAGGGGACAACTGTCTGCCTCCCTGCAGACGAGCGGCATGCTGCAGCCAGGGCCCTGACTGGCATGGAAGCAGGGACACTGCGTTCCCAACCTCACCGTGTCTGGAACACAGGTGCGCCCTGGCCTGCGGAGCCCCCCGTGCCCTGTCACGTTCCTACACAGCCACCCGTCTTGCTTTCGAGCTGGCCCCGCTGGGTGGCCAAGTGGGTGACCAGAAATGTGTCATTTTCCTTGAAAACTTTCCCAAGGGGACATTGAGCCAGCCCCGAGCCTGGCTGACTGCCTGTGGTCCCCACCCTGTAGGCGGCCCTGGGAAGAATCAACACCTGCACAGAGGTGACCACAGAAGGGCTTTGAAAGTCTTCCTGGGCAATTTCAGAGACTGGAAATCAGACAGCCAAGCACTTTTCCACCCACAAACCCAAAACCGCAGACTTGGAGAGTCCCAACCAAAGAGCAGAGTGCTCTTTATATTAAAAACGAACATCCATGTCTCTGTGCACGTACACTGTGCAGGGAGGGGTAGATGTTTGAGGTTTGCTATCACTTTGCCAGGTGAATGTGTATCATCATGTAGTCTGACAAGTGCCATCTATTTAATAACGACGCTCACTGAAGACTGAGGCCAGGCCTGGCTATGCCTAGACCCTGTGAATGCATGTAATCCTCCAATAAAGGGCTTTACTACTACTCTCGTTTTACAGCCAGGCAAACCCAGATCACATTTGTGTTCTTGACCCCTGAACTACACAATTAGCAAATTAACTCAATAGGAGCATGTTAGTGGGTCAGATTCATGGAAAAGAATTTCCCTTCGGACAATGAGCATTAGATTCCAAGCCTGGGATTCATGGACCCTCTCCATTCCCACACGGACCTAAATACAGACATCAGTAATGCTAGGAGGGAGGGTGGGAGGGAGTCGGACGAGGAGGATGTGGCCTTCTGGACAGAGGGGCCCAAGGCAGAGGCTGAGGCAGGGACTTGTGTGAAGTCACACCGCCAGGAGCATATGGGTCCTTGTCCCCACCCCATCTCAGCACATCCCACTCCCCTATCAACTGCCTATTCTGTGCGCCCCAATTCCTGCCTCTACTAACCTCAAGCCTCCCGGGCACCCAGGAGACGGTAACCCCTTTGTGAAGGCCTACTTGTGGGAGGGAGTAGGTGTAAGAGTCACACACAAGCAGGCAGCCAGGGGCACACACTCTGCCTCATCCGGGCCTTGCCCCCTCATCACTGGCCGATCCTGCCCCGAGCCGCTCCCTTCCATGAGGTCACCCTGGCTCTAGAGGCAGGCCTGGTCTTGGCAGGGTCTGGGCCCGGGGTGGAGGGTGGCCGAGGCGGGACTCAGCAGCCCACTCTGGTGTGCCTCGCCCCCAGGTCGTCATTAACCCCAACTACGAGGTAGCAGAGTCGGACTACACCAACAACATCATGAAGTGCAGGACCCGCTACGACGGCCACCGCATCTGGATGTACAACTGCCACATAGGTAAGCGCCCTGGGCACCTGTGGGGGAGCACAGCACGCCCTGCACCCCGCGGCCCGCCCTCCGGGAGCCCGGCAAGGACTGCCCTGCTTTGTCGAGGAATCCGAGCAGCTTCCTAATTTGGGCAAAGAGCGTGGGGAATGGAGCCAGCCTCCCATTTCCACGCACAGGAAGGAAGCTGTAGACACACAAGGCCTGGACGGAGGCTGGGTTTTCGCAGCCAGCTCTGGCCAAGGAAGGAGGGCGGCACAGACCCCGGCTGGAGCTGAGGCCATCTCCTCATTACGCACGTGACCTCAAATATGTGGGCGTCAGCAATTTGTGGGTTCTGTGTATCGTTTTCCTCTGTTGAGAACTAGAGGCTAGTCAACCACTGTGGCTTCTGGTCGCCAATAGAGAAACTTTTCCTTGCATTATACACACAGGGGGAACCAAAGGGGAAGCAGAGCTTCCTCTTCTGTAAGAAAAGCGCTGGCCCTGCTCTCGTGGTGGCGAAAGCTAAGCTCATTGAGTTACTCCTTCGCTCAGCCTGGGCGGAGGCCCTGACCTGTGCCTGGCCCTAGGGACGGCCGGCACCTGGTTGCCATTGCCGCTGCCCTGGTGGCGTCACAGAGAGGTGGCCCCAGCAGGCAACCTGGTGGAGGGCAGTGGCTCCAGGGCCCCCCCCTTCCCCCCAGGCCAACAGCTCCAGTGTGGGGCCAGGCAGCACCTCTGGTTTGCCAAACTGTCTCCCCAATGCCCACCCTGCAGGCGGTTCCTTCAGTGAAGAGACGGAAAAAAAGTTTGAACACTTCAGTGGACTCATAAATAACCAGCTCTCTGCACGGTAAAGCACCAGGTCACCACCGCCCGTCTCGGGGCCCCGGCGCACCTTCCCCAACAGCTGCAGTCCGAGGGCCACACTCTCTCCTCGTCCAGCCCCGTGCCTGCCGTCTCAACCCCCTGCAGCCTCCTCCGAGGCTCAGGAGGAAGGCGTGTGCCTGTCACTTGCTGGGGGCTGCTGCCTGACCTCGGGAGCCTGGGACGACTACCAGGAGTTGTGGCTACCAAGAGCCATCCAGCCTGGGACCCCAGGAGCACGGGTTAGCAGCGGCCTGTCCCACCTACCCCGCAGTCTGCCCCTTGTAGGACACCCCCCACCCAGCTCACGCCAGGTAACACGGGGCCCCATCGGTGTTGTGAGCTGTCCACCCAAGGGGTTTGGGCTGAATTCCATCTTCCTCCTCTTCGGTCATTTCCAGCCAACCTGAATATCTAGACCCTTCTTCCAATTAAAGACTGCCTCTCCTCTGTTATATTCACATATACAAATAATGCTGCCACATGTTTTCTAATTAGGTGAGCGAGCTCAGAGTTGGTGCTTCTTCCCCCACCCCCACTCCGAAATTCTCTTACAAGATACCATTATTATATTTTCACAGACTTTGAAACACAAAGTAACTTAGTGGCATTTAATATTGGGCATCTGGGCCTTTGAAAGTATAGCTCAGAAGAAAAACCAACCCACCTGTGTAAGTGACTCATCTTTCTGTTGTTCCAATTCTGTGGGTAACTGATGTAACGGTGCTATAAACCTGGGTCCTGGGTGATGAGGACACCCACTGAGCGCCATGTGTCATCACAGACACTTACACATACTTGAAACTTTAAATAAAAGGTTTATGATACGCATCTGTCGTTCATTTGGGCCTTGGCCCCCCCAACCCTGAGCAGCAGAGCTCCCAGGGACGGTTGGCCGGGAGGGAGCCTTGGCATCCACTCTCAGCTTCCGGCCACAGAGAGGGGTTCCGGGCAGCCTTCAGGACCCACCACAAAGCCCCAACTCCTGCCCTCTGGCAGCAGCGGTCTAAGATCACAAAAATTCAAGTCCTGACCTTTCTTGAACTCTTATTTTTAGTGAGTTTTCGGGGGGGGGGGGGGGCACAGCAGCTGTGTGGAGGCATCTGGAGTTAACCCATCTTAGGAGGGTCCCATGAGGCCGGTGCCTGAGCCAGGCAGCACAGGAGCAGATCTTCCCAGCGCAGTCAGGGTAGGCAGCCAGGGCTAGCCACTCTCACCCCGGCACAGGAGCTCCAGCTCGTATCAAGAGCATACTGCCGCCCAGCAAACTGGAAGGATCCAGAGCACCAGAGAGGGCTGGCTTGGCACCAGTTCCTCCCACACCACAAACAGGAGTGACCTAGACCCTGTCCCCACAGATGCCCTTGCCCTGTGTGGGAGCCAAATTCAGCGGCCCCTTCAGGTTTTGCCTCTGTGGCTTTGTTCATGGTTACAGAACTGTGCAACAAGCCCTCTGTGACCCACACCAGCAAGGAAGGCTAGGACCAGTTCAAAGGGTCGGTGCCATCCGCACTGGGCACATGGCAACAGGTTAGGATGCCCGACTTGTTAGAGGAGACTGAGCAGGTGTCACACAACAGGTGCAATCCCCCCGCCCCCGCCCCAACTGGGTAAACACTGGGCAAAAATGCCTTTGAGGCCCTGCTGGGATCCTCCAGGCCAATCTAGACCCCCCTTTCTTCAGCAGCCCCAGGTCTAAAATGGGAAACCAACAGCACCCCCTAGTGTTCCCTGGCAGACCATCTCATTTTGAACCAACTTTCAAATTTTTATTTTTTCTCAACTTCTGGAACTAGATCAAACTAAAGCCCACCACGCCCACAGGGACACCCTAACAAACAGTACAGGGCTATTCTAGTGTCAGGAAAGGCTAGTGGTGTTGGGGCACCAGTCTAGTCCTTGGGGGTGCCAATCCAGGCTTGCTGGGCCCCTCAGGGCCTCAGGGAGGTAGGAGACTCAACCGCAGGTCGCTCTTTCTTCTTGTGTTGGAGCCCCAGGGCCCGGGCCACCAGCCTCCTGGCCACCGCTGTATTGGTCTGCGGTCTCACCTTCGCCAGACGCAGGAGCTCTAAAAGAAAGCCCCATGGATGAGGACCTGAGTTCAAGGCTATGGCCACCACTCTTCCCGGCGACAGCAGCCTAGAGGCCATCTGAGCCAACCTCTAAGGCCCAGCTGTGCCCACAGCATGGCCACATGCCCATGGGGTCCTCGCTTAATCCTGCCACCCCTGCATCTTCCCTGTCTGGGCCACCTGGGAGAAAATCAAGTCCAGATGGGACATCTGGAGCTGCTGGACTGACCAGATACTGTCCTCAAGCCTGGGCAAAGGCTACATGGGCCACAGGTGCAGTGGATGGCCCCAGCGGGCCTCTACTGGGCCAGTCTTGCCAGCCACTTTGCCACCACAGAAACTGGCCTCTAAAATCCCTCATCGTGCTTTCAGGAGGGAGAAGAGGAAAAAGGAGGAGCTCTCATTTATCTGGCATCTTCTACACGCCCCCCCATTGCTCCAGGCAGGTCTGCCGGGCTATTTTAGTCACCCCTCCAGTTTACCCTGTATAATCTGTTTATTTTACAGAGAAAGGAACTGGCTGACAGACCTTTTCCTCAAGGTGAACTTAAATAAGTGACAGAAGCAGGCTCACAATCAGGGCTGACCCCAAGATCCAAGCTCTTCTTGCCCCACTGTAAAATATGGTTTCCATGGTCCTACAGGAAAGACCACACTTTTCCCTGAGCAACAGCCAGAAGAGGGAAGCACAGGAGGGCAAGCCCAGAACAGAGCAGCTGGCTAACAGCTCTCCCTGAGGGGGCCCCTCTTCCTGGGCACCCCTGGCTCCTGGGGTGTGCCCAGTGGGCCTAAGACAGAGAACTGAAGGACAAGGGATGAATTGGAGGGAAGGCCCCACCCTGCCCAACCAAACACTTGCCCACTCACAGCCTTCCCATCAGGACACAAGTGGCTTCCTTACTTGGCCTCTGCAAGGCTTTCAGCTTTGACTGCTTGGTTCCTTGCGTGAGGGGCCGGATCTTGAGCATAGGAAACTCCTTGGTCAGGGCTTCAGCAGCTACGGAAAGAAAACAGATCTGGAGCCATCCCTTTCTCTCCTGGTGAAGCGCCCCGTCAGGGCCAAGGAATGCATGTATCACCCCAAACTGATAGAGCCCCTTTTTGTACCCATTTAAAGCTCGGGGACATGGCTGCCCTGACAACACTGCCATCAGTTGGCCTCACCCACCCCCAGAGCCCCCGCAAGCTGCACAGGGCCCCTGTGCTCTCAGATAAGAAGCCTGTGCAGAGCCTGGCATCCGTGCTCCACCCCGGGCCCATTAGGAGCCATAGCAGCGAGGCTGTGTCAGTGAAAGCAGGCTGCCACCCTCAAAAGCCCAGGAGCTCCAGATACACTCTATCCCTTCCCCTACTCAAGACCCTCCCGGTGGATGCCCTCACTGCCCAGAGTCGTGCTGCACTCTGCCCACAGAATACTTGGGCTACAGCACGTCAGACATGGCACGCCAGAGCGGCAGTGCAAGCCACCCCTTTACACACAAGGAAGCTGAGGCCAGACGGGACCTGCTCCTCACACATCGCTTGGGAGCGCCCAGGAGGCAGCCGCGGCCACGCCGCACCCAGTGCTCATTGTTTCGATGCACCCTGTGGCCATCACCCTGCCCGCCCACAGTCAGTTACTTCTTTGGGGCAGCAGCAGCCCCCAGGCCCCAGTCCTGCTCCCTCAACACCTCCGGCTCTCCTGAGAACTGGGCTCACAGCAGCTACAGCCTCTCCCTGCTTTGGTGTTCAGAAGCTTGTGGTTGTGAAAAGCCCAGCTAAAGGGGTCAGGGGTCTTGAAAAACACACCAAAGTGAGCAGCAGGGGGAGGCAGGGCAGCTTGGGAAAGTGGCCGAGAGGGGGAAGGTGCACTGCAGTTACTGCCAGCAGCCTGGCTGACGTCCCCAGACTCGATACTGAGACGCTCCATCACCTTGAACAGACCACTTACATTCTTGGAACCTCAGTCTCCCCACCTGTAAAATAGAAGTTATCTGACCATCTGACCTACTTCCTGAGGCTGCTATGAAAGCTGGGTAAAAATGCATCTTTTTTTAAAAAAAAAACATATGAAATTGCCAGTATTTAAAGGCTTTTTACCTATAAAAAGAGCACATTCATATGATTTCATTTAACACGTGGAAGCACCCAGAGCTCAGCCTGTGACATGTTCTCAGTAAACATCACCTGAATCTGAAACCTCTGACCTGAACAGGAAAGAGTGTGCGCTGGCCTGGCCAGCGCCCACTCTGCTGCCTCTGATTTCTGGACTGGGCAGGCTGGGCGTGGCTACCAGTCCACCTGCACAGGTGAGCCTGCACCCTAGACATGGGTGATCCTTCCCTTGTCAATGGCAGTCAGAGAAAGGGCCGAGCCCACCGTGAGCTGCATACCTGAGGCCAGGCAGGGAAAGACACCGAGCGCGTGTGTGTCATCAACCCATTGAATCTTGAGACCCTTCTCTCTGTGCCAGGGAAGAGGAGACAGAGTGAGTACAATAGCAAGGGGCGAAACCCTTTCTGCAAAAGGAGTCCCCTCCCACCTTCAATCCTCCAACACTATGAGCCCAAGACAAGCTCCTATCTCCCCTGGGAAAGAGACAGCCCCTTGCAGCAAACTTTCTCAAAGACGGTTAGCTTCAGAAAGGCAAGTATCACCCCTGTTAATCGGGTGGGTACCAGATTCCTAGAACTGAAGAAGACAGGACTCAAAAGAGCTCGAAGAACACGGTGCCAAGGGTGAAGGAGAATGCACACAGCTACCACCACAGTGAGGACAAGGGCATCCAAGGTGGCTATAAAAGGGTTTATGTACTGGGGATAGGGGAGCAGAACCTAAAATAAGGAGGTCAGTGCTACTGCTTCTGATCAGGTTTCTTCTACTGCTCAAGAAAGCCACACTGAGTCTGGGGCTGATAAGAGGCCAGAAGCAGTTTCTCTATGGGCACTGCTCACACCAGCTGAAGAAGTCACAGGTGCCCCACTTTGGCCATGCCTTTAGGGAGTGAGAGCAGATGAGTGTGCTGCACCAAGCTGCCCCTTCAGCCATCCTCAGGCTCAGAGAGGCAAGGGAGGGCAGTTTGGGAAGCAGTCAGAAAACAAGGCCAAGAAAAAAAGGATTTCTATTTTTTTCCCCCAAAGATTTTTATTTTACTTATTTGAGAACGAGTGAGTAGCGGGGAGGGGCAGAGGGAGAGGGAGACAGAGTCCCAAGCAGACCCCACACTGAGTGCAGAGCCTGACTTGGGGCTTGATCTCAACACTCCGAGATCATGACTTGTGCTGAAACCAAGAGTCAGGCACCTAATCAACTACACCATGCAGACACCCCGAGAAAGGGATTTTTAAAAGAGTTAGCAGGAGGGGCACCTGACTGTCAGTGGAGCATGTGATCTTGCTTTCAGGGTTGTGGGTTTGAGCCCCATGTTGGATGCAGAGACTTAAAACTTAAAAAAAAAAAAAAAAAAAAAAAGAGCGAGAGAGAGAGACTAAACAGGAAAAGAGAAAGGAAGCTGGAGAAAGGAAAATGACCATGAGAGAAAAAAGAAAAACAGAAAGAAAAGAAAAAAAGAGAGAAAATCAGAGAAAAGACTGGAGTTAGATCCAAGAAATTTGGGGAAGCAGAAGTCTTTGCTTGCAACATACTCTCCTGGTGCCCATCTCCACACTGACTCTGCTCTAGCTCACTGCACAAACAGTTCTTGCACAGAAAGAGGCCTCAGTCTGTAGACTGACTGACTGACTGGGTGGCCAGGACATAGAGCAAGGCAGGAGGCAGTGGGCTTCCTGGGTCATGCATCCCGGCAGGGGGCCTGGCTCCTGGCAGACATGTGGGTACGCAGGGGGCAGGATGGAGAGCTGCTGCTGAGTGCCAGAGGACCAGATCCAGGGCTGCTGCACAAGCCCACCACTAAAAACCCAGCTCTTTTCTTTTGTACAGTAGTGGCCAGCAGGAATATGTAGCCCAGAGCAACCACATCCACTTTCTGCCCTTCTTTCCGGATAGCTTGATACTGTGGGACGGGCAGGCAAGTGTCCCCAACCACAAAGTGATGGCCTTGCTCCTCTCCAGGGGCGAGCACCCACCTCCCCTGCCTCCCAGAAGCCTCATGAGCACTCACTGGAACTCGGAAAATGCTGCCAGCAGATCCTCAGTCTTAAGTGTGGGCGCAAAGTCGTAGATCTCCACCACATGGGCAAAATCCTTCTCTCCAGGCAGCTCCTCCATGAAGGAGGACGTGTCCACATGGATCTTCTCTACCTGAATCTCCTTCTTGGTCAGGTTGTCTATTATCTGAGAGAGATCACACCCTTTAGCAAGGGGAGCTCTGACACACAGGGCTCCAAACATCTGCTTCAAAACCAGAGGCCTGCAGGCAGAAGCAGGGCTCACACGGCAGAGAGGAGAGCACCACACATGGCTTTCCACAGGAGCCACACCTGGCAGGAGTCTGGGAAAGGCAGCATGATGGCAGGATGGGCTTGAAGGTGGAGAGGCAGGAGTTTTAGGGAAGGTAACTTACTTTTATGGAGTCCTCACTGGGTAAGTGGCATTTACATGCAGTATGTTTTATAGAACCCTGAAAACCATACTCCATACACCCTCTCTGCAGAGAGGAGCACTATAAATCAAAGAGCTAAGTAACTCCCCCAAAGATACATAGTAAGAGACAGAAGTGGGCAAGTCCAGGATCTTTCCTCCCTTTACTAACAATGGGATGTTAAGCAAGTCTATCTGGCCTCTACTCCTCATGTACAACATAGTAATAAAAGATGCCCACCCTCCCAACCCAACACCCTAGCCACTCTGAGAGGCAGATACACAGTTCCAAGGAAATGAGATTTGTAACACAAAACTTCAGACAGAAGAATCATTCTCATGACCAAGGCCTGTAGTCCTTAGGAAGCAATTCCACATATACCCCCCATCTGTTACTTCGTGAAACAATGTATTATTATCTGCTTCTCAGATGGGGAAAGAGCAATTCAGAAAAACAAATGATATGCCCAGAGAGGAGCTTGTCAAACAGCTCCTTCATGGCTGCACAGGGACCCAAATCCACACCCTTGACCCCCACATCCTGAGCCTTGTCCCCTCCACTGTCAGTCCCTGCTCCTTCGGGCAAGTCCCACTGCCCCTCCCCTACGTCTCCAAAGGGCCCCCTATCACCCAACACCCAGCCCTGCTCAGCCAGCATAGCCCCCACCCCTCCTTGCCAGGACCCTTGGTGCCCCCATCCACCCAGGAGCACACCCACCTCACTTCCGCCCTCCCTTTTCTGGGCTTAAGAGCCTTATCACCTCCTGTAGCAGCTCACTGTAATCGACCTTGGAGCAGCTGCCAGGCCCCTCCTCTTCCAACTCTTCATCTTCCTCCTCTGCAGCCAGGCTCTTCTCCACCTCATTCCCACTCTCCTCTTCCAAGTCCAGCCGCAGACTGGACCCAAGCCGTGTGGCCATCTCCAACCCATCTCCCATCCCTGAGTGGCTCTCAGGCTGTGGCGACTCAATGCCAAGCGGGTCCAGTAGCTGCTCACTGTCACAGTGTTGGTCTGGGCCCTCTGGGTCCACAGGTGCCTGAGTCATCAACACAGGGGGGTCCGGAACAGAGTTGAGGTCCCCAGCACCAACATTCCCAGGCTCCTCCAGAAGCTCACCAGCTGGAGCGTCTCCTTTGAGCCGTGGGGTAGAGCATGGTACCCCGTCTTCTTGCCGGCGCAGTACTCGGGGCACATACAAAGCCTGGTCCGGTCTGCGTCCACGATGACCCCGGCCAGCCCGTGCCCCTCGAGGACCAGCAGGTGCTTGGTTTGAGGTGGGCCGAGGACCTCGGTACTTGCCAGGCTGAGAGGCAGGAGGGTGGCAGGAGCCAGAGAGTCCATCTGAACTGGGTGACCTGGAGCAGGAACAGGAGGTGTGATCAGAGCAGTGCATGGGCCCCAAGGACAATGGTTTACTGGAGCTCCCTGCCATTCAGGCATGAGGCTCTCAAGTCAGCATTAGGCCAAAACCAAAGCCAAGATGACCCCTGAAAATACAATAGGAAGGCAATATAAAGGAGGCTGAATGCCAACTCTGAAGAAGCACAACGCAACCAGCTCTCCCTCTGGTGTCATAAATTAGAGACAGCTGAATCTTCAGTTCTACACGAAGTGAAGTAATTGCATCTCGGTAACTTTGTTAGATAAATATGTAACTTTGGGGGTGCCCGGTGGCTCAGTCGGTTAAGCATCCAACTCTTGATTTCTGCTCAGGTCATGACCTCAAGGTTTTGGGATCAAGCCCCACATCAGGCTCTGTGTTGAGCATGGAGACTGCTTAAGATTTTTCTCTCTCCCTCTGCCCCTACTCTCTAATTTAAAAAAAAGAAAAGAAAGAAAGAAAGAAGAAAAAGAAAGAAAGAAAGAAAGAAAGAGAAAGAAAAGAAAGAAAAAAAGGAAAAAAAGGAAAGGAAAAGAAAAGAAGAAAAGAAAAAAGAAAAGAAAAGAAAAGAAAAGAAAAGAAAAGAAAAGAAAAGAAAAGAAAAGAAAAGAAAAGAAAAGGCACCCCGGGTGGCTCAGCAGTTTAGCACCACCTTCAGCCCAGGGCATGATCCTGGAGACCTGAGATCGAGTCCCACATCGGGCTCCCTGCATGGAGCCTGCTTCTCCCTCTGCCTGTGTCTCTGCCTCTCTCTCTCTCTGTCTGTGTCTCTCATGAGTAAATAAATTTTAAACATCTTTAAAAAAAAAAAAAAGAAAAATAAGTAACTTTAAACACCAGGATCATAGTCGCTGTAAGATCTTATGAGATGCACACGGGAACAGAGATGCGTGAGGTTCAAGTGTGCTTCCCACATTCCATGGGCTCTCGGGGCAAACACTCTCACTGCCTAACCTGCTCTATCTTTCTGTCTTTCGGCCCAAGCTCATACCTGAGTTTGCTGAGCGAGTCCCACATACAGTACACACCGACTGCACTGCCGAAACAGAAGGCGACGACTTTAGGCAGCTGCGGTGGGGACCTGGGAAGCAGCCTGGAGGCTGCCGGTCCTGGTTCTGGACCAGCGCACCTGCCAACCCACAAGGAGGTATGAGGGCCCCCAGAGCACCAAGATACACACCTGATATCCAAGTGGCAGATGACAGTCCTTCTCTTCCAGCCCTCCCCAACAGAGAAGCTGCTCAGAAGATCAAAATTCTCTGCTGTCCTGTGGATCAGGTACCGGAGACGACTGGAGAGTGGGGGGAAAAGAAGTACCCTGGGAAGGGACGGGAATGAGCGCTGAGCAGGGGCCTAGGGCCTGACCCCCACCAGGTCCATGCCCGGTTTGCTCCCTCTGCCCCCCTGCGTCCCTGGCCGGCTGCAAAGGACTCGGGCATAGAGGTTCCACGCGGAGGTCCTGGTGCAGGTACCGTGCCATTCCCTTCCTGGGCTGGGCCCCTGCAGCCTCCGGGTGATGCCCAGAACCGCACAGCAAAGATGCGGCTGGGAGACGCCAGCGAGTAGGGCGCTAAACCCAGAGGCCAGGATCAGAGCCAGGGAGGAACCAGCCGCTTGGGAAGGGGGCACAGGGGGCTCGGCACGAGCCTGTCCTCCCGCACGGGCACCCCCCCCCGCCCCAGCTCACTTTGACAGCTGCTTCTGCAGCAGAAAGCGGTCCAGCTCCTCCTGGATGCGGTGCACAAAGTCATTCTCGGCGGAGGAGAGGAAGACGCCGTCCAGGCAGAGAAGGGCCAGGGTGACGGGTGGGAGAGCCTGTGGGGCAGACGGACCCCGCGGGATCAGAGCACAGACCCGGCCCCCAACCCCCACCCCCACCCCCACCTCCTCCCCGCGCGAGTGAGGAGCAGGCTCGGGGGCGGCGAAGGGATGCGCCCAGGGCTCCGGGGGGGGATGGGGGGGCGTCTCCCGGGCCTGCACGGCCAGCCCCGCGCCGCCTCGCCCTCCCCGGGGAAGCCGAGGGCGCCTGCTCCGGGCTGGCCCCCAGCGAGAGCCCCGAGGGTGGCGTCCCGCCCCCAGGGCCGCCCGCCGCACTCACCGCGGCCGCCCCGCCGCCGCCGCCGCCGCTCGGAGGGTCCCCGGAAGCCCGCTCGCCCCGGCGCGCCCCGGCGCCACCCGGCCTCCGCGGGGCCACAGCGCCACCGCGCGGCCCGGGGGAGGCATCGCCGAAACGGCAGAGGGGCGTGTTCCGAATTCCCCCCGCCCCCCCCGCGCTTGAGAGCACACCATCTCCTAGCATTTTTTTAATAATATTTTATTTATTTATTCATGATAGAGAGAAGCTGAGATACAGGCAGAGGGAGAAGCAGGCTCCATGCAGAGAGCCCGACGCGGGACTCGATCCTGGGTCTCCAGGATCACACCCTAGGCCAAAGGCAGGCGCCAAACCGCTGAGCCCCCCAGGGATTCCCCCATCTCCTAGGATTAACCAAGTTCAGCGCTTTTGAGTGGCTCCTATGTCCTAGGTGGTGGGGTACCAGATTTTCTGGTCCAATGCACCCCTCCCGAAGGACCTAACAGAGGAATAAGGAGCAAGGAGGCTTGTGGGCACCAAATATTTCAGCACCTCTTGCCCATCACTGCCCTTCTGCTGCCCTCATTGATGGAATCTGCAAAGAAGTCCTGCTTGACGCCAAGGGGTCGCTGACAAGATGCACTAGCCTTGTGGGTAACTGGGGGAGGTAGCCACCTGCAGGCCATCAAATTATACTACTCTGCTACATCCACAAGTAACTCCAGCACCCACCTTAATTGGGGCTTGAAATTCTTGCCTCAAACAGCTCCTGGCTATTAATATCTAGAAGACCAGAGTAGAAATCCTCAGGCATCCTACGAGGTGCTGATCGTCCTGAATCCAGAAGCTCAGAGCAAAGCAAGGCCCCGAACTAACAACATTTAAAAGATGGGACAGTCTGGAGGCACCTGCTCTGGGGTTGAGTGTCTGCCTTCGGCTCAGGTCATGATCCTGGGGTCCTGGGATCAAGTTCTGCATCGGGTCCCCACAGGGAGCTTGCTTCTCCCTCTGCTTATGTCTCTCTGCCTCTCTCTGTGTGTCTCTCATGAATAAAATAAATCTTAAGAAGAATAAAAGAGAGATGGGACAGTCTGAATGTGCCCTGCAGTAGGATACTGGCAAAGGTTACGGGCACAGCATACCTCAAAAGGTGGGCTAGGAGAAGAGGCCTGGGAACAGGAAAACAGAAAAATTAAGATGCATTTTTGCTTTCTCACAATTTTTTCCAGAGTATTTCTTAAGAAGATGGTGGTGTTATATCACATTTACGAAGACTATCTTTCTAGGTAGTTTGAAGAGTAAAAAGGACCTAGAATAAAGACAAACCCAGTACAGGGAGAACTCAAGGGAGCCAAGTCACGAGTCTCTTTTCTGGGCATGGTTGTGAGGAGCTTCTGAAGGCCTGACAGATTCTCTGCCCTCATCCTGGAGGGGCTTGCAGTCCCTGAGGGAGCAGAGGATGGGAGGGTGACAGGAACAACAAAAGACACCCTTTGGGTTTCTGACCCCACCAGCCCCACCCACCGCCTTAGAGGCTTCAGTGAAGTGAGAGCAGGCCTGGAGAGAATGCTGAGTGGCCACATGATGGCACTGTTTCTCTGACCAGGCTTCCTTGCCTGGGAGGTACCTGGCTGGGAGGCAAGCCCACTTAGCCACAGCTATGGACCAGATCTGACCTGGGAGAAATATGCCCGGTGACTCAGGAAAATAAAGGCCCAACTTTCTCAACAAAGTGGTTGTCTCACCCCCAAACAGAGGGACAAGTCAAAAACACAGAAAACAAACCATGCCCTCACCTCTTCAGAGCTGGTCTGCAGTACAGATGTACAGCACATTCAGAGAGGGTAGAAATAAAGCTCATAGAGGAAGGCTGCCCCTGAACCACTTCTACCACACCTTCTTCAGGTGGCTCAGAGACTAAACAGAAAAAAAAGGCGTCAGCAGGCAGGCCTCCACATGGGTGGACGTAGTGAAGGGATGCTTAGATAAATGTGGGAGGGAGTCAGAGTGTTTCTACCCACACTATTTTGGGACAATATTAGGTGAGGATAAAATGGGCCCTATTAACCAGAGGTGAGTAAACAGAAGAAAAAGCAGCACAAAGGGTATGTACAATTTCTACAGGAGAAGAAGAAAGGAAAAGCACATAGCAGGAAAATGAGCAGAGCAGAGAATAGAGGGTAACAGTATATTGGAAGATTCTCTTGAGAAAAGAGAATAAGATTTCAGTTAATAACTGCTTCACATTCCCAAGGAAATCAAAGAAATCCTGATTTCCATGTCACAGCGGATAAACCAACAGATTGAGATGAAAGAGAACTGTCAGAACCATGGGAAGATGTAAAAGAGGCAATCATGTTCATCACAGAAGCAGCAAAAACTAGAGCCAACAAAGCAGGGACTGCTGAGTAAATGCTTGTGGGAAAGAAGATGACTATTTACATAAAGCTTGCCATCTACACTGCACTCATTAAATCCTCACAGCAGCCCTTTCAGATGGAGATTGTTAGCCTACTGTACGAGAGTAAACTGAGGTTTAGCCAAGGACACGCAACTACTAAGTGCAGAGTTGGAACTCACTCAAATCTAGCTTTAGCCTGACTACCACACCCATGCTCGGAAACCCCACAGGATTGAGATTCTCCATCTTTAGAAAGTCATTAGAATTGTCTTGGAGGCCAGGAGCCAGATTCAGAAATCAGGAATGAAATAAGTTCGATGAATCCAATCAGCTGGAGAAGCACACTGGTATGTGCTATAGATTTTTACTCAAAAGAGGAGGTATGATTATGAAAGAATTGAATGCAGGGGACATGGGGTTACAAATAGTCCCATCTGATGACATGGACCAAGAGTTCCCTGCTGCCAGAGTGTCTTCTTCGTGTTTAAGGTGAAGTTTAAGAATATCCAGTTTATGATTGTTATTGAAAGTTCTTGTAATGTTTGCATAGTTTGGCATATCAGATAATCTAACACATTAGGCAGTGATCCCAATTTAAAATGTGAAATAGATCTCAGGCTTACAATTTTAAATGGGCAGATGTAATGATGTGGCAAAAGAAAGGCAAAAGAATTGTAGATAAAATTAAATTTCTTTACAACTTGCAGCAAGTCGACAAATACTTGAGAGAGGCTGAATAAGAAATTCCTCTGGTAGCTCACAACTGTCTTAGTGTTAATGTTTTGCTAGAGGCAAAAATCAACCTAGCTTGACAATAGCTTGGGCCTCCTGGATCCTCTAAGTTTTCTTTAGCATATAAAATCATTTTAGAAACTTCCTTTGTTTTAAAACTTTAAGTATGTAATCATCAATAGCTCCTCACAACCCCAGTACAGCTCTTTCTCCCCACCAGTCCGGACCTGGTGCTTTAATCAAGACATTTTTTTGCAACAAAAACATCTCGAGAATTCTTTCTTGACCATTTACTCCTGGCCCATATCACATCAGTTAAGAGTACTTGACTAAGTTGGTAAAAAGTATTATAATATTAAAGAGAGCTGGATTTACAGTATTTTAAGATCAACAAGAGTTGTTTAACAGCACAGAGAAATGTTTTTGCTTTATAGTTCACAAGGTCATCCATTTGATATGCATTTAAAAAGTGAGGACTTCTGAAATATAAACATACTTTTCCCTATTCTTCCCACTAAATACAACTAAAAACCCTGGACATTATATATAAAACAAACAGAAGGAGGCTGAAAGGTAGAGAGAAGAAGGCTGACGAGCTAGGGAACTCAGGATTCAAGGGAAAATGAAGTGGTATATTTCTTGGGTTTTCTTTATGCCTCAAATTCCCAGACTTGGAGCATGAAGCCAACAACCCAGAAACATCGAAAGACACAGACAAACAAACCAAAACAAAAACCTAACAAATGCCTTTTTTTTCTCTCTTGCCAAAGAGGCAGGCTAGCAAGAAAGAAAACTTTTAGACAATAACTGTTCTACTACCCCAGCCAGGCGTTGTCCTCACTCAAACCCGCAAAACATAATATAGGAGTACTAGACTGTCACCTTCATCACCTTGTAATAAAGTGCCACAAAGACAATGTCAGAGAAGGCCCAGTAGGGAATCAGGACTTTCATCCTCTCCAGGCAGTAATGAGCCCTGGCCCCTGCCTACAGTGTCAGTAGAGACCACTAAAGAACCTAATTTCCACCCCCTACTCACCCTCCTCCTCACTCTCCCCACTGGAGTGATGGCATAGGAGGCCTAGTGGACAGGAGGACTTTTATACCACCCAGAAATCAAGAGACCATGTCATCCCCATGGTGTCACTGGAAGCCATGTGGGGAGCAGCAAGGCAATTCTACCTCTCCCAGCCAGGAAAGTATCTCTGGAGGCCTGCTGGGAAGCCAGAACTCCCACTCCTACCCATCAGTAATGACTCCACCTAAGTTGTCAATGGCATATCAGTGGGAAACCTGAATTTTAGACTCCACCTGCAGCAACATGGCAATGCCTCCCATTCCCCTGTCAGAATGGTGTCAGAAAGAGATAGCTAACAGAGATATAGTTAATATCCAGAATCTCATAACACCCAAGATGTCCAGAATTCAATCAGAAATAACTGGGGATAACAAATACTAGAAAGACCTCAGATTCCATGAAGAAAAGGCAATTGATACAAACACTGAGATGCCAGAAATTTCACATTATCTGACAAAGATTTTAAAGTAAATGCTTCTACAAGCAATTGTGAACACACTTCAAATAAATTAAAAAGAAAAAAGTCTCAGCTAAGGCATAGAACATGTAAAAAGAAGAACCAAAAGGAAATTTTAGAACTGAAAAGTATAATGAAAATAAAAAGCTCAGTAGCAGAATGGAAGAAGAAAAGGAAAGAACCTATGAACTAGAAGATAAAACAGAAATTACCCAATCTGAACAACAAAGAGTAAACAGACTGAAAACAAAAATGAACAGAGACTAAGGGATCTGTGAGACTTTAACAAAATGATTTTACATATATGTTATTAGAGTCCTAGGGAGGAGAAAGAGGGTGAGGTGGAAAAAGTGAACAAAACAATGGCTGAAGACTTCTGAAATTTGGGGGAAAAATCTACTTGGAAATTTGCAAAGGGTCAATTTTCCAAGAACACATAGCAATTAAATCTGAAGAAATCAAGACAATCTCAGATAATGGAAGAGTAAGAGAATTTGTTGCCAGAAGATCTAGCCTAAAAAGAATAGCTAAAAGAAGTACTCTAAACAAAAAGGAAACAATAAAAGAATTTTAAAACATTAGAATGGAGAAAAGAACACAGTAAGCAAAAATATAAGTAATACAATAGACTTGCTTTTTCTTCTTGAATCTTCCAAATTGTGCTTGACGGTTAAAGCAAAAATTATATGTAGTGGTTCTAAATGTATGTAGAAGAAATATTTAAGACAATGTATTATAAATGGAGGAGGTTAAAAGGACATAAAGGGAGTAAAGTTTCTATACTCAAATTGGTAAACTAAGAACACCAGAAGATTGTGGTAAGTTATGTGACATAAGCTATATTAAGAAACATTTTAAAAATACTATAGGTAGGTCAAAATGGAATTCTAAAAAATGTTCAAGTAACCCACAGAAAGGCAGGAAAAAGAATGCAGAAATGGAAAACAAAGAAAACAGGATGCCCAAGTGGCTCATTCAGTTAAGCATCTGACTCTTGATTTTGGCGCAGGTCATGATCTCAGGGTTCTGAGATTGAGCCCCACATTGAGCTCCACACTGGGCATGAAGCCTGCTTAATATTCATTCTCTCCCTTTTCCTCTGCCCCCCAACCCCAACACACACACACACACACACACACACACACACACACACACACACACACACATACACCTAGAAAGCATAGTAAGGGATGCTTGGGTGGCTCAGCAGCTGAATGTCTACCTTTGGCTCAGGTCATGATCCTGGGGTCCTGGGATCATGTCCCACATTGGGCTCCCTCCAGGGAGCCTGCTTCTCCCACTGCCTAGGTCTCTGCTTCTCTGTGTCAGACATGAATAAATAAATAAAATCTTTATTTAAAAAAAAGGAAGCATAATAAAGTAGCAGACTTAGACGGGAAAATATCACTAATTACGCTAAATGTAAATATTCTAAATACTCCAATTAAGACAGATTGTCAAAATCAATTTAAAACCATGATTCAACTATCTACTATCTGCAAGAAGCTTACTTGAAATATAAAAATATAAGCAGGTTGAAAGTAAAGGGATGGAAAAAGATCTATCATGCAAACATTAATCAAAAGAACACAGGTGTGTATACTAATTTCAGCTAAGGTAGACTTCAGAGCAAAGAAAATTACTTGAGACAGAGAGGGACATTACATAATGATAAAAGGGTCAATTTACCAAGGACATGTGGGGATCCTAAATGTGTAAGTGCAAAATAAAAGAACCGCAAAATATAAAAAGCAAAGACTCAGAAATGAAAGAAGAAATGACAAAGTCCACAATGATAGTTAGAGATTTTGACATCTCTCTTTCAACAATCGATAATGAGACAGAAAATCAACAAAAATATAGAATAATTCAACAATACCATTAATAAACAGGACCTAATCAACATGGCTGGCTGAGTTGATAGAGCATGCAACTCTGGATCCCAGGGTTGTAAGGCTGAGCCCCAATCTGGGTATAGAGATTACTTAAAAATAAAAATTTTAAAAGCGGGGGGAGAAGAAAATATAAACCAAAGAAAAAAGAAAGTAGAAAGGAAGAAAATATAAAATGAGTAGAAATCAATGAAATTAAAAATAGGAAAACAATAGAAAAAATCAATAACCCAAAGAGCTAGTTCTTTGGAAAAAATCAAGAAAATGACATGAAAGAAAGAACACACAAATTACCAATATCAGGAATGAAACAGGAGATATCACTACAGACATCAAAAGTATAAGGAACTATAATAAACAACTTTACACACATACATTTAACAATTTAGTGAAAAGACCTACTCCTAAAAGGTCACTTAGTGTATTCCATTTATATAACCTTTTTGGAAAGACAATTTTTTTAAAAGATTTATTTATTTATTCATTCAGAGAGAGAGAGAGAGAGAGAGGCAGGCAGAGACACAGGCAGAGGGAGAAGCAGGCCGCATGCAGGACTCGATTCTGGGTCTCCAGAATCACGCCCTGGGCTGCAGGCGGCGCTAAACCGCTGCGCCACTGGGCTGCCTGGAAAGACAAATTTTTAAATGGAGAATAGATTTGTGGTTGAAGGGGTTAGAAACAGGAGATATGGGGGATAGCTGATGGAGGGGAGAGGAAGTGGGTGTAACTAAAAGAGCTACAGGAAGAATCCTTGTGGGACCCCTGAATGGCTCAGTAGTTGAGCCTTCGGCTCAGGGTGTGATCCTGGGATCCAGGATCAAGTCTCATATCAGGCTTCTTGTATGGAGCCTGCTTCTCCCACTGCCTATGTCTCTGCCTCTCTCTCTCTCTGTCTGTCTCTCATGAATAAATAAAATCTTTAAAAAACAAAAGGAAGAATACTTGTGTTCTATATCTTAACTGTGGTGGTGGGTACAAGAATCTACACATGTAATAAAGTTATGTAGAACAAAATACACATGCTCACAAACACAAATAAGCACAAGCAAAACTGAGAAAATCTGAATAAGACTAGTGGATTGTATGAAGGTTAACTTCCTGGTTGTGATATTGTACTATAGCTCCCAAGATGTTGCCACTGGGGAAAACTGGATAAAGGGTACACAAATACAAATACACAGGATCTCTGTGTATTATTTCATACAACTGTATGTAACTCTACCAATTCCTTAATAAAAATTTCCAATTAATAAAAAAGAAAGATTTAAAGAAAGATTTAAAAGAAAGATTTAGGGATCCCTGGGTGGCGCAGCGGTTTGGCGCCTGCCTTTGGCCCAGGGCGCGATCCTGGAGACCCGGGATCGAATCCCACATCAGGCTCCCGGTGCGTGGAGCCTGCTTCTCCCTCCGCCTGTGTCTCTGCCTCTCTCTCTCTCTCTGTGACTATCATAAATAAATAAAAAATTTAAAAAAAAATAAATAAAAGATTTAAGTATATTAAATTTATAAATGCAAGTTGTGTTTAATAACTTCATAAATATGAGTAAACCCAGGACCAAATGCTTTATAAAAAAAGATTTTATTTATTCATGAGAGACACAGAGAGAGAGAGGCAGAGACACAGACTGAGGGAGAAGCAGGCTCCCTGCAAGGAGCCCAATGTGGGACCCGATCCCAGATCCGGGGATCATGCCCTGGGCCAAAGGTAGACGCTCAACTGCTGAGCCACCGAAGATCCCAGGACCAAATGTTCAAGAGGAATAAATTTGTTTAGTCATTTCAAATTTACCAAAGTTGTTCTCATTTTCTGTAAAATATATTAGATATATAAATAAAATTATAATAGTTATAACTTGAAATTTAAAACAATGAAAACTAGATATTTAAATGTGTTACTTTCATAAGCTAGTATAACTTAAAAGCTAAATAACTATAAGGAATATTTTGTGAATAAAAAGCCAGTCTCATGAGAAACTACCTAAAACTACATGGACTTCAAAGAAAAAGCAAAAGAAGATTAAAGCAATTGGGGAAAATATGAATATAGAGGCCTGCATTGTAGATCCAACATATGGATAATTAGTATACCTGAGGAAGAAAACAAAAGTACTGGAACAGAAAAAAAAAAAAAAACTAAAATTGCAATATTTTGTAACAAAGGAAAACATAAAGGTATAGATTAAAGTGGCCTTACCATGTTCCAGAAATAAAAAGATAGATAATGATAGATAGATAGATAGATAGATAGATAGATAGATAGATGATAGATAAATAGATAGATAGACCAACTAATGGCTGATAGAGATCATGGCAAAACTCTTTTCTCTGGGCATTAAAAAAAAAGACAGATATCATTATTTAGACAGAATACAAAGGGTAAAAATCAAGTGGCTAAAGATTTCCCTAGCAACTCATAACCAGAAGAAAATGGAACAATATTTAGGGAAAATGTTAAGACCAGAAAAATCTATAAACCGTGATGGCAACTGGAAGATGTTTTCAAACTTGCAATGACTTATTAGCCTGTCTCTCATAGATATTCTGCTGAGGAAATGGAGTGGTCCTGGCCTAAGGTGGAGATGCCAGGACATTGGCAGACACCATTTATAGACAGCCGGTCCTTGTCCTGCATAGTTTAAGTCTCAAGAATTTTGGAAAATCCACAAACAACTGAAATTGTTTTCTCTAATGACCTAGTCAGTCTATTCCAGAACTGCTTGCCCAACCAATCTCTTTGATAGCTGCCAACTAATGACCTTAATTAGAAAAATAAAATTCATTCTTTATGGACTAGCACCTTCCCCCCACATCCTTGCCTTCTTCCCCTTTTCTTATATAAGTCCTTTTTTTGTTTTCATTTCTTCTTCTTTTTTTTTTCTGTCTTTGTTAACTGTTAAGAATCTAACGCTGTTCTTGGTGTACTTGTGAGTTAGTTAACAACTCACTAAATGTTTCTTTGCTTGGACATTCATTATCCTTTCTAGGAAGCTACTAAAAGACATAATCCAGACCACCAAGGGATGAATAAAAATAAATGACTTACAAACTGGAACGTCATGAGAGAAAACACTTCATGATGAACATTTAATTTGCTTAAATACTTAGTTCAATAAAATAATCACAGCAAGGTTGCCTGGGTGACTCAGTTGGTTAAGCATCTGCCTTCAGCTCAGGTTGTGATCCCAGGGTCCTGAGATCAAATCCCACATCGGGCTCCATGCTCTGTGGGGCACCTGCTTCTTCCTCTGTCTCTGCCTCTCCCTCTATGTCTCTCATGAATAAATAAATAAAATCTTAAAAAAAAATAACAGCAAGAAAATGGTATACAAATATTATAATTCTTGAAGGAAGAGCTACAGAATATAAGCAGAAAAAAAGCATTTTTTTATCACAATAGATTAGGACAGGAACCCCAAAATGCATTCTAGAGTGTGGAGGAAGGAAGAAGGGCATATAACTGAGGTAGTCAATAAGTAATATTTTTTCCAAGTAACTAGCTCAGCTAGTTACATTAGTTAATAAGAAAACTTAACCTTATAGCAAAATATGGTCAAAAATATAATACAAGGAGGGGCAGAGAGCTTAAAAATGGATTAAAAAGAGGTGATGGAAATAACATTAAATAAAGCCTTTGTAGCAAAACCATATATGGGATATATATATATATATTCAATTATATTATACACATTAAAATTGATTCAAAGAGCAACATATCATTCTATATTCTTTACCAAACTCACACCTAGGACAACACTATGAAATTCATTTATGGATCTCAATAAAATAGTCAAAACACCACATGGCGCTTAATGGGCAAACAGTAGAGATACCACATTAATTTCAGAGCAAGCCAGGGATATTCATCAATGCCTTTTTTTTTAAGATTTTATTCATTATTTAAGTAATCTCTACACCCAACATGGGGTCAAACTCACAACTCCCAGATCAAGAGTTCCATGCTCTACACACTGAGCCAGCCAGGCACCCTTCACCTTTTTTTGTCTTTTTTTTTTTTTCTAGAGGTACTAGTAAAAGCAATTCGACAAAAGAAAGAAAACCAGAAAGGACAGGAAAGGTTGGAAATTCAATGAGATCAAATTGTCATTGTCTGCAGAATCTTTTTTTTTTTTCACATAAAATTTCAAGATCAACCAAGAAACTCTTAATAAGCAAGAACTGTCTCCAGAAATGAAGACCATCTGTAGCTGAGAAAGTGGGAATGCTAACAGAAGGACAGAGAAAGGCAGGGGTGGGGAAGCTGGAAAGGGCTGGGCTAGAAAGGAAAGTGTAGAGAAGAGAGGACTGGCTAAAGGTGAAGGGGCCAGAGGAAGAAAGGAAGGAGAAATCCACTCCCAGACCCTGCTCTACCTGATTGGCCTCTGCGTGGCCATTCCCTGTTGGGTCCCCACCTCAGACCTAATCTCTGAAGCTCTGTGTTGTCCTTCAGCTCCTTGGAGACCACTTGTCAGGCTTGCCAGAGTTCTAGCTCTGTTCTTAAAGGGCCAGAGTATCAGGAACCCAGATGGGGAATGGGGTGGGGGTAGGGGTGTCTCACTGGTAGGTTGAGGGGCACAGGCAAGTCACATCTCAGCCTCCAAGCTCCTGCCAGGGACTCTTGATGAGGAGTGACTGCTGGTGTTTTCACACCCACCCAAACCCAGATCTGTCTTCCCCAATTCAAGTGCCAAGTCACATCAGATTCTATGGCCACAGTGGGACTTACAGGACAGAAGGGAGAAATGAATGTTAAGACATTGTAATGGCACAAAAACAGGGACTGTATAGGTAATACGATGACACTAAATTCGTATCTTTCAATAGTTACTCTGAATGTGAACGGGCTAGATGATCCCACCAAAAGACGGGTACCAGACTGGATAAAAATTCAATGAGAAAACATGGCACAAAATTGATGTCCTTGATTTAAAAAAAGACAACAAAAAAAATTGAAAGAAAACATACTAAAATGTGGGCAATGGTTGCCTGTGAATGATTTTATTATGAGTTGTTTTCTAGACTCCAGCACCTTTCATGCAAATTTTCTAAAATACATCTATAGAATATGTGTATTTCCATAATATATGGATAAACATATGCTATTTTTATAAGCATAAAAAAGACACTTGTTTTTCAATCTTCTCAACCACTCGGGTAACACTACATGCAAATTTAGCAAAATTTTTAAAACTTAACCAACCAAACATTTTTTAAATGACCCTCCCTTAATTGCAAAACCCACAGATTTCCAGTTCTCCCCAGTGTAGCCAGCTTGGACAGGATCTAACTTACATGAGCTGAGGCAGTGGGGAATGCTTTCATTTAGCATCCTCATTTATTGGGCTCCTACTGTGGGCCTGGCATTTTCCATACATTACCCCATGTCATCCCCAATGAAATCCCCCACTTGGCAGACATAAAATTGGACTCCCTGCATTCAATAAATGGCAAACCATTGATTTGCTACTAGAAAGCAAAGCTGGGATTCAAACCCAGGGAAATGGTCTCAAAGTCTGTACTCTGTCCCCTATTCTAGTAATTTCCTAATACTTTCTAGCTGTGGAACCCTCAGTTCAAACAAATGCCACCTGATCTATTAGTTTGCTAGGGCTGCCTTCATAAAATACTTCAGACTGAGTGGCTATATATAACATACAACTTTTTCCCCCCACAGTCCAGAAGTTAAGATCAAGGTACTAGCAGGGTTGGTGTCCTCTGAGACGTTTCTCTTTGGCTGGCAGATGGCTGGCCACTTGCTTCTTCATGTGGTTGTCCCTTTGTGCATGTGGGCCCTTGGTGTCTCTTTGTGTGTCCAGATCTTGTCTTATAAGGACGTCACCCATACTGGATTAAGGCTTCCCCTAAGAGCGTCATTTTCATTTAATCATCACTTTTTTTTTTTTTAAGATTTTATTTATTTGAATGGAGGGGGAAGGAGCAGAGAGAGAGGAACAAGCAGACTCTGTGCTGAATGTGGAGCCTGATGTGGAGCTCAGTCCCATGACCCATGAGATCATGCTCTGAGCTAAAATCACAAGTCCAGTGTTTCCTGACTGAGCCACTCAGATGCCCCTAATCACTACTTTAAAGGTCCTATATCCAAATATAGTCACAATCTGAGGTACTAATGGTTACTTAGGCCTTCAACATATGAATTTTGAATGAACACAATTCAGCAGGTAACATCTGGACTCTAACACATAGATGTGACCTGTTTGGGCTCAAGTGGGGCTGGGAGGCTGGGATCCCAACTCTGCATTCACTCCTTAATATTGCTTTATGGGTTCAAGGAAGAATAATTAGGAAATCATTACTATTTATGATCTTAAAAAAAAGAAAATATTCAAAGAAACTCAGTAAATTAAAACTCTACATGTGAGGCATTTCTATGAAAATATAGATGGCTCCATCAGCTGATTTCCTATGAAGACTACCACATTTCATCTGATATTCCTCAGTGTCCTTCCACACTGGCCAGAAAAACCGGATTATTTTTCCCTCATCCAGTTCTCAAATTTCAAGGATAGAAAGCACTCCAGGAGGTAGTAAGCTTTGTCCTTATATATGTATATTCAAAGATGAAATATTAAGTATTTTGGATAGTAAGCATATTGGATACTCAGGGAATGGATCATTTTTAGACATCTTCCTCCTCTAGAAAACAAAATTATTTTTGTTAACAATAACATGGTAATCAGTAATAAGCATTATTGTCTTAATTTTTTCTTTAGCAAGGATTAACATTTAAAAAAAGAATAAATTTCAATTTAAGGATCTTCAAATTCAGTAAAATATTTCATGCATGAACTAAAATATGCACTTACCAAACAAAAATATATCAAATACTTTGTATTCTTTCAGTATTTTAAATTTTAAACACAAGTAAAACTCCAAGTGGTCATAATTACAATGACATGATTACTGTAACTCATGCTATTTCTTTTGTATTTACAATTGCTATGCTATCCTGGTAGATTTTGAATCTACTGTTTATTTATCTTTTCCCTATGGTAAGCTTAATCTTTCTTTTTTTCTTTCTTTCTTTCTTTCTTTCTTTCTTTCTTTCTTTCTTTCTTTCTTTCTTTCTTTTTATTGGAGTTCAATTTGCCAAAATATAGCATAACACCCAGTGCTCATCCCATCAAGTGCCCCCTCAGTGCCCATCACCCAGTCACCCTCACCCCCCGCCCACTTCCCTTTCCACCAAGGGAGACAGAACATGAGAGACTCCTAACTCTGGGAAATGAATCTACTGTTTAGACACAAGAATAGGGGCACCTGGGTGGCACAGTAGTTGAAAGTCTGCCTTTGGCTCAGGTAGTGATTCCAGGGTCCTGGGATTGAGCCCTACATCCCTCCCCACAGGGAGCCTGCTTTTTTTTTCCCTCTGCCTATATCTCTGCCTCTCTCTCTGTATCTTTCATGAATAAATTAATAAAATTTAAAAATAAAATTAAAAAATAAATACAGGAATATGTATGATCATAATGGTTGAAGACACGAACTGTGCCTAAAATGAGCTTTAAAGATTCCAAACTATTAAGAACTTATTTTCTTTTTTTAAAAAAGATTTATTCTAGAGAGAGATTGTGCACCCACAGGGGGAGGGGCAGAGGGAGAAAAGTCCAAGCAGACTCCCTGCTGAGTGATAGAGGCCGACTCTGGGCTCAATTTCAGGACCCCGAGGTCATGACCAAAGCCAAAATCAAGAGTCCGGCACTCAACTGACTGAGCTACCCAGGCACCCCAAGAACTTACTTTCAAAACACATGTGTGGCAGCTTACTGTATCACTGTGAATTCCCTGAATTAGCTTCCAAGTATAAGGTTTACTAAAGATGGTAATAAATATGTTCCATTTGAAGCTTACATGACCATGGCCATTATTTCGAACTAAGACCGATAAATTGTTTTTTCAGAAAAGCATTTATTTCCCACATGGTTTAGAATTGTCAGCACATGGTGATAAGAAAAAGCAGACTGGGTTTTATTGGTTTGATAGTATTTGTAGAAAATGCATCCCCTTGGGCCCATACTTGGAAGAGAGGGCTCAGATTCTGCTGGTGGAATCAGGGTGGAGGTCAAGTTGAGAGCATAAACCAGGAGTTTAAGAGACATGGAAGGATAGAATCAACACAATTCGCTGGCTCTTCTCTTTCACTTTCCAATATACTATAGGTTTCTGGCTTCCTCCTTCCCACTGGCCACTCTTCTGGGCTCTACTTCTAGTCAGTCTCTAGAAGCTAGAATGCCTCAGGGCTCTGCCGTGGGTCAAGCTTCAAGTTTATTCCTCCCCTGGTTTCACCATCTCAGTAAATAGAGCAGCATCTACCCTCTTGTGCTGTATCCCTCCAAATACCATGTTGAAGTCTGTGACTGCATTTGGAGACAGGGCTTTTAAAAATGCGATTATTAACATCAGTAGGGTAGACCCTAATCCAACATGCTGGTGCCCTCAGAAGAGGAAAGTTGGACACAGACACACACTTTACTAGGTTAAGGAAATTTCCTTCCCTGGTTTATTTCCTTCCCTTCCTAGTCCCTGGTTTATTCATTTATTAAGTTATAAATGTGTTGAATTTTGGGAGGCCTGGGTGGCTCAGTGGTAGAGCACCTGCCTTCGGCCCAAGGAGTGATCCTGAAGTCCCGGGATTGAGTCCTACATTGGGCTCCCTGCATGGAGCCTGCTTCTCCCTCTGCCTGTCTCTGCCTCTCTCTCTGTCTTCATGAATAAATAATAAAATCTTTTTTTTTTTTTTAAAGATTTTATTTATTTATTCATGAGAGACACACATAGAGAGAGGCAGAGACACAGGCAGAGAGAAGCAGGCTCCATGCAGGGAGCCCGATGTGGGATTCGATCCTGGGACTCCGGGACCACACCCTGAGCGAAAGGCAGATGCTCAACCGCTGAGCCACTCAGGCATCCCAATAATAAAATCTTTTAAAAAATGCATTGAATTTTATCATATGCCTTTTCCATCTACTGAAGACTTTGTAAGATATACTTTAATCTGTTTGTGTGGGCAGGGCTGTCAATAGCCTGTATGGTGAATGAGAAGGTGCTCCTTCCTCCAGGGGGACACAGCCTCATGCCAGGCCCCAGAGCTTGGAGGCAAAGCTTCAGCTGAATTTCAGCCACCTTCAACTCTTCAGCAAGATGCCCACATATAGCTTATAACTGTAAGAAGTCTGGCTCCAGGCCAAACCCTATGTATAATGGTTCAGGTCTGACTGCAGGCAACTATAAAGGCTTTGCCTGGCAGCCCTCATGGGATGGGGGTGGGAGTAGAGAAGCTGCCTTCCCAAGAAACTTGATGCACAACCTGTGCAGTGCCAGCCAGGGACTCAGCTCCCTAGCCTCCTCCCAGCCATGCTCTTACATATACCTGCAATATCTACATTCCTAGCCTAAGAGTCTTCACTGGAGGAGGAAGGGGGTCAGCTGAGACACTGCTTAGATACCTCTGCATCTAGCCCTTCCCACTCCCCCCCCCCCCCCCATTCCCATTCCATCAAACAGCAAGAGTGTTTTTTCCCTGGGCTCCCTGGACAGGTCTTCCCCACTTCACTGATTCAGCTAACCTTTCACTCAGTGCTGTTTCTTGGAGAGAAAAGAGAACGTTGGGAAGCCAATGTCCTTTCTTATGTAGCCTCTTGCTTACACTAAGTAAATAAAGGCCTCCCTGTTACTTCTAGTTTGGCTCCTAGTCTTAATTGACATCTGGCAGCTCTGTGACAATGTACATGACCATGTCTGGTGACCTGGTGGTAAAGGATGTTAGATTTTCTAATATTAAATCACCCTTGAAAAATGAGGATAGGGGATCCCTGGGTGGCGTAGCGGTTTGGCGCCTGCCTTTGGCCCAGGGTGCGACCCTGGAGACCCGAGATCGAATCCCACGTCGGGCTCCCGGTGCATGGAGCCTGCTTCTCCCTCTGCCTGTGTCTCTGCCTCTCTCTCTCTCTCTCTCTCTGTATGACTATCATAAATAAATAAAAATTAAAAAAAAAAAGAAAAGAAAAATGAGGATAAAGCCAAATTGGTAATGCAGGAAATTTTTTTAAAGATATTTTGCTAGTAGGTTTGCTATGATTTTTAATGGCTTGATTTTTTTTTTCTCTTCATTTTTCAATACTAGCATGTACAGGTATAAATCTTCCCCTAAGGGATCCCTGGGTGGCGCAGTGGTTTGGCGCCTGCCTTTGGCCCAGGGCGCGATCCTGGAGACCCAGGATCGAATCCCACGTCGGGCTCCTGGTGCATGGAGCCTGCTTCTCCCTCTGCCTGTGACTCTGCCTCTCTCTCTCTCTCTCTCACTGTGCCTATCATAAATAAAATAAAATAAAATAAAAAAGTTAAAAAAAAATTTTCCCCTAAGTATCTCTTTAGCCCCATTATGTAACTCTTAATATGTAGAAAAACAGCATGGACAAAGACATTGTTGTGGGTGCATTTCTAGCAGGTTCAGGGTCAGTGAGGAGGCCTATGTGGCTACCCATTTTCTATTTTCGAATATAATTTACTGTCTGAGACATGAGTTATTTAGGAATATTTCATAATGCCCAAATGTATGTTTTGTTTAAATTATGACCATTTAGACCTACAGAAATAGGTATCTAGCTTAATGGTATTATGATCAGAGAATATAAATATGATTCTGATCTTTTGGGTCTTTTTTGTGACTTGTTTCATGTCCTAGTGGATGGCCAACTTTTGTAAATATTCTATGTAAACTTAAAAAATGAATCGTCTAGGGGGATCCCTGGGTGGCTCAGTGGTTTAGCGCCTGCCTTCAGCCCAGGGCGTGATCCTAGAGTCCTGGAATCGAGTCCCACCTCGGGCTCCTTGCATAGAGCCTACTTCTCCCTCTGCCTGTGTCTCTGCCTCTCTCTCTCTCATGAATAAATAAATAAAATCTTTTTAAGAAATGAATCGTTTCACGGTGCCTGACTGGCTCTGTCAGAGGAATGCATGACTCCTGATCTCAGGATTTGAGTCCAAGTCCCCCACAAGGTGTACAGATTACTTAAATAAATAAAACTTTAAAAAAATGAATAGATTCTAATCATTGTATGCAGAGTTGAAGATACTCCTTTAGATCAAGCATGCTGTGTGTTTCAAATCTTCCACATCCTCTTAATTTTTGGTCTACTTGATATATGAGTTGACCTCACTCTATCAGAATGCAATGCATTAAAATTGACCAACGAAATTTGATTTGGCAATTTCTCTTTTTAATTTCATCTTTAACTTACATGCTCTGAAACTATATTATTGGGTGTATATAATTGTAGAAAATATATATCTTCCTGGTAAATTGTTATTATTATTATTGAATTATGACTATCCTCCACATTTGAACCCTAAAATGTTTTTTCCCTAAAGTCTATTTTGTTTGGTATTAGAGTAGATAATACCAACTTCTCTATATTTTCTTTTTCTTTTTAAAAAATATTTTATTATCTATCTATCTGAGAGAGAAAGAGTATGAGCAGGAGGGGAGGGAGAAGCAGACTCCCCGCCGAGCAGGGAGCCTGCCTTGGAACTCCATCCCTGGACCCCAGTGGGACCATGACCAGAGCTGAAGACAGATGCTTAACTGACTGAGCCACCCAGGTGCCCCAACTTCTCTTTTAATACAATTTTTTAAAATATTTATTTATTTATTTATTCGTGAGAGACACAGAGAGAGAGACAGAGACATAGGCAGAGGGAGAAGCAGGCTCCTTGTAGGAGCCTGATACAAGACTCGATCCCGGATTCCAGGATCACAACCTGAGCTGAAGGCAGCTGCCCAACCACAGAGCCACCCAGGTGTTCCATTAATATAAAATTTTTGTGTATCATTTTTTAAGTCATCTCTTGCAAACAGCTCAGAAATAGCTCTTATTATTTGAAAAAATTGAACAGTGTCTTTTATCTGACAGGTTCAATTCAGTTATGATTACTGACATCTTTTCGTTGTTTTTTTTTTATCATCTAATTTCATACTCTCTATTAACCAAGACTTTTTGTGCTTCTGTTTTTATTTTTTTCCTATCTTCTGCTGGGTTTTTCCTATTACCCTTTTATATTCTAGTGGTTTAAAAGTTATTCATTCAGAGCACCAGGCTGGCTCAGTAGGTGGCTTGAGACTCTTAATCTTGGTGCTGTGAGTTCAAACCTCACACTGGGTGTAGAGATTACTTAAAAATAAAATCTTAAAAAAAAAAGTTAGTCATTCAATATCTATTTTTAGTAGTCATCTACTTTTAAAATACTGAGTTACAACACTTACATAGAAATACGTATTCTTCAAGTTTATTCATCTCCAAGATCGCCTTCGCTACTCTTGAACTTTTGTATTTCTGTATCAAGTTTGGATTTTGCTTTATAATTTTCACATGTATGCACCTACACATGCATGTGCATACACACACACGCACACGTTTTGTTGAGATTTTGATTGGGTTTTCACTGAACTTAGAAGAATGGACATTTTTACTCTATTAATTCTTCTAATCAAAGAACGTGCATATTTTTCATTTATTAAGGGTTTTAAATTTTTTTCTCTATATCATAGTTTTCACTGTAAAACAGTCATTCTTAACTAGAGATAGTTTTGCACACTTTTTAAAATAGCAGTCCAAACTAATTGACCTCTACAACAAATATTTATCCATTCCAAAGTGTCAATAGCACTCTGAAATGGTATTATACTTCTCTTGCTAGATTTTTGTCTCCAGTAATTTGATATTTTTCAGGCTTTTGCATATAATATCTTCAAGTTCTTTTATTTAAATTTGTTGCTAATACACACAAATACAATTGACTTTTGAAATATTGAACTCGTGTCCAGTGATTTTGCTAAAATTAACCTTTCAGGTAATTTACCTATAGATTCCTTGGATTTGCTGTATACACAATTGTACCACCTGTAAATAAATACAGCTTTATTTCATTTTTCCCAGTCTTATACTTTTTCTTTTTCTTTGCCCTCCCAAACTGGCTAGAAGTTCCAGTACTATGTTGAATAAGTGAAATAAGTGAAAAGCTTTCAGCATTTTTCACCACTACATATGATGTTCTTGGCAGATATTATAGTTGATAATTATCATATTTTTCAAAATTATCCTCCATTCTTAGCTTGCTAAAGAATTTTTTCTCCCTTTAATCATGAATAGGTTTGAATTTTTAAAAAAGATTTTATTTATTTATTTGACACAGAGAGAGCACAAGCAGGAGGAGTAGCAGGCAGAGGCAGAAGGAGAAGCAGGCTCACCACTGGGCAGGGAGCCCAACATGAGGCTCAATCCCAGGACCCTGAGATCATGACCTAAGCCGAAGGCAGATGCTGAAGTGATTGAGCCACCCAGGTGCCCCAGTGTTGAATTTTATCAAGTGTCTCCATTTGTCAAGATAATTATGTTTTTTTCTTCTTGTTTCCCCCTTTTTTGTGGTGAACTGGTTGATTTTCAATTATTAAACTTCTCTTGTATTTTTGGAATAAACTGCCCTTAATCTTGATGCAGTAATTTTTCTTTTTTGTAATATACTTGTTGGACTTTTGTGACTAGAATATGCTGACCTTATAAAATGAGTTGGTGAGTATTCCCTATTTTTCTATTCCTCAGTAAAAGTTTGTGCAAAACTGCTATTTATTTAAATGGTTGGAAAATTTTGCCAGTGAAGCTATTTTGGCCTGGGGTTTTCTTTGTGAGGCTTTTAACAATAGAATCATCTTTTCAATAGATATCAAACTATTCAGCTTTTCTTTTTCTTGTCCTGTCAGTAGGGTAAGCTGTGTTTTAAAAGTGTACAGTTATTCCTAACATCTGGAGCATAACTGTATGATCTGTAATGATGTACTTTTAACAGCACTCCAACCAGTCTTAAAGGTTGACTTGCTTCAAGTTAACAGACTCCTTACTTGCTGACCTAAGGCCTTTGATCAGTAACAGAACTAATTTATTCTTTGAGATCTGCCTTGAGGAGTGAAGGACCAAACTTTCCCAGGCCACAGAGGCCAGCTGGTCTGAAGATGCCTTAGCTTTCAGACTAGCCCAGCAATTTCTTAGCAAGATATTCTTTTTTTTTTAGGTCACAAAAATGATTTTACTGACCTCCCTTTCTGAATCTATATAGACTTTGCCCTCCTCTGCAGAAAGAACAGAGTATTCCTGCATATCATGAAACAAGAACTAGACCCCCTTGCACAACCTTGAAGCACTGAGATAACATTTGTAGCTCACATCACCAAGTCTGCATGAAATCAAGAAATGTTGTAGGCCATTGCACTCCTTTTGCTGATTAACTACCATAAACTCCTTAAAAAACCCAGGAGCCAGGCAGAAACCTAGGTTGGCTTTTGGTCAAGAGTCTGCCTTCTTCCTGGGTTGCTGGATTCCTGAATAAAGCTCAAATTTCTTTCCAATCAAATACTTGTCTCTTGAGTAATGGCCTTTCAAGTGACAGGCAAGCCAAACCTGGGTTCAGTAACATTGTCTCCTTTTCTTTTTTTCTTGATCAGTTTTGCTAGAGATTTCACAACATTATTCATTTTGCTAAAGAACCAAATTTGGGGTTTGATAAATTTCTTCATTGTACATTTGTTTTCTATTTCATTAATATCTGTTATGTTTATTTCCTTCTTCTAATTTCTTAAGTTTGTTATTTTTGCCTAGATTCTTGAGATGGAAGCTTAGACTGCTGGTTTTCCAATTTTCCTTTGTTTCTGGTATATGCATTTAAGGCTAAGTACTGCTGTGGTGGTACCCCACAACTTTAGTATATTGTATTGTTCATAATACTTGTACTAACTTTGTGATGTCTATAGGATCCAGATCTAGGTATGAATTATATTTTATTTAATCTGTTTGGAATATATTTCCTGAGTTTGAGAACCCATATATCTCATCAATTCTGGAAAACACTCATATTTCTCTTTGAATATTGTGTTTCTTCTATTTTTAAACTTTCCTTCTGGACATCTAGTTACATACATGGTAGATATTTTCGACCTTTTCTTTTTCTTTTTTTTTTTTTTTAAGATTTTATGTATTTATTCATGAGAGACACAGGCAGAGGGAGGAGAAGCAGGCTCCATGCAGAAGCCCAATGCAGAACTCGATCCCAGAACCCCAGGATCACGTCCTGAGCTGAAGGCAGACGCTCAACCGCTGAGCCACCCAGGCGTCCCATGATAGACCTTTTCACTGTGTTTTCTCTCTCCTCCTCCTCCTTCCACCCTTCACCTACTGTTTCCCTCAGCTTTTCACCCTTCTATCTTGCATTTGGGTAATTTTCTCAGTTCCATTTATAGTTTACTTATTCTTTTTTAAGATATATCAATCTGCTATTTAACCCATTCATTGAGATTTGGTGAATAAATGAACAAATATACTTTTATGTTTAGAAATTATATTTTCTTTTTTAAATATCTGCCTAGTCATTTTCATAATTTGATTCCTTTTTATGCTTTAAATTATTTAGTATATTTTCATTTTTATATTCATAAGCTGTGAATCACTTTAGCTGAATTTTGGGATCTAACCCTGCTATCCTCTGGGTTAGCTCTCATTCATGCTGGATTGTTTCCTTGTGTATTCTATAACTGAGAGCTATGAGCCTATCTTCAGCAGTTTTATCTGTGCAGATTCTATACAGCCTTAAAGTTGTCTTGCCTTTGCCTCTTTTAAGTGTTCAGGGAGTCAGTGGTCTAGGACCATATTTTTTAATTGTGCTAAAATACATATACACTTTTTATATCTCATCTTGATAGTTGTTATATCACATTAGAAGTGAAAAAATTAAACCCCAACCAGTGTGAGCAGACCTGTAGGTCTAATTTCTCAGGTGATGCTTTTTTCCTTCTAAGTCCAAGCTGAGATAGATACACTTCCTTATTATCTCCCTATCCCAAGGACAGCCTTTTTTCCCTACTTCACCCCTCCACTGGCTCAGTCATTATCATTGAAGTTAGTATCAAAATAAACTCATTAATTTTTAAATATGGTGTGTTAAAAACCATTCCTCTCATTATTTATTTTGATTCTCTGATTGAGTTCCTTCAGGCTGGCTCATGTGTTCCCACTGTTTTTTGAACACTTACTTTCTGGACTAACAAGATAGTCTAGGTTCACCTTAAACTTTCCCTGATCCTGCCCTCAGACTCATTTATCCAAAGATCCCTGGTTCTTCCACTGGGAAATGATACTTTAAAATTAAGATCAGACTTTAAATGTGTTCATTGCTCCTGGGATGCCATTGCTTGTAGGCTCTTGATGATTAATTTTATGTGTCAACTTGACTGGGTCATGGAATCCCCAGATATCTGGTTAAACAATATTTCTGGCTGTGTCTGTGAAAGTGTTTCTGAAAGAAATTAGTGAATATTTGAATCAGTGAACTAAGTTATGCAGATTGCCCTTTCCAATGTGGGTGGGCATCATCCAATCCATTGAGAGCCTGCATAGAACAAAAAAGTGGAATTTGCTCTGTTTGCTTAGTCCTGGCACATCAGTCTTTTCTTGACCTCAGTGCTCCTATTTCTCAGGCTTTCAGACTCAGACTGGCATCTACATCATTGGCTCTCCAACCCTCAGGTCTTCCTGAGTCTCCAGCTTGCAGATGGCAATCTGGGGACATCTCAACCTCCATAATTATATGAGCCAATATCCAGGGTTTATACTTCCCTTCAGTTTCCCTTAGGAGGGCAAAATTGCCTAAACAATACATTCCTTGCTCATAGATTCTTTTCTTCTTTTTTAATGCTTTCCCTCTGCCTTTACTTTTTTTAAAAAAGATTTTATTTATTTGAGAGAGAGAGAGAGTACAAGCAGGGGAATGGGCAGAGGGAGAGGGAGAAGCAGACTCCCTGTTGAGGAGCAGGGAGCCTGATGTGGGGAATCAGGACCTGAGCCCAAGGCAGACGCTAACCAACTGAGCCATGCAGGTGCCCTACTCTCCCTCTGCCTTTGAAAACCTTTTTGTTTAGCTCGGCACAGCTCCCCTTTACTTGCTAGATGGGATGTTGCCCAATTCATGAATCATTTAATATAGCCAAATTAGATCTTCAAATTTACTCGGATGAATTTTATTTTTTAACAGATTTGGTGGCACTGTCAGGATCCAAAGTGTACATCCGATGGCATTCAGGGACAATGAGTAACCGGTGTGGTGCCCTGCAGCTCTTCTGAGTTCTTGGTCTCAGTGCCCTTCTTGAATCCTACCAACATAATTGGTTTTCCATTCCAGGATTAACAGGTTAGTATAGACTGACAAGATCTAACCAAGCACCAGACCTTATGATGTGGAGAACAAAGGCAAAAGGAAATGTAGATAAAATTAAATTTCCTTACAACTTGCAGCCCATCAATAAATATTTGAGACAGAGTATGACATTCCTCCAGGAACTCCCAACTGTCTTAATGTTAGTGCTTTGCTAGAGGCAAAAACAACCTTAGCTTGACAATAGCCAGGCCTCCAAGATCCTGCAAGTCTTCTTTAATATATGAAAATCCTTTTGGAGGAGGCCCAGGTAGTTCAGTCGATTAAGTGTCTGACTCTTGATTTCAGCTCAACTCTTGATTTCAGCTCAGGTATGATCTCAGGGACATGGGATCTAAGCCCTGAGCCCTGTGTTGGGTTCCAAGCTCAGTGGGGAATTTGCTTGAGATTCTCTCTCCTCTGCCCCTTCCCCCACTTGTACAAGCATATGCATGCACATTCTTTCTTCCAAATAAATAAATAAATCTTAAAAATAAAAGAAGAAGAAGAAGAAAAGAAATGAAAGTCCTTTTGGAGACTTCCTTTATCTCTACCCTTCCCAACTTAAAAGCATATAATCAATTGTTCCTCACAATCTTAGGGTGGCTCTTTCTGTCCACAGGTTCCCATGCTTTAATAACTCCACCTTTTTTGCACCAAAAATGTCTCACAAGAATTCTTTCTTGACCATTTCCTCACAGGCCTTACCTCACATCAAATCCCATCACTTAGCCCTTGGTTCAGCCCCCAATTCCACACTGAAATCCCCAGTTCCTACCTGCAGTTTGCTGGTTTAGTCCTTTCTCCATTTCCAGTCCTCAGTCTCCATAATGGAGTCTGCTGGCTTAGTCCATGTGGGGCATTACTGGTGGTACCCATGGCTTCTCTCCACCAGGCCATAAGGACATCTTTTGGTTATTGCTGGTGTGTTAAAGTACACATTTGTTTGTCTTGTTTGATGTAAATAAAGCCTTAGCTACTGGGATCCTTAAAATCCAAAGAATTCATGTGCAGCACCTTCCAGCACACTTGCTAATTTTATGCCTAAAAACTGGTATCAGGAGCTGTGACTATCTACAGAAATGGCAAGATTTTACTAAAAACAACCTAGAAATATAATGGCCATCATGGGGAATATTCCACTTAGATAAGATCATTTAAGAAGTGCATTAAAGGGCAGCCCCGGTAACTTAGCGGTTTGGTGCCGCCTTCCGCCCGGGGCGTGATCCTGCAGAGTCGGGATCGAGTCTCACGTCGGGCTCCCTGCATGGAGCCTGCTTCTCCCTTTGCCTGTGTCTCTGCCTCTGCCTCTCTCTCTCTCTCTCTCTCTCTCTCTCTCTCTCTGATAAATAAATAAAATCTTTTAAAAAAAGGAGAAAAAAAAAAAAAAAGAAGTGCACTTAAGGAATGCCTGGGGTTGCTCAGCAGTAGAAGCAGTTGAGCGTCTGCCTTCAGCTCAGGGCATGATCCTGGAGTTCCAGGATGGAGTCCCACATTGGGCTTGGGCTCCCTGTGAGGAGCCTGCTTCTCCCTCTGCCTATGTCTCTGCCTCTCTCTGTGTTTCTCATAAATAAATAAAATCTTTTTTTTTTTTTATTTTAGAAAGTGGACTTGATGAAAGCAAGGGTTCCCAAAGTAAGCTGTTTTAGCTGGCAAGCAGAAACTTCCAAAAAATTTTCAAAATTCCAAAATAGTTTCATTGAAAGATGCACTGCAAAAGCCTAAAGAAAATCAATTTGAGTGGTGCCTAAAACAAGACTATACAATGACATAATTCTTACTGCTCCCCTCTTTCCTCCTTTGAGAACTCATTCTACTCATCCTGATTCGTTTTCCACTCTAAAAAGACTCATATCCATAAACAAAATCTGCCAAGTTAATGGCCTTACAGAGACTCCCATACCTACCTTGCAAAGAGGGCCCTCATATGGGCCCCTGCCAGAGTTGATAAAACTGAGGCATTTTCTGATAACCTGCTACATCATTCCCTTTATCAGCCAAGGGGAACCTCTGATAGATTCCAGAGCCTGCAGAGAGGATCCTGGAACAGCTGGTAGAGCTAGTGAAGGGTGAAAAGTCCCCCAGATTCAGTTCTGAATCTGTCTGTAGTGCCCAGGTGAGAGAGAAAACCAGTTTCCCTTTGTCTCCTTTCCAGATCCAAACCCATTGTTTACTGATCCCTTCTCTCCCAGGGCTAGCTATGCCTTCTTGCTGTCTCATTTTGGATAACTGAAAGCCTGGTTTTCTGCCTACCTGAGACAAGCAGGTTGTTGGCTCTTTCTTTTGGCTATCTTTGGGAGTGACTCTGGATTCAGGGAAAATAATATCCTTTGCACCCTCTTTGGGGACCCATCTCACACCCAAGGAGAGGGGCGGTATTCAATACTGCCAGAAATATTTAAAATCAAAATTATGTACCTAGAAGAAAAGAAACAAATTGAGCATAATGTAGTTGGATATGTTGGATCAACCTATGATGTCATTCAAGCTACAACCCAATTCTCTGAGGAATTGAGAACAATTACCCTGATCTTACAAATCTTTTTAGGGGGAGAGATGTGAAGAGGGGAGGTGGGGGGGAGGGGGATGAGTTTTAAAGGCAATGCAAAATTCACCTATTCTTTACCAATCCCCAAAGTTCCCTTGTTTATCTCAAAGGACTTGTAAATTATTGACCTTAGTTACATTATTTCTCTGTCCCTTAAAAGTTGTACATCTTCCCATTCTTTTGAAATGTAAACACAGCCAATAATCACCTGAGACTTAGGGGGAAGGGAAGGTACAAACAGTTAAAATACAAACTACTAAAAGGGCTCCTGTGTCCAAAGTCTAGCACAACCTCCTTTAAGTCCAGGAACAAAATACAAATCTTAAAAATCTTCTCCACAAATATTAGAAACTATGAGATCCTTTGCATCTGTGTGTTTGTATGTCCATATATATGTTGTAAATGTGAGATATTTTTCTACCTCCAGATGGTATTGCTAAAATTAATTTGTAACAGAGCTCTGTTTAGTTGGTTTGAAGGCAATCGCTTGTAAGATTGGGCATTCTGAAACTCTCAGAAAGAAAGAAACTAAGCCAAATGGCTTTCCAGTTTACAGGATCTGGGAAAATAGTTCATATAAAAACTATTTTAAGGTTGATGGTTTAATTAAAATAGACATCTTTAGAGTTATCAACATCAAATATAAGACTTTAATTCTACCAGCCAAATAAATTCATGTTATCTCTTATAAGATCTAACAACAAAAAAATAAGAGCTTAGTATAATGGCTGACTTTGGCTAATGTTTAATGAAGTCCATGGAAGTAATCTGAAAGAGTTATTAAGAACAAGAAAATTAAATAGATGTAAACAAGATAAAAGTTTATTTAAGCTTTTCAGCAATATTTAGATTTACTTAAATTGTTTTCCCAAATCTTTTTTGGTAACCTAAAGCCTTGGGGTTTTGTTAAGTGAAGTTAAATGATGAGTTAAGTTAAATTCATTACATATCTAGATCATTTCCAAATAAGACCAAATACTAAAGCATTAAATAGTGAACGTAGGTTTGATGTAAGAAAGATGCTGGGGTTCTAAGCCAATGGCCAAGAATTCTTGAGATGTCTTTGGTACAAAAAAGGTGGTTTTCTTAAAGCACAGGGACAGGACTCATGGACAGAAAGAGCTACACTGGGTTGTGAGGAGTGGCCTATTATATACTTTCAAGTTGAGAGGGGGTTAGGGATAGTATAAGTCTCTGTGGAATTTTAGGAGAAAGATTTCCAGGATCCTGAGGGGGCTAGCTATTGTTAGGATAAGGTCATTTACTTTTGTCTAATAAAACCTTCATCATAAGACCTTCAGATGTATATTGGTGGATCATATGCTAGCGGGAAGATGGCCAACATATATCTTGGGGAGTAAAGATAAAAGAAGTCTCCAATGGAATTTTTAAACGTTAAAGTAGACTTACAGGAGGGTGTCAGGATAATGTTAAGATTGCCTTTTGCCCTTAGCAAAATATTAATATTGAGGCAGCTGAGTTCCTAGGAGAATGTCACTCCACCTGTTTCCAAGAACTTGTGAATAACTGTAAGAACTATGGAAATTTAATTTTTCTTTTGCCTTTGTTTCCCACATTAAGGTTTATCTATCTGTCGCTTCTCATTATAGAAAACTAAAAAATGGGTGCCTGGGTGGCTCAGTGGTTGAGCATCTGCCTTTGGCTCAGGTCATGATCCTGGGGTCCTGGGATTGAGTCTTGCTTTTCCCTCTGCCTATGTCTCTGCCTCTCTCTGTGTGTCTCACAAGTAAATAAACAAAATCTTTTTTAAAAAAAGAAAGAAAACTAAAAAATATCTGAATGTTAATGCTCTATTGGAAAATTTAAAAAGGCATATGCTTCTAGAAATTATAGAATATATTTACAAATTTACAAATCTAAAAAATGCTGGTATAACAGTTCATAATTAGTTACTACTTAATTATCACTAAAAATTAAGATTTCTAAGAGTTAAGCATTCCAGTAAGTATACTTAAGACTACTGGAAATAATAAAGGAAACAACTGTTTATGCAAGGAAAGTAGGACATGTGTTTTTGATAAGAAGAAACATGAGGAATAAAAACACGTTCTTGTGGAGGGAAAAGAAAGTAATCTGATCCTAAAGTGAGGCTAATTATTTAAAGAGGAAAAACTTAAGACAAAATCTAAATGTTAAAAAAAAAAAAGTTGTAGGTTTGTGGAGGGATGCCTGGGTGGCTTCAGTGGTTGAGTGTCTGCCTTGGGCTCAAGTCGTGATCCTGGGGTCCTGGGATCGAGTCCCACCCACATCAGGTTCCCCATAAAGAGCCAGCTTCTTCCTCTGCCTATGTCTCTGCCTGTCTCTGTGTGTCTCTCACATGAATAAATAAAATCTTTAAAAAAAAAAAAAAAGAAGGTTTGTAGAAAAAAGAGTCTTTGGAAAGAAACCAGCATGTCATTGGCTTTTATGCAAAGGCAGCAGCAGGATCTATGAAGATTATGGCATATAAAGAAAAGTCCATTCTGCTTCTGCAAAAATGGTCCTCCATAGCCAGACCTTTGCCATCCTGATGTCCTTGTAACATGGGAACAGTCTGCTCCCGAGTCAGAGAAATTGAGGTGAGTATACAGTGGCTATAAATTAAACAGACAGTCCGGTGTATGAGAATCCAAGAAAGCCACTTGGTTCTTCCTGCCTCCCTGACAATCTCCATTTTTCGGTTTTTGCATTCCTCCACTTTCCATAGGGCATTTAAGATGATCCAAATTATGAGTCGATATTTGTGAGGAGACTTCTATAAAATAGGCACTAATCAGGTACATATTCCTGGAAAAAACTGTTTTTATTCCCAGAGGCCTCAGACCTCCTCCCTCTGAACCCTTTAAACACCTACAGCTGGACTTCACTCAACAGCCACTTGGTATAGATTACTATTTTCTTTTTTTTAATCGAGAGAGAGTACACACATTTAACTTGGCAGAGGGGTGGGTGGGGCAGATGAGTAGAGGGAGAGAGAGAATCCTAAGCAGATTCCACACCCAGAGCCCTACACAGGGCTCCATCTCATGACCCTGAGATCATGACCTGAGCAGAAATCAAGAGTCAGAAATCAACTGACTGAGCCACTCAGGCACCCTGGGTATAGATTATTCAAAGAGGACTCTGAATAGCTCCATATTCACCTCGAACTTTCTAATTGATTAAGCTCTTCTGTCCAGCTTATCTCTTAATTCAGGTGAAAGAGTTTGAAGGCAAAGGATCCTCTGATAGAAACTAAAACTACCCCCTCCTGCCCTGGGCCAAGAAGACCCCGTGCGACTGACCCCAAGAGAACCACTGACTTGATCCACAGCCCACCTACATGTATCCTCCAACCTTTCTCCCACATTTTCCTAATAGAAACCTAGAAGTATTTTCAGCACTTCGGAGGCAGCCTTTGGGGTGCTAGTCCCCCGTCTTCTTAGTGTTGGCCTCACTGAGATAAATCACTTCCTTATTTTGTCACCATTCATCTCCTTGCCTTTGGACTTTGTCAATATGAGCGGCCAAACCTAGCCTGTGTGGGCTCTGGGACCCCAGAGCTTGGTGTTCCTGTACCCTTGCAACCCAGCTACATTATTAGTATGTTCTTGTTACTACTGTGTGTTTTCTAGATGGGTTAAAGCTTTCCCCTGCTATAAGGCCAATGCCCCCACAATAGCAAAAAACCATTGAAATGTGTATTTCCCATCTGGGGTATACCCCCATGATTTCCAGTGACTAAGGCACCCTTTTCACTGGACAAATCGTATGAACTTCAGCAAAAATTTTGCAAACTTCGGGGTGCAAGGGTGGCTCAGTGGCTGAGTGTCTGCCTTCGGCTCAGGTCATGATCCTGGAGTGCTGGGATCGAGTCTCACATTAGGCTCCCTACAGGGAGCCTGCTTCTCCCTCTGCCTATGTCTCTGCCCCTCTCTGTGTGTCTCTCATGAATAAATAAACAAAACCTTTAAAAAAAAAAAACCAAACCAAACCAACAAAAAGCCTCTGCAAACTTCTTGAAATTCTATCAGCATTCAACCCTCTGAATCGCCTGTTGTTTCATGCTAGTATGACCTGCTACTGAAAGTCTCTAATGTTTTATGATCAAGCCCATCAACAAGTTCCAAGGATACTTCTGGCCATACTTTAGAGCCTGGTGTGTGGGCATTCTGAAAATGTCATCAGAAGAAAACTGCCCTTGGGCCCTATTGGAAATGACTTTACCAAGCAAGGACTCCTGACCACTAACACTGCTGATGTGGGGCCAAAGTGAATGGTCAAGAAAGAATTACTAGAGTGCCTGGGTGGTTCAGTCAGTTAAGCATCTGCCTTCAGCTCAGGTCATGATTTCAAGACCCTGGGATCAAACCCCACATGGGGCTCCCTGTTCAGTGAGGAGTCTGCTTCTCTCCATCTGTCCCTCTCTCCTGCTTGTGTTCTCGTTCTCCCTCTCTCTCTCAAATAAATAAATAAATAAATAAAATCTTTTTTTTTTTTAAGATTTTATTTATTTATTCATGAGAGTCACAGAAAGAGGAGAGACACAGGCAGAGGGAGAAGCAGGTTCCCTGAGGGGAGCTCAATGTGGGACTCGATCCCAGGACCTCGGAATCATGACCTGAGCCAAAGGCAGATGCTCAACCACTGAGCCACCTAGGTACTCCTAAATAAATACAATTTCAAATAATAATAATTATGATTGAGATGTTTTGAGTGCAAAAAGGTGCTTTTATTATAGCACGGGGACAGCACTGGTAGGCAAAAAGAGCTGCCCTGGCATTGTGAGGTTCAACTATTATATACTTTTCAGTTAGTGGGGGTTAGGGATGGCGTAAGTCTCTAAGGAATTTGGAAGCAAGGTCCTCAGGATCTTGAGGGGCCAGTTTTGTTCAGATAAGATTATTTACTACTGTCTAGTAAAACAGACACGAGACCCTTCAGATATAGGTCAGTGGGCCATATGTTTGAAAGATGATTGCTAACGTCTATCTTGGTTGGGGGAGGTGTTATGATTATCAGAGAAAACCAACACTAACAAGAGCAAAGCTACAGTGGTAAAACATTACAGGAAGTCCTTGAGCGAGCTGTAGGAGTGTTACAATCTGTCTGTCTCAGGGATTTATTTGCAAGTTGTAAGGAGATACAATTTTAGCTACATTTCTCTTGCCTTTTTTCTCCTCAACACTGCCATAAAGCTAAAAGTATTAAGCCTTCAGTACACATCACACAGCTAAAGAAGTTACACTCTACACCTAGGCTTGTACAGATGCTGGAAGACCTCTAAATCAAGTTGGCGTAGCTGACGTCAAGGAATACGGCTTCCACTCAACATGAGGGATCACACTTCATACTTTAAACATGAAACCCTTGGGATCCCTGGGTGGCGCAGTGGTTTAGCGCCTGCCTTTGGCCCAGGGCGCAATCCTGGAGACCCGGGATCGAATCCCACGTCGGGCTCCCAGTGCATGGGGCCTGCTTCTCCCTCTGCCTGTGTCTCTGCCTCTCTCTCTCTCTCTCTCTTGTGACTATCATAAATAAATAAATAATTTAAAAAAAAAAACCATGAAACCCTTATTTTTGCTTTCCTTTTCTTTGGCATTGGCCTAGAAAGGTCACACCCTCATCTCTAGCTCCCAGACCACTACTAAGGGATTTAAAATAATCTTTTATTTCAGGCTAAAAGAAAATCTAACTGTCTCAACTTATTATGAGCAAAATAAGACGTCTCATTGGTCAACACCTTGGAATTTAGAAAGGACTAGCAGGAGGCCTTCATGATTCAGGATTCACTCTTTTTGGCAGGTCCTTACTTCCCTGGTTAAGGATACATATGAAGGAGGCTAACTTCTTAATTCTTAAAAATCACTGTAGAATCTGCTGCTAAAGCAATAGCTACCCAGCAAAGATCCTTAGATTCTCTGGCCTAAGTTGCTCTGGATGATAGGCTAAGCCCTTGGCTACCTTTTAGCTGAGCAGGGAGGTGTCTATGCTGTGGCCAATACCATTTGCTAGACCTGAATTAATACTTCTGGGAAGGGATCCCTGGGTGGCTCAGTGGTTTGGCGCCTGCCTTCGGCCCAGGGCCTGGTCCTGGGGTCCTGGGATTGAGTCCCATGTCGGGCTCCCTGCATGGAGCCTGCTTCTCCCTCTGCCTGTGTCTCTGCCTCTCTGTGTGTGTGTCTCTCATGAATAAATAAATAAAATATTTTTAAAAAATACTTCTGGGGAAATTGAAACTCAATTACATAAGATCACAAAACAAGCCACTTGGCTTAAAAGATGACTCCTTCCTTGGGGTCTTTCTTGACTTATTTGACTTTGATTGCTTTTGGGTCTTGGGGACCGTGGCTTCAAAGTGCACTCCAAATATTGGTAATTAGCCTGCTTATGGTAATCACAATAATCTCCCTGGTGTGTTGTATTCTCTCAAAAGCTTTATATGCATGTTCATAGTCACTAACCACCAAGCAAATGATCCCCCTAAGAATGGGACTCCCTAAGTCAGAAAAGGAACAAAGCAATGGCTGACCTGAAGAACGTATACCTCAAGTCATAGCCTATAGATATCACAGAGATAAAACAAATGCATCATGACCTGTGGGCACCACACAAAGGAACAACAAAAGCTATGAGAACTTTAAAGCAGTAGCTGAGAGTGGTGCCAATGCCTTAAATTTTGATCCTATCTCTCAGTTAAGCTGAAAGTCTAATCAAAAGGGAGGAACTGTTGAAAAGAAAACCATATAGGGACACCTGGGTGGCTCAGCGGTTGGGTATCTGCCTTCGGCTCAGGGTGTGATCTTGGGATCTGGGATCCAGTCCCACGCCTGGCTCCTTAGGAAGCCTGTTTCTCCCTCTGCCTCTGTCTCTGCCTCTCCCCCCCTCCATCCACCCTGCCCCCCATGTCTCTCATGAATAAATACATAAAATATTAAAAAAAAAAAAAAAAAAAAAAAAAAACAAGGGCAGCCTGGCTGGCTCAGAGGTTTAGCGCTGCCTTCAGCCCAGGGTATGATCCCAGAGACCTGGGATCGAGTCCCATGTCAGGCTCCCTGCATGGGGCCTGCTTCTCGTTCTGCTTGTGTGTCTCCCTCTCTCTCTCTGTGTCTCTCATGAATAAATAAATAAAATCTTAAAAATAAAAAAATACAAAAATAAATAAAAATTAAAAAAAAACAAAAACAAATAAAAAACCATATACCCAAAGTGGCACAGTTTAGGTTAAGGTCCAGGTCAGTAAACCAAGACTTAATACCTAACCTAACTGTAGTTTTAACCCCCCCAGGAATGTAACCTTTAAACAGTTAACATGGAATTTCCTGGTCAATATTAGGGAATTTATTGCCAGATCCCGTCCACTTCCCCTTAAGGAGGGCAACTCTGCCTATCCAACGCATTCCTTGCTAATAAATTCCTTTCTTCTTCTTTTTTTATGCCCTCTTTCTGCCTTTATTTATTTATTTATTTATTTTATAAATAAACTCTGTGCACAACGTGGAGCTCAAACTTAGGACCCCAAGATCAAGAGTCACATGCTCTACTGACTGAGCCAGCCAGACGCCCCTCTTTCAGCCTTTAAAAACCTTTCCTTTGTTTTGCTCAACAGAATTCCTCCCTACTTGCTAGATGGGATGAAGTCTGATTCATGAATCATTTAATAAAGCCAATTAGACCTTCGAATGTACTCGGTTGAATTTTCTTTTTTAACCCAGTGTTTATGCTTTTTCATCTGGTAATGATCCACACTAAAGTGTATGTGGAGAAAATGGTATGATGCCTTAGGGTCTTTAAATATGTTGGGAAGAAGATAAGTAAGAAATTATAGATGAAACAAGACTGACAAAGTGCCAGTCATTACTGAAACTGGGTGATGGGTACATTATTTTCCTTCCCTAATATTACATATAGTTGAAACTTTCCACAATAATAAGTTGATTTCTCAAAAAAAAAAAAAAAAAGTTGATTTCTCTAAGCCAAATGAAAGTTATTGAAAACAAGGCAAAGATGGGCAAGGGTGGCATTTGCTTTGTAGCTAGACCACCTTTAAGTTCTTGAATGGAAAAAGACAGAAATAAGAAAGAATTTTATAATTTTTTAGGAAAAAAGTATATAGTTAAGTCAATATGCTAAAAATTTGAGAGTACCCATTGAAAGGACAGAAATATAATCAATAGTTTCCGAATCATCACAGAAAAATAAAAATGATATAAGAACTTTATCTGACATAGAGCACAAATGAAAAAAAATCAGTAAAGGAAGGCAAATTGAAAATTGCATCTCATTGGCTTTATTCCAGATATGAAGCAAAACAGAAAGGAAAAAGAAAAGGCAGGAAAAAAATGTATAATAATTAAAAAATAAAGATGATCACATGATCTAGCCCAGCCCAACCTTGGAAGTGAATTTGCAACAGACTACAGATGTTTGTCTAAGAACTACTCGAAAATTATGAATTTTTAATGAAAATCTAGACTCTCATTTACTTAATTCTTTAAAATGTCTTTATGTTCTTTGTTAGTCAATATTTGACTATGAAGAACTTAATATTTATTTTTTTTTTAATTTTTTTTTAATTTTTTTTTAATTTTTTTTTTATTATTTTTTTTAAATTTTTTTTTTAATATTTATTTTTAATCTGAAGTCTATCAGCAAAACACTGAAGTGGGACACAGAGACAAAGAAGTCAAGAAAAATATGTGACAGTTCAAGCCCATACAAGCACTACTTAAAACAAACCATGGGGCGCCTGGGTGGCTCAGTTAGTTAAGCATTTGACCCCTGGTTTCAGCTCAGGTCATGATCTCAGGATTGTGGGATCAGGCCCTGCATCAGCCCCAGGTGGGCCCCATGCTGGCCCTGTATTGCGATCCACTCAGTGCAGTCTGCTTGAGATTCTTTTCCTCTCCCTCTGGCTCTGTTCTTCCCCCTGCTCTCTCTCTCAATCTCTCTCTTAAATAAATCCTAAAAAAAAAAAAAAAAAGCAAAATGCAAACTCTACATAACTGTTAGGACATCCACCATAATCACCTACCAGCAGGAAAGAATTCCACAAATGAACAAAGAAAACACAAGGTCCCAGGACAGACCTGGAGGCAATGAGGCTTTCACAAAAGTCTGAAAGCTTGCTTACACATGTGACACCGGCTGACTCTGTGCCCAGCACTCTCTATGACCTTCACATAATTCAACTCACTCAATCCTAACAACAATGTTAGATGGTAGTACTATCACCATTCCCATTTTATAGATGTAAACATTAAAATGCAGAGAAGTTAAATGATTTGCCCAAGGTCACACAGCTAATAAATGGCAGAGCCAGCACTCAGACCCCATGGTCTCTTGCCCCAGAAGCCCCAGATTAACTCCCCTGGAAAGGACAGGAGGCAAGAGAGTGGGAACAAAAGATACCTGTGGCTCCTCCAAGGGCTCAGGGGCTTCCGGAACTCTGTCAAGCCTATGCCAGCAGCTCTACAGCCATCTTTCTAGTTTCTGGCACCTAACCTGGCCCCCACCATGCTTTCAAACCAATCTTTCTAGTGCTTTCTGAATAGAAGCAACAAGCTTAGGATAAGAGAAGGATAAAGCACGCTCAAGAAGCCCCAGAAACTCAAGTGGTTGGAGTATTTCCACGAGCAACCTTTACCTATTCTCACTATGAGCTGCTTCCCCCAGTCCCTGGGTCAACCGGTCCCCATCCCCTATAGTTCAGAGACCCAAGTAGGGAAGGGGGCAGGCCACACAACAGAGCAGACGCCTGCTCAGGGCCAGGAGGCCTGATGTGTGGTTCACAACAATGACATGACCACTCGGGGAAAATACACCTGATTTCCAGAGGAAATACACACAGGAAATATTTTTCCTGTGTGCAGCACTTGGTACTTTCAAATAGCTTTAAGACACTTCCCATTTCTTTATTGTCATCAGTGCCTTCCTTTTAAGGTAGGCTAAGCAGAAATAATTATTCCCTTGGGTCTTTTCTTCACAAAGAGAAGGATTCTGCAAAGGCATAGGTAATGATGGAGACAGAGCTCAGGTGCCTTGTCTCCTGACTGCATTGGGCCATAGTGGCCCATCCCTGTACACATGGGAAGACAGCTCACAGCCGCCCCCAAGTGAGAATGAGAGTAGTTCCAAGCACCCATCCATCCCAGTGGCAACAAACATGCATCTCTGCCCGTAGAACAACAGAAGAGCCAGGATGAAGACACACAGGTTTGTATTCTGCACAGAAAGTGGAAATCCCTAGATAAACATAAGAAGGAACCAGGTCCTAAGTAATTTATTATAATAGCAAAAAATATATATAGACATTCTAGGGCAGCTCCAGTGACTCAGCGGTTTAGCGCCACCTTCAGCCCGGGGTGTGATCCTGGAGACCCGAGTGCGAGTTCCACGTCTGGCTCCCTGCATGGAGCCTGCTTCTCCCTCTGCCTGTGTCTCTGCTTCTCTCTCTCTCTCTCTCTGTGCCTCTCATGAATAAATAAATAAAATATTTTTAAAAATAGACATTCTATCCCCAAACTCCCCTTTATCCCATTATCCCAGCAGAGTAGTTACAAGGGCATAAATTGGGATCACATTATACTGGTATAGCTACTTACTCGTCAGCTGTGTGATCTTGGGCAAATGGCTTAGCCAACTCTCTATTTTATAGTTTCTGTATCTGTGAAATGGGGATAATAATACTTTGGACCTCAGTGAATAACTCACACTGAATAATGAGGTAACCCACATAAGCATCTAGCACAGTTTGTGGCACATAAAGACTAGTCAAGATGAGACACCCCTCCCTCAGTGCCACCCACCCCACCCCCACCCCCGGCCCAATGTAGCTCTCGGATGTGCAGGTGAGGCACTCTAGTGCTCCAGCTCCCAAAATGCCAGATCAAAGGTTTTCCTGACCTCTTCTGGCTATGGACCCAGGGTCCAAAGCCACAAAGTCATAGGTCTGGCTGCCATCCCCAGGTCTTGCCATCTAGCCATCTTTTCTCCACCATATAAAACAGTTTCTAGACAAAAGTAGAATGGGCCAGGGATTCCAACCTGCCTGCCCAATCTCTACCCTATGAGGGAAGGATGTCACAATGTTAACTTAGTAGCCATGGGTACTCGCTAAACATGGGAATGAGCTGTCCCCACAGAACCTGGCTCTGGGGCCCTCAGCTTGCTCCCCACTCGGCATTGGGAAAAGTTCATCCACATTCAGAGCTGCCTCAGAAATGTGACTTCCAAGACACCTGGGTGGCTCAGTGGTTGAGCCTCTGCCTTTGGCTCAGGTCGTGATCCCGGCGTCCTGGGATCCAGTCCCACACAGGGCTCCCCACAGGGAGACTGCTTCTCCCTCTGTCTTTCTCTGTGTATGTCTCTCATGAATAAATAAATTAAAAAAAAAAAAAAGAAATGTGACTTCCACCCACCTCTCAAGTCATCTTAGCCTACCAGCACTCTAAGACCTCCTGCCTAGCATCTCCATGTACCATGGTCCTCTTCTCTCATCTCAAAATCTAACTGCTTATTGATTCATTTACTCAAATTCCCCCAGGGACTAGCTGCCCAACTAAACTGTATGCAATGAGCAAATCAGGAATTATGGTTTAGCCAACTATGCTTCAAGACTAGCTTCTGCAGCTCCATGCCTATAGGGGCAGATGCCAGCAGTCACATGGGAACCATGCCCATGGCCCGGGATAGACCTTAGGGCATTGAGGCTGTCTTTAGTCCAGATGCCCCCAATATGAGGATGAGTCACAGCACCAGCTTCCTGGTTTATTCTTGATCTCTCACTCACAGGGTGACCTCAGTAAAGTGACTCCTCTTCTGAGCCTCATCTTGGAACTCTTGGACTATAAAGTCAACTGGCTTTAAAGTTCTGACTCCCAAGCCCACCTTCTGGTGGTTTTACCCCTGTGTCCACCCAATCACCACTGCCATCATTATCACCATCACCACTATCACCACCACCATCATTACAAGCATACTGCTATCACAACCACCACCACTATTACTAAAACCACCACCATCACCACCACTACACTACAACCACCATTATCACCACCCCTACCACAACTACCACTATCACCATCATTATTACCATCACCAGTCACCACCAACACCATTACAACTACTACTAATCACCACCAATACTATCAGCACCATCACTACCACCATCACCCACTACCAACTCTATCACCACCACGCATCCCCAGTGGTAAACTTAGTTTGCAGATTACATTCCAGCAGCAATGAAGGAAAGAGGCTGTTAGGCAGAGCCAGCTCCTGGCCAAAGGATAGAGTTTTCTATCAATGCTTCAAGTCACCTGCTTCTCCACCCATTCCCCTTACACACTCAGACCCTCCCCACTTCAGGTCATCCTGTCCACCTTCTCTGTCTTCAGTCATTTACCCTGTAGTGTAAATATAACAGTGTGTTGTCTCTCCAAAAAAAATTTGCATATAAAGTTTACACTTTAGCTGTGGCATAAAAGACTTTGACTCACTTCAGGGATCTGAGGAATTAGAAAAGATTTTTGATCAAGGGCTATATGCCTTGTGCAGCAAGACTTTGGGATGAGGACTGCCTTGATGCCATGTAATGAAAATTAGTTACAGCAATGAAAGGGAAAACCCAGAGATAGTCTGATGATTTAGAGTCCAGAAAGATGGTATCAAAATCCCCTGTAGATCTCACAAGTGACAGATCTCACAGTGACAGACACTGTGACCATAATTTAGACTCTCGGTTCTTCAGCTTCTGGCCTCCCAGACTCCACATGTTACTCCCATGCTCACCTTATGAGATCCTGCTTCAGCCATTTGTTCAGAGCATACGGGAGAGCAGGAGGTGAATTTCTCCAGCATCAATGCTCTCTTAACTGAGGACCAGGCTCACTGCCATCTCATCCCCTAGGACCAGGGGAGCTGGTTACAGAATGGGGGCCTCCACTGGGGGAGCAGCAGCCCTCTCCTTCAGGTAGGGTATGTCTCTGCAGTGGGACACCAGCTCATCGATGAAGATGACCATCTCCACCACAGCTGAGAGGACCTGGCGCAGCAGCAGCAGCCCAGGGGTGAGACAAAAGGCTAGCAGAACTCCCTGTTAAACACATACACCACAGGAGAGGGCTGAGTTAGCCCAGCCACACTACCCAAAGATGCTGAAGGAGTCTCCCCAACAAGCAGGCAGGACATCAGGCAGCTGAGAATGAAGAAGGCAAGCCAGTAGCACACAAAGACTCCAAGGTGAGGGACGCCTGGGTGGCTCAGTGGTTGAGCATCTGCCTTTGGCTCAGGGTGTGATCCTGGGGTCCTGGGATTGAGTCCCCCATCGGGCTCCCTGCATGGAGCCTGCTTCTCCTTCTGCCTGTGTCTCTGCCTCTCTCTCTCTCTCTGTGTCTCTCATGAATAAATGAATAAAGATCTTAAAAAAAAAAAAGACTCCAAGGTGATAACCAAGGTCTTTAGCACCCTGGTCTCCTTACAGTAAATGTTCTGGGATAGACAGGACAGCTGCGGATAAAGTCCCCATTGAGACCCATTGGTGAGAGCAGGTGCATTCGACAGCTGTAGTACAGAGCAACCAGTGAGGTAGTAAATGTGATTATAGGTGACCTGTATAACTAGCACAGGGATACAGAAGCTGGCCAGCGAGGAGGCCACCACATAGATGCATCTGAGGCTGGGCTGCATCTTTCAATGCCCATAGGGGGCTCTGCACAGATGGGAGAGGCCCACATGGTACATGCCCCATCTGCTGATGCTATAGTACAGCTGGATAGGGATGAAGGAGATAAGAGCTGACCGAAGCCAGGCTAATGCAGTGGCCACTAGAGAAGCCCTGGGGGTCTGATGCTGCTGGTGGTAGAAGGCACCAGCCATGGCCAGATAGTGCTTCAGGCTGATGCAGGATGGAGGCAGTGAAACACATGATGTCAAAGACCACCCAGACGCCACGGAAGCCCCCGAAAGAGCTATACTGCCTGGGCTGCCACTTTCCCAGGCATCACCAGCAATGCCACCAGATGGTCCAAGATGACCAGAAAAAAAAATGAGAACTCTGGTGATCTCGGAACAGGGGTGGCACAAGTTCAGGGTGGCAGCACACATAAGGAATATTCCTCAACAAAATGCAAACAATGAGGGCCCACGGGCGTCCTCCTCAGCCCCCTGCCTCACCCCTGCCCCTGTCCTCTGCTGGGCCGGGACCTCAGTTACCTCTGACACCACCAGAAGACTTAATTGCGGGGAGTTCTACAGACTTTGGAACAGGACTGAGATGAGGGTCAAGTGGTGAGGCCAGGACAGCCGCGCCAGGCTTCTACCTAAAATCAGCCAAATACACTGGCTTCCTGCGGGGGGTGGGGGTGGGGGTCTTTCTCCCTGCACGGAAGAGGCGCCCAGGGCAGGATCCCACCATTGGAAGAGGGGCCGGGTCCGCGCAGAGGGCGAAGATTGGATGTCCCGGATTTTATGCGGTGAAGGGAGCGGGTAGGTTTCGGTCAGTGGCTCCCGGGCTCCTCCCAGCGTCGGAAGAGGGCGACAGGCCACAGAGAGTGACTAAGGGTGGCCCAGCGTCTGTGCTGGTGAACCGACGAGGACCGGGCGCAAGGAGCCGTCTGGAGAGGGGAGCGTTGTCTGGGACGCACCGAGGCAGGCACCGAGCCAGGAGGCGCCGAGAGCCCAGAGCGGGCTGACCTGGCGTTCTCCCGGGACTCTGCCGCCCGACGGCTCTCCGCGCTCCCGGCTCCAAAGTCCAGCCGCCGGCTTTCCCGGAGCGCCGCGGCCCCTCTCACCTCCGCCTCCGGGGGCGCCGACCCTTTGCTCCTAGAGTCCCGAGCTCCGCTTCCTGCCTGCGTCGAGACACTTCTAGGAAAAGCGCCAGTAAGGGCTTGAACCGACTGGTTCTCCCCGAGAGCCAGCTGCGCGCCCAGCAACTCAAGGCGAGCCCGCGCCCCGCCCCCGGCCCCGCCCCCGGCCCCGGCCCCGCCCCTCCGGCCCCGCCCCTCCGGCCCCGCCCCAGAGATCCGCCCCTCCCCTGGCCCCGCCCCCTCCCTTCAGGCCCCGCCCCCCGAGACCCCGGCTCCGCCCCCGAGACCCGCCCTAGCCCCGCCTCCTGTCCCTCGGGCCACGCCCCTTCCGTGCCCACGTGCTACAGAGCCAGCTGGGCCCCGCAGCGGCGAAGATCAACAAGGTCTCCGAACTGCATCTCTGGAGCCTTTCCTTCTTAGAAGGGTTTCCTTTCCCTCGGCAGCCCCTCGTTGGACTCGGAAGGATCAGAAGAAATGCACTCTTGCTATAGTGGTATTTTTGAGATGAGGGGGGCATCTGCGGGGTCTGACGAGAGAGCCCTGTCTGGAGTGTTAGTGGAAAGAAAAACTCTCACCTCAGCTCCTTATGGTCTTCTCATTAGTGGCCAGGATGATGCCTGGCCCTCGCTTCGATCCCGGAAACTGGCAAAGACGGTCTAGATTTGGATGCATCTTAAAAAGGCGCCCGCTCCCCCCTCCACACACACTCCAACATCTAGTAAGTGCTTATGGTAAATAGAAAACAAAGAAAAGAAAAAGAGAAAGAAAGAAAAAAAAAACAAAGACAAATTAAGTTCTGGTCTGGAAGTTTCTCTTCCAGTGCTCTCATAATCAAAGGGACTTATTCCAACCTGAGGGAAAGCTGCAATCAGTTTTCAAGAATCAAAACTGTATGTATTTGAGTTTCACTTATCAGTAAGATGGTCAGGGTGAGAGCCGACCTTTATACACAGGTTGGGATAAGAACAGAAAAAGAGAATACAAGTGAAAGAGAAAGGCAAAAATTGATTTACCTAGCTGAAACCTCTTTCCATCATTAAAAGGGGTTCTACAGGGGCACTTGGGTGGCTCAGTGGTTGAGCATCTGCCTTTGGCTCAGGACATGATCCCCGGGTCCTGGGATCCAGTTCTGCATCAGGCGCCCCACAGGGAGCCTGCATCTCCCTCTGCCTATCTATGTCTCTGCCTTTCTGTGTCTCTCATGAATACATAAATAAAATCTTCTAAAAATAAATAAAAGGGGTTCTACACCCAATTCCACTACGTGGTGGTTGGGAGAGGGTTCCTCACACCATCAAGCCATTCTTGGGCACCAGCTTGGTGTCTTACATTTCACCTCAATTCTGACTCTACCTAACTGGAGGCAACATCAAATTACATAGGTTAAAAGCTCAATCCATCAAGTGTGACCTCCCTTCCCATGCACCCCCCTGCTCCAGATGCAATCACAAGTCCCAGGTTGGCACCTGTGCTTCTAAATCAGAGGTTTCCATGATACCCATCTTGGATTTGATTACTTTGCTAGGGCAGCTCACAGAACCCAGAAAACCCTTTTGCTCACTACATTATTGGTTTATTCCAAAGGATATTAAAGGATACAAATCAACAGTCAGATGAAGAGATATGTAGGGCAAGATCCTGAACAAAGGAGCTTCTAGCCTCGTGGTGTTATGACCCAGCAGGGTGACATGTGGAAGCATTCTGGCTCCCTAGCCTTCAAGCTCTCTAAACCCTATCCCTTTGGGCTTTTATGGTGACTTTATTACTTAGGCATGATTGATTGAATCATTAGGCATTGGTGACTGCGCTCAGTCTTCAGGTCTGTTCCCTTCTCTAGAGGCTGGGAGGTGAAGGTGTAGGAACAGAAAGTTTCAACCCTCTAATCACAAGGTTTGGTTCCTCTGGCATCCAGTCCCTATCCTTAGGTGTTTTCCAAAAGTCATCCCATTAACATAAACTCAGGTGTGGTTGAAAGGGGCTGGTTAAGGATATCAACACTCTTTGGCTACTCGCATCACTTAGGAACATTTCAAGTGTTTTAGATCTCTGTACCAAAAACAGGATGAAGACCAACTATATATGTCTTCTTATAAATCACAGTATCACAATCATCCACTGGTAATGTTGGACAAATTATTTACCATTTCTAAGCTTCCATTTAGCTCATTTGTGAAGGGATGCCTCGGTGGCTCAGCGGTTAAGCGTCTGCCTTCAGCCCAGGGCATGATCCTGGAGAACCAGGTTGGAGTCCTGCATAGGGCTCCCTGTATGCAGCCTACCTCTCCCTCTGCCTGTGTCTTTGCCTCCCTCTCTGTGTCTCTCATAAATAAATAAAATCTTAAAAAAAAATAACTCATTTGTGAAATGATGGGTCCCATCTCATTGGAAGATTAAGAGCTTAACATAGCATGGTAGTCATGGAGATGCACTGTCCCAGCCTGTCTTCAAGGATTTGCTGCCCATCTGCAGGGATTGTGGTCAGCCACCAGCCGGCCAGCTTTTGGCTCCTTCAGGGCCTGCCCCAGCTGCAGAAAGTTACCGCAGCTGGGGTCACCCCCTTTCCAGGGGAATCTGGTAACTGAGGGTGACAGGTGGCCATGGATAGAGACCTGGCCATTTCTGCCTGACGCGGGACAGTAATGGTTAAACTCATTCTAGAATTTCCTGCCAGAGTATCCAAGGCTTTAGGGGCCTGCATCATGGATTGACTTCTTCCTCTCTCCAATCTTCTTCTTCCCTTTTTCCTTCAAAGGTGGTGAGCCCTGATACCCCAAGCTTTGTCTCTAGGTCTGCTTCTGGAGAACCCAGTCTGCAACACAGTGTTTGGAAGAGAGTAAGTACCCAATAAATGTTACCGTTGGTTTTTGTTATTGTTGTTGCATTAAGATAGGAGCTAAAGTCTAACATTAGACATTCTATTCCTAAGTCATCCAACCCCTGCACAGCACAGCCTAGTGCTGTAGGAATCATCCTTCATTATACTAATATTGTGGAATTAGCCTTTGTTATGGACTGAATGTTTGTGTCCTTCCCAAAATTCATATGTTGGAATCCTAACCCCTCATATACTGGTACTACAAGGTGGTGCCTTTGGCAGGTAGTCAGGTCGTAAAGGTAGAGCTCTCATGAACAGGATTAGTGCCCTTATAAAAGAGACACCAGACAGCTCCCTTGCCGTCTTTCCACCAAGTGAGGATATAAGAAGGTGACCATCTGCAGCCATCTGCAGAACCAGACCACTCTGGCACTCTCTGATCTTGGTCTTCTAGCTTCTGGAACTGCAAGATAATTTTTGTTGTTTCTAAGCCATGGGTCTGTGGTATGTTGTTTTAGCACTCTGAACTAAGACAGTCTTTCTCTGTACCTGTACTAAGATACTCTTCTATAAGTACCTGCAGGACATAGAACCTATTTAAAACTTCCTTCTTTCCCTCCACTGATTTGTTAGCTCACACCTCATAGGCACACTGTATGAATCTGGTGATGAATTCTTAACTTTCCTGAGTTAAGGACTTCAGCGTGATATTTTTGAATAGCTAAATTTTACTCTTCCAACATGTATAAAGAAGTTTCTAGGCTACCTCATTACATGATAACCCAGGCAGCCAGCCTACATTCATTATGCTGTTCATAGGGCTAGCTAGACATCCACTAGCTGAGGTTTGATCCACACTACAGCTCACAGTGTGCTTTTGGGGGACCAAGTCATCTACACACCATTGGTTATCTTGCAAGGATTCTAAGTCTGGTTCCTTTAGAAAGGGCTATGCAGCCCATGGCTGGGATTTTTCTGTACAGTTGATGTGCTTGATACAAAATATAAGTCAAAAGAGTTTACCTTCATAACTGATATCAGCAAAAGAACAATGTGAAGACTGCACTAGATTTCCCTAAAAATTGGACACTGGCCAGCTGGTATCTCTTAAAAGGGGATTTTCGATCCATAAAAGTCCATGTAATTGTAGTACTCAGAACTGGTGGGAGCTCATCTGCCAACCCAATGCACTAACATGCACCACCCACCAACCACAGGAAGTATTTGTGGGTTACATCGTTTTTCAAACTCTGCTTTAAGAGTAGCCTGTTTGGTTTTTTGATATTTTATTTATTTATTTGAGAGAGAGCACACAAGCACACAAGCAGTGGGGAGGGGCAGAGGAAGAGGGAGAAGCAGACTCTGTGCTGAGCTAGGAGACTTATGGCGTGGGGCTCAACATGAGGCTCATCCCAGGACCCTGAGATCATGACCTGAGCCAAAGGCAGACGCTTAACCACTTAACCTTGACTGAACCACCCAGGCACTCACTTGCCTCCACTTGCTGAGGCTCCTCCGGCTCTCCTGTTCCAGATGTCTGTGACTATGTATTGTTTCTCTGCACGAGGAGGAAAGGAACCATACTCCCCAAAGAGTGGCTGTAACTTGAATAAAAATGAGATGTTGGTGGGGAAAATGAGGCGTTGGTGGGGAACATGAAATCCCTCAAGAAGAAAGAAGGTTATTGCACTCACCACAAACCTCAAAGCCAAGCTTTGGTTGGATTCATCTTGAGTCAACAGCTTTCCCAGTTGCCTCATCTTTCTTACAACTATGTTGCTCTTTCTCTTTTCAGATGGCCTTGATGACATTTCCAGCAGAATATAATGACGTCTTCTGGGGGCATGGGATGGGGGTAGTTGCTCAACCTCGGGCTCTCAGCCCTTCGGGTGGGCAGTGAGAAGCCATCCCTCTCACAGTGGGTGTCTGATCTGGGAGTGGTGTCTAACCTGGGGCGCAGGCTAAGAGCCCCTTTCAGGGAGGCCCAGGAGACACTGAGGCCATGTCTGCCCCCCTTCCTCCACCTCCCCAAATAGGTACTCTCTTTCGTCTCCCCACACCTGGTCTCCCCCTGTGCACTGCAACACTGGCCCCCAGCAGGCAGTGACTGCAGAGGTTCCGGCCACTTTTTCAGGCTTGGCATCGCTGTGGCCATGCTCTGACTCATCACAAGGCAGCAGGTGATCAGAAAGGAGCAGCAGACCATATGCAGGGAGACTAAGTCAAAATTTCAAGAGTCATCTGTCTGCTTCACTTTATGGGTGAGAAATGAGAGGCTTGTGTGCCCAAAGCCATACAAATAGTAGCTGAGGCAAGAACTGGAGCGAGGTTTCCTGATTCTCAGTCAGGACCAGTCACTACCTGATTTATATTTTCACTCCCTACTTGATCTCAACAGATAGATGTTTTAACACTTAGATTGCTTTACAAGATTTTGAACACCCAAGAAAATACTCCACAGAAAGGAAAGCTGGTTTGTCATATCTTCAGTGAAGCCCTCCCTGAGTCCACCAACTTGAAGTATTTATTCTGATCACTTCCTTAGCTCTTTATCTGTACCCTGAGCACTTTCTACAGGGCACCATGTGAGCCTGATTCATCTGGGCCCAGTACAGCTCCACATATAAGAAAATTCTTTAGTTGCCTTAATAAATCAAGTCCAGTTCTTCAAGGGGAGAGAATCCTGATGCAAGACTCAGGCCCCTGTGGGGGTCACGTGTAGAAAACACAGCCCACTGCCAGCCAGTGGCTCCTGGTTCTCTCTCAGCCCACCCAGACTCAACATCTTGTTTCTTCCAGCACAGCAAGGGAGCTAAAGGCTAAAACATTTAAACAAGGACTCCTCAGCAGGTCAGGTCAGTGAGAGACAAAGAGAGTAATATGAGACCAAGTAAGAAGAGACGCACAAAGTCCAGGTCAGTCTGGGGACTATGACATGCCTCCCTCAGAGAACTTGGCCTGTTTCATGGTGTTCTCTAAGCTGTTTATGCTCTGGGCTTGTTGACTCCCCTAGAGCTGTGAACCCACTGCTGCAGTAGACCTTCTAGCCTGTTCCTAGCTCCGCACTCAGCCTCAAAGCCCATCTCCCCCCGCCCCGAGCCGAGGCAAACACCAGGCACGTAGCAGGTGCTGGATGATACTGGGCCAGATTAAAACATGGTACAATCACACAGGCAGAATGATTGGGTCTTGGAAAGAGAACAGGCCACAGAAAATAATAAAGATGATGGCACACTCTGTGAACTGAGGCCTTTCAAAGAATGCCTCCTCTCCCAGAACAGCAACGGGGTCAGTGTGAGAGCAAGCAGACGTCACGGCCCAGCTCAGCCCTCACACTCCACAGCTACTCCCTTCTCCTGTGGCCTTCAGCCAAAGACCCGGAGGGTGTCTACGCTGCAGGTGCAGGCAGGGAGGCATGATGGCACAAGAAACTTTATCCAACCTAAGAAAAGACAAGGACAAGCACTCGGGTTTTTTTTTTTTTAATTATTTACCAGATAAAAAAGAAAAAATAGTGATTGTTTCTCTTCACCCCCAACATTTCAGTTTACCAAGGTCAAGTAGGAGAGAAATTGAACAAGTAGTAATTCATGCTCCTGGCCTGGAGCAAATTCTTTCCCTCGGCTCTACAGCACCTCCCGGAGGAGGAGGGACAGGGCAAAGGGCTCCAGGCAGAAATACTTGTAGTGTGGCAGCAGAGTGGCAGTGCGGCTGTCCTCCTTGCTTCTCCCTGTTGCCAGAACATTCACACCCTCCTGTTTGCCCCACCCCGTACCATCCTCCCCAGTCCATCAAAGCAAGAAGGAAGACAGGACTTCAGGAGGCAGGACAGGTGTAGCGCAGGACCGGGGGATCACACAGCACACATGGCGGAAGGCCACAGTCTTCTGCTTCTATTGCACATCCTGGCTGAGATCCCCTGCCCTGAGCAATGGGCTACAAAGTGAAATGCTTCGGAAGTTCAAACCACGGATCTGTTGTCATGTGCCAGGCTCAAGAAGGGGAGGTTGTGTGGTTGTGTGGCTTGTTCTGATACACATATTTAAGTTATACTTAAGTTAGTCCAGGATGGGGGCAAGGCAAAAATTCTGCCTCATTAAAAAAATATATGGAGTTTGGACACCTGGGGCCCTGTAGTCACCTGGGCTTCTCCCCTTCAAGTTCAAAAGACTAAAAATAACTCTCCAGTCCGCAGATCTTCTGCGTAAGATGGAAGAGGCAGTAGCATCCCCCAACTACACAAGCCCCCTCACCAGTTGTTGTGGCTCTGACACTCAGGGGTGACCTCTTTCTCTGAACACTTGGAAAATTTGGCCAGTGACCCCATAGAACAACCTTTCACACTGTATGTTTCTCCATAAAGTGGCAGCTGTTTGATTTTGCTTCCTCTCATTACCAATGAAAACAGAGCAGGCCCGGAACAAGTTGTTTACCTGACCTTACGGACAGAATAAAGTCCTGGAAACAACAGTGGGGTGGGTGGGGAGAAGGGATTGATTTTGATTTGGCAAAGCTGCAACTCTTTCGCCTTCATTGGCTGGAACGAAGCTGGCGGGTGAAGACAAACCTAACGGAGCCAATGGCAAGAACTGCAGGCTATGAGAGACGACAGGTCACACACAGAACTGTATAAATTGTGGCACTAGAAAGATGAGAAGGCAGGTCCATGACACCAGCTGGGAGCACGCCTCGCGAGCACGCTTCCAGAAATTACATCTGTCCTGTAGTAAGTGGTAGCATCCAGATAAATCAGAGTAGTTCTCCTTCCTCCTCTTCCCAACAAATTCTGAGAGTTTCTCATTTAAATAACTATGTACACACACACAAGCTTGGTCTCTCTTTTATACGAGGGTCCTTCACTTGAGGGTCCTAGAATGGCTTTAGAGAGTCGGTTCCAATTGCCTTTTTGGAGATTTACTGCTTGGGACCAAACCTGTAATGAGAAGAAAGACTGAATTCTACACCGGGCAGCCTTTAGGATGAAAGCATCCCAGTGTTTACGAGATTGAATCTTAATATAAATAATGAGCTTGTAATTCCCTCACGGGGTTTGGTATCTGGCAAATTGAGTAACGAGGCTGGGACTCACCACCCCTGTGCCTGGCTACTATCGCCTAGAGGGCCCCAGGTCCACCAGCAACCCTGCGAATACAGCTCCATACCTCCTTCTGATAAGGACAGTTTCTCAAGTTCAGCTTCAAGTTCAGCGTCCGAGATCCTAGGGTTAGGCACACTGTTGGTATAAAATGTCTCAGGGGGGTTGTCAGGCAGATCCAAAGGTTCTTTGGTGGTATCCTGAAGAAGGATGTCCAATTCTTTCTCTAGTTCCTCACTGTCAAAATCTGGAAAGAAAAGAGGACTTGAGGACACATAAAGTCTAGGGAGCAAGGACTGAGGATGGCAAAACTCAGCTCAGCTTTACAAAAGATGTCCAGGCCTTCTTGTAGGTTAGAAGGATCATGTAAGTCTGGAGGCAGAGGGCACCTCCAAGCAAATACTCTTTTCCTACTCAGAGTTAAGTCATCAAGGGGATATATTTTACTAACACCACAGAACTGACCCTGCTTCTCTCTGCCCTCGAAGGAGGATCTTCCAGTCGGAACTCTAGTGAGTTAAGATCCCTGTGGCCCAGAGAGTAACAGTACTGTCTACCAACGGGGAAATGACAGTTCCTTCTAACTGCTGCTGCGGGTGAGCCCCAGCGAGGAGAGCCCTGCCTGCACCAGGAAAAGTAGATCTATGACCCAACCCATCCCAGCACAAGGAAGTGAAGGCCTCTTAGAAAGCAGGAAGAACAGAACTGCCTTGTCAACTTACCTAAGCCATTGGTCACCCCACCAGCCAGAGTCTGAGAAACTTCATCCTGGGTGTCACACAGCTGTAAGAGAAAAGCACAGGCCTTGAATGCAGAGTGGCATCTCTAGAGGTCTTAGTGTTTCGGGCTCCATGTTCAGGGTTACAAAGTAATGTGGCCCCATCTGAGAAAATCTTCCTCAAGTCCACAAGGTAAAGAGTCCAGTTTGGGAAAAGAGGAAGGGCAGCAAAGTCACACCTGCCCTCAGAACCTCCTCCTGTGGGTGTTCCTCCCGGGCCCTTCCTGTACCTCTTGGATCTGATCCACAAGGCTCTCTGCCTTCTCTACTGTGACATCCTTCATGGAGAGTTTTAGTGCTCCTACCCCAGCCTGATAGGCATTGAAAACCTAAAGAGAAAGCAAAGTTATCACTGTGAATGAAGAACACTGGGCAAAATACCTACATCTCCAAATGACAGCTTTGTGGTTTCTTTAGTTTGGTTTGTTTTAGCCACCCACACTTGATTCATCCCATGTTCACGAAGGCCAAAACTTCCCAATAGGAGAAGCACAATCCCAACCATATCCTGAAAAAACCCAGGCCTTCTCCAAACAGCACAGGAATGGTGGAGGGAACGAGGAGTATGCTCAAGAGACCAGCCAGACACTGGATGGAGCAGAGGGGCGGTAACTACCATCTGATCTGTCTGGGAGGCATAGATCCGGTCCAGGATGCCTTGAACAGTGTCCAGCTTGGCATGCAGGGCCTCGATACGCTTCTCTGTCCGTTGCTTGGCCTTGAGAGACCTCAGTGCCTGGGGGGCATGGAGACTTGGTTAGGGTAAGCGAGGCAGGCCAAAGAGGAAGCAAGGCTTTCTCAGATGATAAGACCATCTCAGACCTCCTCTTCTCTCATTTGTAAAACAAGTTGTGGTACCTGGACCATCTTCAGATTCTTCCCCTCCAGCCCCACGGTCCTCTCAGAACTGCTGGGACGCCCACCACACACTGCCAGCCCAAGGCACAGGTACACAACTGGAGGGAAGTAAGAAAACTCACCAGTTGCTTCTTTCCTGCTCGGCATGCCCGGCGGGCTTCTTCTTTACACCTATGAAACACAGGGGACAGATTGAGATGACTATGGTATAGGATGGGGGTGGCAGTGTCTTGAATAGTCCCCAAGCATCCCACTCAATTAAGGTGCTTTCCAATCTGAAAATCAAATTGATTCCACCCAATGGCCAGAAGAACAATACCCAAGAGCCCATTGGCAAACTCCCGCAGCAGGCTGAGACATGAGCTTGAACACAGGCATGCAAGAAAGGCAAACCCACTAAGGATAAGCTGTTTCAGCCCCCAGGGAAGGAGAACGTGCCAACAGGGCACCTTAACAACAGATTCCCATTTTGGGAGCCAGGAGATAAGGGATCAATTCTTAACACTGACAATGACCTTGGACATATTCCCTGGCTTTCCCACAATATTGGGTTTCTCCCACTGGAAGAAGGAGTGAGCATTATTATTATTATTATTATTATTTTTAGAAGTGAGCATTTTAATTCAATGTCTACATAGCAATGTTTTAGAGAAGTGTCCATGTGCCTTTAGCAGGGCTGCCTTCCCCATCTAGGCAGAAAAGCAGGAACCCCTCAGAAAGATCCTGGAAGGCAGAGACTAGCCTTGTTCACTACTGTAATTCCTAAGTCCCTAAGACAAGGTCTGGTGCGACAAACACTGGTTAAAAGGATACTGGCATGGAAGAGCATAAACATAATGCTAACAGATATAATCTTGGGGGGAAGAATTAAAATTCATTTTTTCTCCTTTGTGATAGTCTGTGTTCTGCATGATTGCTGCACTGAGCAGTCAGTACTTTGTAATTAGTAAAACGAAAAAAAAAATTTTTTTTTTTTTAAAGACACTAATGCTTTGCTGGCTCTGAGGGCCAGCCAGGGTGGGGGTGGGAGGGTGCTCAGCTCAGGGGTAGTTACCTCTCTGCTTCCTGGGATAAGGACTCCACTTTGCGCGAGAGCAGCTGTTCACTCTGCATCAGCTGGTATACCCCAACATCTACGTCGTTGACAGGAGAGACCTTGGCATGTGGCCCTCGGGCAAACTTCACAATCTGAGGGACAGGGACAAATTACTGGGGCCCCTACCACAAATGCTGAGAAATCCCCAGGCGGGAATGCTGGCGGGCATGTCAGTATGTACTTAATAAGCCATTGGTGAGTCAGTGCATGAACAGTTCGACTTTCGTACCTTTTCCCCATTCTGCTCGAGGACTGTGACTCTCTTCTCTTTCTGCAGCTGCAGCAACACCAAGTAGAAGGTCCTCTCATCCGGACAGGAGCCCACACAGAGGGTGCTCAGCTCTGACAGGGCCACCACGGGGTGGGAGGAGAGAGGGGAGTTCTGATACAGACGATACACCTCCTCAGCCTTCTCCTGCAGAAAGGCAAGTGTGCTTACATGCCTGGCCACTGCCCATGGTGCCCAGTGAGCCCTGACCCTGTGTCTCCAAACCATGATCTGCAAGACGAGAGCAGGGAGCACTGGCCCTGCCTTCCCTAAAGTAGTAGCTTTGGAATAGGAAAAAGAGTTTCAGTTTCTTTAAACCTTGGAGGGAAGTCTGATGTATGCAGATGAAATGAGGTACATGGTATGTACTGGGAGCCAGCTCTGTGCTTGCATATCCATTTGGGACTTTATGTTTCTGTGTCTCCCAGCACTGAGGGAAGGAGGAGGAGTCTGAGGTGGTGTGGCATAGCCATGACTGAGAGCTGAGCCCTGCTTATGTGGCCCCAGACCAGTCCTCTCACTGGTCCTCAGCATCCCTCTTACAAATTGAAGAAGGTAGAGGAGATGAGATCCAAATTCCCTTCGGTCAGTCTCTCCATTATTTTTTAAAATATTTTATTTATTTATTCATGACAGACACAGAGAAAGGGGCAGAGACACAGGCAGAGGGAGAAGCAGGCTCCATGCAGGGAGCCCAATGTGGGACTCGACCCTGGGACTCCAGGATCACACCCTGAGCCAAAGCAGACGCTCAATCATTGAGCCAACCAGGTGTCCCAGGTCTCTCCATTTTTATGCCAACTGGCAATAATGCAAACAAGAGCATCACTGAATCTATAAAGAGTCTCAAGAGTGAAGTGTGTGGCAATGAGGTGAGAGGGTTTTTGTTTTTTTTTTTTTTTTTTTTTTGAGGAGCCTAAGAAATATAAGTTTCAAGAAACAATGCCACTGTGTTCCTCCCACATGGAAATTATCCTCTTAGTCTTCCATAAATTTTAATAAGAAATACTTATTGAGGTATGCACAGAATGCTATGAAAATCTAAGGAAGGAATACCCAGGAGTTCAGAGATTGCTTAGGGGGAAAATGGTTGCTGAGCCGAATTACAAACGGTAAGTTCCTAGGTAAAGCGGTGGGAAGGGTATTTCAGGAAGATGGATGGTCATGAGCAACGGCATGGAGTATGAATCAATTTGGTGTTTATGGATGTAGACAGGAAGGAGAGAGAGTGAGCAGAAGCACTTCTCTCTATTTTTAAAAAAAATATTTTATTTATTTTTTCATGAGGGAGACACAGAGAGGCAGAGACATAGGAAGAGGGAGAAGCAGGCTCCCCACAGGACCCCAAGATCACAAACAAAGCCAAAGGCAGATGCTCAACCATTGAGCCACCCAGGTGTCCAGCACTTCTCTCTTATACAAGCTACAATATTTTCTTTGCTGTCCTTTCTCTGCAGATGGTGGGTAGTTGTGGAAGGGAAATGACAAGGCTGGATTAACAGAGAACTAGCTGACAAGAGGGAAAGGATGGATTGTAGGAGCTAGGCTTAGAGGAACAGAGACCATTTATGCAAGAGACTAAGAGCAACTGAACAGGGTAGTGGTAAGAGGGACAGAGAAGGGATGGGTTCAAGAAAAATTCAGAAGATAAAACAGGCAGTCCATAGTAATTGGGCATAGGGTTGAAGGAGAAAGAGGAGTCCAGGATGATCTTGGGTTCTGGCTTGAGTGACCAGGAGGATGTGATGCTATTAATTAAGAGCAAGAACACAGAAGGAAAAGCATATTCTATAGGAAAGACAAAACATACCATTTTGTACATGTTGTCTGGGATGCCTAACTACATCCAAGAAGATCCATACAGCAGATAACTGGATATCCAAATCTGATGCTCAAAGGAGATACCAGGGCAATTTATATAACTCTGAAAATCCTTAAGCATATAGAAGGTAATTCAAATCCCAAGTGTAAATGAGTTACCCAAGGAAATTAAGAGAACAAAGTAATAAACTGAAGGAAGACCAATGTCTAAGAGACGAAGGAACTCACAAAAGAAATCCAGAGCACCACTTAGGGAGAGCCAAGAAGAATCCAGAGTGTTATAACAACAAAATTAAAGAAATGGAAAATTTTAATAAGTGAGTATTTAACAGTGTCAAAAGCAGCAGAAGAGCCTAATAAGATAGAGACTAAAGTTTTCATTTGATTTACCTGCCTTGTCAGATAATAATACTTACTATAAAGCTACTGTAGCAAAAATAGTATGGTGTCCACACCAACAGATGAATGATGAACAACATTAACAATTGATGTTGGGGCACTTTGGTGGCTCAGTCGGTTGAGTGTCCAATTCTTGATTTCTGCTCAGGTCATGATCTCAGGATTCTGAGGTCCAGCACATTAGGCTCTGTGCTCAGCAAGCAATCTGTCTGAGCTTCTCTCCCTCTGCCCCTCCGGCCGCTCGTGCATGCTCTCTCTCTCAAATAAATAAATAAATCTTAAAAAAAGGGGATCCCTGGGTGGCGCAGCGGTTTGGCGCCTGCCTTTGGCCCAGGATGCGATCCTGGAGACCCGGGATCGAATCCCACATCAGGCTCCCGGTGCATGGAGCCTGCTTCTCCCTCCGCCTGTGTCTCTGCCTCTCTCTCTCTCTCTGTGACTATCATAAATAAATTAAAAATTAAAAAAAAAAAAATGACGTTAAGACTTCTGGCTATCTGTTAGGAAAAAAAATTTTTTTCCTTACCAGATATACAAAAACAAATGCCAAATTACTGAAATCTAAATTGAGAAAATATTTGTTAACATGTTTTTTAAAAAAGATTTTATTTATTTATTTGAGGGATAAAAAAGAGAAAGTGGGGGGAGAGGCAGAGGGAAAGAGAGAATCTCAAGCAGATTCCCCACTGCGTGCAGAGCCTGACACAGGGCTGGATGTCATGACTCTGAGATGATGACTTGAGTCAACATCAGAGGCACCTCTGAGAAAACATTTTAAAAATTGAATTAACTTTGAAGTAGAGGATGCTTTTGTAGGTAAGACCGGAAATTCAGTAGCCATAAAGGAAAATGTTAGAGATCTGACTATAGAAACATGGGAACTTCTATATGGTAAAAGATATCATAAATAAAAATGAAAAGCAAAAGAGACCAGAACACAATATTTATATCCCTAACACTAAAAATATATTATATATATCTACCCCTAATACATACAAAAAAACCCTCATAATTATAAAGAACAAATAATCCAATATAAAAACAAGAAAAATATATAAACAGGAAATGCAAAGAAGAGGATCTGTAAATGGCCAGCAGATAGTGGAAAAGTTGCTCAAATCCCAAATAGGAAGCATTATTTTTTGTTTGTCATATTTGCAAGTTTAAAAGACTCATGTTATCCAGGGCTAGCAAGGATGTGAGGATCCTGAACACTTTAATGAAAGTGTAAATTAGTACAAACTTTTAAAAAGTAATTTGGCAATTTCTGTACAGATACATTTCTAGAAATCTACTCCATAAAAATAGAAATACAAGTGCATAAGATAAATACACAAGGCTGTCAAAGAAGTATTTTTTTGTAACAAGAGAGATTTGGAATGACTTAAATGTCCAACTGGGTGGTAACTATTGCTTAAATTGTGGCATATCTATAATGTAGCCATCTGAAAGAATGACATAGATCTACATTATGTAGGGACCTGAAAAGACGCTCATAACATATTAAAGTGTAAAGAAAAAAAGGCAGGTTGCAGACCAATAAATAAAATAAGATTCTATTTCTGGAAAAAAAGGAATGTGTGTGCATGCATATTTTTGTATGCATGTGTATATTCATGTATTTATTCAACAAATGTTTATTGACTCTATTATATAGCAGGCACTGTTCCCAGAGCCCTGGTGCCAATGGAACTTCTCCCTTCTGGTAGGAGAGACAGATTATAAGTAAGTAAACAAGTAAATAATATTTTCAGGAAGCATTAAGTGCTAACAACAAAATAAAACAGAAAGTAATACAATGGTGTCGCACAACACCAGTAAGAAAACATGTGAACACACAAGCATACGTGTGTGCACACACCTGAGCAGAGAGGAATGTACCCAAAGAGATGGAAATGGGATGAATAGAAAGGAAATGTTCATTTCTTTGTATAATTATTTCAAATAGCAAGATGTATGGCCAATTTTTACTTTTTTTGTGTTTTTTCAAATAAAATAAAAAGTTACTGGCTTTCAGTGTCTAGACTTGGGAAAATCAATTTACCTCAGAAGTAGGTTTTGTTTTAAAAAATATCCATGTAAGACTTTTCAGTTTTACACAGAGAAACAAAGTTCCATTCCAGGAGAACACAGTGCAGTCACCATATATTTGAAAGCAGATGTCATGGGATGAGCTTAAGTGTTGGGAGCTCTGTTTAGTGATGTAAACTGGGTATAGATTTAACAGTACCAAGGCGCTGCAGAGTGAGATTTATTTTTCTACTTAAATAAGATTAAACTACACTGTGGTTAAAAACTACTGTTGGTTCTTGGAAGATCTATGTTATTAATTCCACTCCCACCTCCATCTCTGCCATTGCTCTCAAAAGACTATGAATCCAAAACCACATCTGTCGGGATAAAGGAGTCTACCTCCCTTTGCTCCAGGTTGGAAAACACCTGAGCTAAGAGACTGCAAAGAAGAACGGGTTTGGCACAGAACCATGTAAACCATCCTGTAGTTTTTGGACGGCTTTGGCTAAGTCCTGGAGCTCAGGGCACTGCGTGGGAAGATACCCATGTGGATAGGGAAAGGGAAAGAGCCCTTCCCTTGAAGCAAATGCATGCTGTTCAGTCAAACTTTGAGGGTCTGCAAGGAGAGGTGGTAGATTTTGGAGACCTCCACCTCAAGCTGAGGGTTGAGAGGGTTGGCGTCTGTCAAGGTGAAGAGAAACTGGAGTTTCTTTTGGAGTAAGGGATAAAGATGCTGAGCTGGCTCCAACTGTGTGAAGCCTCTGGGACTATGCAAAGGTCCTGGGGTTCTGGGGTTGGGCTTGGTCTGTGAGTTTCAAAAATAAGTACTGTCTACGGTATACTTTTACTACCAGGTGTTCAGTCAATTCTATAAACACATACACACAGAGCAGTTTTGGTGGAGTGTGGGGCTGAAGCGGGTGTGTGCTGGCTTAAAGAGTGTGTGAAAGGTGAAGAAGTGGTGGAGATAAAGCTTGGTCAAGAAGGAGAGAAACAGAGCACTAATGAGACAGTGGCTGGGTCCCACAAAGGAGTCATGCTGTGATGGGAAAAACTTGAGTGGGTTTAGAGGCTGAGGAAGGAAAGCACCAAGAGAGGGAGATAGAATATACAGATCAAGAAGCTAATTGATGGGACAAGGAGGATAGCAGGGTAGAGACAGACTCAAGAGCACATGGATGTTTCATCCTCTGAGCCTGGGGAGAAATTAAGGCTCAAAATATGTTCAACTGGATGTAGAAGGACAGAAAACTGAAGGCCTGGCTTAGGAGATTCCATCTTCTCAGTGAAATGTCAGCAGAGTCTTGGGGTGACATACAAAAGGCAAGTGTGAGGGGGCTGGGAAAAGGCAAAAAACTGGGCTGAGGGATGGCTGTGGGGGCTCTCCTCTGTGAAAGGGACCCTGGTCTTGGTGACAGGGTGGTTTTCTCTACAGGGATGGCAGACTGTGGGGTTGGCCTAGGGCAGTGGATGTGCTGGTGTCTCGAGTGGCCCAAGAGAGCTGCGAAGAAGTTGTGTGCATGCTCTAAGCTAGGTGGGGAAAGCCAGCCTGGAGGAAGCTGACCGACCAGAAGAGCATGGAGGGACCAAGGGCCTGGTGGCCTCTTCAGTGGAACTAAGACCATCAGTAAGCTGGGAAGGGAAGGATCACAGTCACAGAGGAGGAAATCTGAACCTGTTTTGCTGATTTAAGGGAAGGCAAAGCTGAAGTCACAGGGTCCTCAGAAATCCTGGTAAATCCTTACCAGTAAACTACAGAAGGCAAAGAGTTTTCTTAACTTTAGCTTATAACTAATTTCTACAAACACAGAAAGCAATCAACTATATGTGACAGTTCCTAGACAGAGGAACACCTTTGCAATGTACAGGGCAACTAACAACTAAATAATGCTACAAAAGGTCAGATAAACCCAGCTATCAACTGTCATTGTGTAAAAAGATGTTCTTTTTCTAAGGACACACATAGGAGTGTGGAGGATCCTGTCATTGCCATGGATGACATCCACACCTCTCCCTTCTGAGCACCCACCTTAAGCAGCTCCACGGCTACCAGCACCTCCTCAGCAGGAACTTTATTATCCCCCAGCATGTTGGAAAGAGTCCACTTGAGGGGCTTCAGCAGGAAGACTCCAACCCCCCAGGAGATCCAGCTGCTGTCTACACTGGCCATGAAGTCTGACTCCCGCTGCAGCTCCCCTCGACTGCAGGCAAAGAAAGAAAAGGGCATACGGTGGCTTAGTGCAATGTCCCATTCCAGTCCCCACCTTCTCCCCCAGAGACAAATTTGATCATCATCACCATAAACACCATTTATTAGGTACCTACTCTGTGCCAGCTATTATGAGCAGCAGTGTTTCAGCTCCAGCTGAAAGCCTCATTCTGTGAGATGGATGTTGTTGGCATTTTAGTTACTGAGAAAATTGAGGGAATGAGGCGAGAGGGGCCAAATCTAAATTATAACTTGGCTTCAAAATACAAGCTCTCCACAAGGCTGCAGAGCCTACTTTGAGACTTCTTTTAACGAATGAAGCTCAATGTGATAAAATGAGAATCACAAAAAAATGGGTTACTGTTAATGCAAGACCTAAAGAAATATACAAAGATGTTCAGAGAAAAGGTTTCCTGCTATTCCTGAGCTAGGGTGGAGATAGGACATAAGTACGGTACTGGTAATAAGCAGCTCTATTTACTGAATGCTTATCACAGACCACTCCCTCTGCTAAGAGCTACGTTAGGAATGTGTTTTCAAATCCTCACAACAAACCTAACTACAATTCTCATCATCATCATTGTATACTTGGTCAAACTGAAGCTTAAAGAGGGGCACATAACGTAGCGAGTGGCAGAGCCAGGATCTGAGCCCAGACCATTTGGCCCTCAAGCAAAGCTGTTAACTACTATCCTATGCTGCTTCCATGGAGGATTATCTCCCTGAAAAATTCTCTGGGTGTCAGACCCCATCAAGCACCAGGAAGCATCAGTAGAGTGCCAGCAGTCAGGGGAGAAGAAACCAAGGTCTTAAAGGTCTCTGGATTGGAAGAGGTAGAGAACGGTCCTACTGCAATAGGAAACCCAGACTGTTCTTGTTCCTCCTCGACTTGAACTATGGTTTCCTCTGTACCCCACCTCAGGCAGGAACTAAAACTTGGCACAGTACGCTTTCTCAGAAACAATAAGTTTCAGAAATGGGTTGTCCCATCAATGTCAGCCAATGCAAAGGCACTGGGGAGAAAGAAGGCCTCTTAATCAGGACAAGCAGCAAACTCCAAGCAACATATCAAAGTTGACTTTCTTCCTTCACTGAAGGAGGTGGTATGCCAGCTAGGCCGCTCTCAGTCTGTCTACAATGTGATGTGCAAACGATTTAGAATCAGGAGACTAGGGGTCCTGTTCTGGCATTACTTATCACTCGCTGTGTGACCTCGAGTAAGTTGCTTCTCTCTGCCTCCGTCCCTTCTTCTGTCTGCTGAGGGTAATTCTATCATCTCGCCCACAGGATTGCTGAGGTCAAGGGAATGGTGCATGCAAAGTATTCGCATTCTATTAAGTGCGGTACATCTCTTAGATATCCATGCTGTGGCCTCAGGTGCCTCCAAAACCCTGCACACGTAGCGCAGGTAACACCTACAGAACCTTTTCAGAGCACCAAGGTACCCAGTAAAGCCCCTAACCTGCTTCACGTCCTCTGCTTCAAACAGCCTGTGCCAAGGACAAGCCAAACCAGACACATGAGCCCGGGGCTGTTGGCAGGATCCCCAGGGGCCTCTTCCCCACGACTGCTCTCTTCTTAGTTCTGACCTCCCTCGGTTCAATACATCCTATGTCACAGATCTGCCGTTCCAAGGGTAATTCAAATTTGGAAGCCCCACGAAACAACTACACAACGGGATTGCAGGCAAGACAAGTCATTGTCACCTGTGCCAGGCGGGTTTCTCCTCCTACCGTCTCAATGGAATTCATCGGCCTATTGCGGCCCCATAATTTGCCCGCTGCCCCGTCTCCTGCCCCCTCCACACCCCTAACCCAGCCTCCTCCTTGTCCTCCTCTGCCTGCCGAGCACACACAGATGCGCTCCTGCGGGCCAGACCCGGGGCTGGGCGCGGTCCCCTCCGGGAGCCTCCCCCGCCCCCGGCCCCCGGCCCCCGGCCCCCGACCCGGCCCGCCCTCACCGTAGTAGGTCCTGCAGCACGGTGGCCAGCCCCAGCGGGACACTGCCCTTGCGCTGGAAGGCCTCCTGCAAGTCCCGCAGACGCAGGCGCACCACCCCCTGGCGGCGGCTGTGGCTCAGCACCAACGGTGCCCAGAAGCCCATCTTGCTGTCCCAGTCGGTGCTGTTCACCTCGCGACTCCTTTTGAAGGCGGAGAACAGGAAAGACATGCGTTCCTCGTCCTCCTCCCACTCGGGGGGCAGTAGGCCCGCCGAGTCTCCCCCGGCCGGGGCCTCGGCCTCCCGCTCCGGGGACCACATCGGAACCCCAGCCCCGCCAAGGCTCCGAACACAACCCCGGCCCTGGTCCCCCCTTCCGCCCTAGTTCCCTCCCGGCTTCCGTTCCCTGACCGCCTCCTCCTCTGTCATTACGTCATCGCCACCCCCAGCGCGAAATAAGTCCCGCGCCTCCTTAAGCGCATGCTTCTCTCTGCCCTCCCTGCGCCGGGAGGCGGGGCGATGACCCTATTTTCGGACGGGCTCAAGGCGCATGCGTCGGCCCCTCCTCCCGCCGTCTTTGTGCGGCGAGAAGGGCTTCGCGCGTGCGCGGCGGGTAGGTAAGCGTCCCGCCCCCTCGCGGATCATAGAGTGTGACGACGCGTCATAGAGAGGCTGACGCTTCGGCTCCTAAACTGTGGAGGCTGCAGGGAGTGGGACCATAGCGTCCCGCTGAGGGGCGCCAGAGGCAACGGGGTCGCACGGAATCGCTGTGCCGCTCCAGCACCGGCCTCGACTTCAGACACTTAAACTTCAAGGTAGCTTTCTTTTAAGGTAATGTCAGCGGATAAACAAGTGTGGGTCACTCAAGTTCTGAGTGACAGTGTGCACACTGATTTTTTTTTTTTTTAAGATTTTATTTATTCGCGAGAGACACAGAGAGAGAGGCCGACACACAGGCAGAGGGAGAAGCCGGCTCCGTGCAGGGAGCCCGACGTGGACTCGCCCCCGGGTCTCCAGGGTCACGCCCTGGACTGCAGGTGGCGCTAAACCGCTGGGCCACCCGGGCTGCCCGGAATTCCCTTCTAATCTCCGTTGAAACCTTCTCCAGTTACCGTGACTCACCGTTGACCCCTTCCCTGGGCTGCACAGTTAGCGTTTGCTAGTCGGCATCCTGTTCCCTGGTGCCCTCAGGGCAGGTGCAGCGGCTTAAATTTGATGCCGAAGAAATAGTTTGTCAACTGAAAGGTGCACAGCTTGACCCTTGCCCCTCCAGTAACTTAGAATCTTGTTAGGATGACTGAGAGCTCACGTATGTAAGATTGTTACGGAAAATCTTCCCAGCCGTGAACCTGTCCAGTGTGTGAAGAATAAATTGTTTTTTTTTTTTCTTTTTTAGTTGAATGATTTAAAAGATGAAAGGCGGTTCATGTTTAATGGAACTGGGTCACCAGCTCAACCAGAGTTGGGTATGAATCTGGCCTCTTCCGCCCACTGGCTGTATGCTCTTGGTCAAGTATCTAATCTTCTGTTTATTTTTTATTTTTTTAAAGATTGTATTTACTTATTCATGAGAGAGACCCAGAGAGAGAGAGGCAGAGATACAGGTAGAGGGAGAAGCAGGCTCCATGAGGGGAGGCCAATGTGGGACTCGATCCCAGGACCTGGGATCACAGCCTGAGCCAAAGGCAGATGCTCAACAGCTGAGCCACCCGCGCGTCCCCTAATCTTCTGCTTAAAGGAAATGTTATGTATGTAAAATTCCGGGCACTAGTATAGTGTTAATGATATAGGAAAGATAGGGTTTGAAGCCGAGGGCCACGAAAGAATTCTTGAGGCATCTTTGGTGCAAAAAAGTGGTTTTATTAAAGCAAGGGGACAGGACCCATGGCCAGAAAGAACTGCACTGGGGTCATTAAGAGTGACCCATTATATGCTTGCAAGTTCTGAGGGAGTTAGGAACAGAAGGAACCTCTAAGGTATTTTGGAAACAAAGTTTCTAGGACCCTGAGGGGTCTAGCTTTTGTTAGGAAAGGTCGCTTATTATTGTTCAGTAAACCCTCAGTCATGAGACCCTTCTGATGTCTATCATTGGGTCATATGCTTGGAGGATGATTCCTAACCTATATCTTGGGGGGAGGGTTAGAGATAAAGGGAACTTCCAAAGGAATTTTTATAGGTTACAGAAGACCTACAGGGTCTTGGGGGTCGGGCTACGATTGCCTTTTGCCCTTAGCAAAGTGTCAGCATCGAGGCAGTTGAGTCCCTAGAGGAATGTCACTCTGCCTGTTTCAAGGACTTGTCAATGGGCTGTAAGTAGTAAGGAAATTTAATAATTGTTCTTCTTCTGCCTTTGCTTCCCACATCGTTATCCCTGAATGGCAGAATGTTTAGTAGTTGGAACTCAGTTGCAATGAAGAATCTTAATAAGCATTTTGAAGGAGGGGAAGGGATATGATTGGTTATATGAATGAACGTGTCATCTGATACTGTTGTCTTACATTCCTTCAAGCATTTTCAGGTCAATATCCCGTTTGATAACTTACAGCAAAGCAACTGACAAAAAAAAAAAAAAATCTCTCCTTGACCACACTCTAAAGTTTCTCTGAACCCTCTTCTTGACTAGGCCTGTCAACCTTGACCTATAAAGACCTGAACAAACACTACTATAGTTTTTTTTTAAAGATTTATTTATTTATTCATGAGAGACAGAGAGAGGCAGAGACACAGGCAGAGGGAGAAGCAGGCTCCATGAAGGAAGCCTGATATGGGACTCGATCCCGGGACTCTAGGATCATGCCCTGGGCCGAAGGTACGTGCCAAACTGCTGAGCCACCCAGGGATCCCACTACCATAGTTTTTAACCGCTCAGGATCACATCCCTAGGATGACCCTAGTCTCTGTCAAAGAGCTGCCCCAGAAAACTCAAGGTTGTCAAAAAATTTTACTGTCTGTTCCAGCCAACACCTGAAGATGGGGCTCCTGTCTTCCAGCCTCCGTGGAAGAGGGAGACTAATTTCTACAAGTCAGTTTGCAAACTCAGATGGGTTTCACAGGAACCATATCTCCTTCCAACTTTTTGTAATTTATCACTGCCCTGATTCTACTGAGACCCTCCTCACTCTCCTGCCTATTCCCTTATTTCTTTGAAAAGCCTAGTCACCTCTGTATAAAGAAGTGGAGTTAAATTTGCACTGGCAGCTTTCCCTATTGGAATAGTATATTACTGATTAGAATCTATCCTTACCACTTTAACGAGCACCCAGTTGTACCTTAAGAAGCACGTTTCTGCCATGCAATCATACTCAATAAAATGGCTGGTTGCTTTGTGTCATGAGAGAGACCAGGTTGTCTTCTCAGCTAGGTCTCTAAGTCTAAGTCAAAGTAGTCTTGCTCCTAAGCATTTTCAGGAGAGCAAAGTTATGTACTTGTGGCCACTTGCACCTGGAAGTGCCACTAGGTTCCTGACACATCTAAGCAGAGGGTTCTCCACTTGTAGCTTTTGGAAATTGGGGGAGCTACTGGGAGTAGTGGAGAATAGAAATAAAAGCTCCACTGATCCTGAGAGGGACAGCTGGGTTTATCATAGGCTCTTTCTCATCCCAGGGCCTCCATCTGCTATACTCTTCCTCTACCCTGCACCACTGGCTTCTTTTCATCTTTTAGGTCACAGCTAAAGGCCTTGTCTAGACATCCTGTGTAACATAGCACTCTGTTTAGAACGGATGGATCAGTTTGACGACATCTGCTGATTCACCTGAACGTCACAGAAAGATAACCAGACATTGCATATCTCCTGAAGTAATGTGATAGCAAGTACACAGAGCCACCATGAAGTATTTTTATCCAAAAAACGGAACCTGAATGTGATCAGGTTACTAGATCTAGAAACTAGTTTGTGGAACTTAAAAAATTCAGAAGGTGGAGGTACATATTAAATGAAAACTGAGGTTGCAATCAGCAAAATCCAGACTGGGGAATTCTAGTTAATGACCTTGTTTCTTCAACAAATAAAGGTACAGAGATGCTTTTATTGTACATTGTTATTGATCTAATATGGATCCAATTTGCATGAAAAATCATACAAACTCATCAGTGGTAACTAGATACTTTCATTATTAACTGGATATTTGAGATATTCAGCAAATTATTTTGAATGAAATAATACAGGGGTTGTGATTTATTGAAAGTATTTATATTTTGAAGATACATCTAAAGTATTTATGAGTGAAGCCATATGAAATATGTGGCAGGAGGTTGAGTGAGTAGGGACATCACTGAGTCTAAATTTCATACTCTGTACCCAGCACATAGCCAGGGACTTAGATATCATTTAATTTTTTTTAAAGATTTTATTTATTTATTCATGAGAGACACACACACAGAGAGACAGAGAGGCAGAGACACAGTCAGAGGGAGAAGCAGGCTCCATCCAGGGAGCCTGATGTAGGACTCGATCCCAGGTCTCCAGGATCATGCCCTGGGCTGAAGGCAAGCGCTAAACTGCTGAGCCACCCAGGGATCCCTGATTTTTAAATGAATAAATAAATGATGGAGATCTGCATCCTGGTTTCATTTCAGTAAATAGCATGACCTCAGGCAAACAGGTTTCCCTCTGAGATTTCCTTCTCTGTCAATTAAACATTTTACGCTATGGTCTTATGGTTTTTATTCTAGTGTCCATTTCCTGATTCTGAAGGTATTATCTGCTGTAGATGTGTGAGTGATTGCAGAAGCTCTTTAGTCCTGGGGAGTCTGAAGAATAAAATGCTACCTATCACCATATCATTTTATGGCAATGATATTTATTTACTGATGCCCCAATATGTTTTTGATCAGACGCTTAAGCAGCCTCACTCCTGCGATAATGTGCACAGATCACAGAGGCTTCAAACACTGCATCACCTCTATTAAACTGCACGGTGCTCCATGTCACCTCTCCTGCTTTGGGGATGCCTTATTATTTTTGTAGAAATGTGCATGCCCTCTTACATTTTCCAGTTATTTCTAGTTCTTATCTCTTGAATTCACAGCCTTTAGGACTTGGCTAAAGGAGAAATAAAAGAATACATTATTTATTATCTATGAGGTTTATAGGAGGAGAAGCCAGGCTTGTTAATATTCTGTTCAGGTACCACTATGTTCTAGAAGCCTTTCTTGATCTCTTTCTTTTCTCTTCCTTCCTTCCTTCCTTCCTGCTCCACGCTGGATTGGGTGTCTTTTCTTCTCTTTCTATATCTGTATACCTCTCTATCATTTCATGTCCCACATTGTTTTCTGAGTTTCCATTTATGTGCCTATCTCTCTAACTAGGTTACGTGCCCTGCTGGCAAGGGTGATGTTCTTAATTTTGTTTGTTTTTAGCACAGTGTGTGCACATCTATAAGGATTTGGTTTGTTGAATGAATAAATGAATGAATTTAATCAAACCATGAGTTTGAAGAAACAAAGTCATCAAGGCCTATCCTTTATATCATAAAAACATTTACCCAAATATAACATATAAGTTGAATAATTAAATCTTTTATTTATTTGAATGACTTAATGTTTCTTACCTGGTTTGAGCTGAAATGCTTCTAAATTTAATATACTAAATTTACATACTCAGAGCAGTTAAAGCAATTACAGCTGTGGGAACTCCCCTAGCGTCTCTCTTCAAAGAATGCAAATCACAGGAGGTTGTTGCTATCTACCCATTCATAATGATCTAGAATGCCTCAGTGACCATTTACGAAGCTGTTCAATTTCACTCCAAATAATTTATCCCTTTATAAGCTCATTGTCTTCTACTCTTCCCTTTTATTTATTTATTTATTTAAATTTTTAAAAATTTAAAGCTTTTCATTTTAATTCCAATTAACATACACTGTTATATTAGCTTCAGGTGTACAATATAGTGATTCAACACTTCATACAATACCCAGTGCTCATTATAAGCACACTCCTTAATCCCCACCACCTAGTTCACCCACCCCTCCCCCCTCTCCCTTCTGGTAACTATCAGTTCTCTATAGTTAAGAGTCTGTTTCTTGGTTTGTCTCTTTCTCTCTGTCCTTTTTCCCTTTGCACACTTGTTTTGTTTCTTAAATTACACGAGTGAAATCATATGGTATTTTTCTCTGACTGACTTATTTTGCTTAGCATTAAACTGTCTAGTTCCATTCATGTCATTGCAAATAGCAAGATTTCGTTCTTTTTTATGGCTGAGTAATACTTTGTTATCCATATTCAACACGTCTATCTATTCATCAGCTGATGACACCTGGTCTGCTTCCGTATCTTGGCTATCATAAATAATGCTGTTATAAAAATAGGCATGCATGTATTACTTTGAATTAATGTTTCTGTATTCTTTGGATCAATACTCATTAGTATTGATCATAGGGTAATTCTATTTTTAACTTTTTGAGAAAACTCCATACTGTTTTCCATTGTCACTACACCAGTTTGCATTCCCACCAACAGTGCATGAGAGTTCCTTTTTTTCCACATCCTTGGCAGCATTTGTTGTTTCTTGTGTTTTGATTTTAACCATTCTGACAGGTGTGAGATGATATCTCATTGTAGTTTTGATTTGTATTTCCCTGATAATGAGTGATATTGGGCATCTTTTCACATGTCTGTTGGCCATCTGTATATCTTCCTCAGAGAGATGTTTGTTCATGTCTTCTGACCCTTTTTAATTGGATTATTTGTTTTTGGGTGTTGAGTTATATAAGTTCTTTGTGTATTTTGATACTATCCCTTTATAAGATATGTCATTGGTAACTATGTTTTCCTATTCCTTAGATTACCTTTTGGTTTTGTTCATCGTTTCCTTTGCCTTGCAGAAGCTTTTTATTTTGATGTAGTTCCAGTAGTTTGAGCTTCTGTTCTCCTTGCCTCAGGAGACATATCTAGAAAAAGTTGGTATGGCCAGTGTCATAGAAGTTACTGTTTGTGCTCTCTTCTAGGAATTTCATGGTTTCAGGTCTCATATTGAGGTCTTTAATCCATTTTGAAATTATTTTTGTGTGTTATGTAAGAAGGTTTCATTCTTCTGCATGTTGCTGTCCAGTTTTCCCAGTGCCATTTGTTGGAAGAGACTTTTTCCCATTGCATCTTCTTTCCTGCTTTGTCAAAAATAAATTAATCATATAATTATAGGTTTATTTTAGGGCTTGCTTTCTTTTTTTTAAGATTCATTTATTTATTTGAGGGCATCGGGCAGAGGGAGACAATCTTCAAGCAGATTCTCTGTTGAGCATGGAGCCAGTTGCAGGGCTCGATCCAATGACCCATGGGATCATGACATGAGCTGAAACTAAGAGTTGGACTTTTAACTGAGTGAGCCATCCAGGTGCCTCTATTTTTCAGTTTTTGATTCTATTATATTAATCTGTCTTTGTGCTAGTACCTTACTCTTTTGATTACTACAGTTTGTAATATAAATTGAAGTTTAGAACTGTGATGCCTCCAGCTTTGCTCTTATTTTTAAAGATTGCTTTGACTATTTGGTATCTTTTGTGGTTCCATACAAATTTTGGGATTTTTTCGTTCTGGTTCTGTGAAAAATGTTGTTGACATTTTGATAGGGATTCCATTAAATGTGTAGACTGCTTTGGGTAGTATAGACATTTTAACAATATTTGTTCTTCCAATCCATGAGCATGGAGTGTCTTTCCATTTCTTTGTATCATCTTCAATTTATTTCATCAGTGTTTTTTACTTTTCAGAGTATAGGTCTTTAATCTTTTTGATTATGTTTATTCCTAGGTATCTTATTTTTGGTGCAATTGTAAATGGAATTTTTTGTAGTTTCTCTTTCTGCTGCTTCATTATTGGTGTATAGAAATGCAACAAAAGATTTCTGTGCATTGATTTTGTATCTTGCAACTTTTCTGAATTTATCAGTTCTAGCAGTTTTTTGGTAAAGTCATTCAAGTTTTCTGTATATAATGTCATGTCATCTGCCAATAGTAAGGGTTTTACTCCTTTCTTACTGATTTGGATGCCTTTTGTTTCTTTTTATTATCTGATCGTTGTAGCTAGGACTTCCAGTACTACGTTGAATACCAGTGGTAAAAGTGGACATCTTTGTCTTGTTCCTGACTGTAAAGGAAAAGCTCTCAGTTTTTCCTCATGGAGGAGGATGTTAGCTGTGGATTTTTCATATATGGCCTTTATTATGATGAGGTATGTTCTCTCTAAACCCACTTTGTTGAGGGTTTTTTATCATGAATGGATGTTGTACCTTGTCAAATGCTTTTTCTGTGCCTGTTGAAGTGATCATAAGGTTTTTATCCTTTCTCTTATTGTTGTGATAAATCATGATGATTGATTTATGAATATCGAACCATCCTTGCCATCCATGAATAAATCCCACCTGATCGTGGTGAATAATTTTTTTTTTTAATGAATTGTTGGATTCAGTTTGCTAGTATTTTGCTGAGAATTTTTGCATCTATATTCATCAGAGATATTGGCCTGTAGTTCTCTCTCTTTTTTTTTTTGTAGGGTTTTCTTTTCTTTTTTCTTTTTTAAGATGTTATTTATTCATGAGAGACACGGGGAGAGAGAGAGAGAGAGAGAGAGAGAGAGAGAGGGGCAGAGACGCAGGCAGAGGGAGAAGCAGGCTCCCTGCAGGGATCCCGATGTGGGACTTGATCCTGGGACTCTGGGATCACGCCCTGAGCTGAAGGCAGATGCTCAACTGCTGAGCCACCCGGGATCCCCTTTTTGTAGGGTTTTCATCTGGTTTTGGTATCAGGGTAATGCTAGTCTCATTGAATGAATTTGGGAGTTTTCCTTACTTTTCTATTTTTTGGAATAGTTTGGAAGAATAGGTATTAACTCTTCTATCAATGCTAGAATTTACCTGTGAATCCATCTGGTCCTGGACTTTTGTTTGTTGGCAGTTTTTTTATTACTGATTCAGTTTCCTCGCTGTTTGTTGGTCTGTTCAAATTTTCTGTTCCTTCCTGTTTCGGTTTTGGTAGTTTATGTTTCTAGGAATCTACTCACGTCTAGGCTGTCCAATTTGTTGCAGTTTTTCATAATATTCTCTGATAATTGCTTGTATTTATGTTTTTTTTTATTTTTTTCTTCTGTCATTTGTGACTTTATTTATTTTGAGTACTTTCTTTTTTTTTTCCTTGATAAGTCTGGCTAGAGGTCTTTTGCATTTATTGATTTTTTTCAAAGAATCTGCTCCTGGCTTCATTGATCTGTTCAATTGTTTTGTTTTGTTTTGTTTTGTTTTTAGTTTGTATATCATTTATTTATGCTCTGAGCTTTATTATTTCTGTCTTTCTACTGGTTTTAGGTTTTGTTTGTTTTTCTTTTTTTGTACCTCTTTTAGGTTAGGTTAGGTTGTTTACTTGCGATTTTTCTTGCTTCTTGAGGTAGGCCTGTATTGCTATAAGCTTCTCTCTCTTAGAACCATCTTTGCTGCACCCCAAAGGTTTTGGGCCATTGTGTTTTCATTTTCATTTGTTTCCATATACTTTTTAAATTTCTTCTTTTATTTCCTGGTTGACCCATTCATTGTTTAGCAGCATGCTATTTAACCTCCGTGTATTTGTGGTCTTTCCATATTTTTTTTTTTATGGCTGACTCTTAGTTTCAAAGCATTGTGGTCAGAGAAGATGTATGATATGACTTTGATTTTGAATTTGTTTTTGTTTTGTTTTTGTTTTTGTTTTTTTTAATTTTTTTATTATTATTTATGATAGTCATACACAGAGAGAGAGGCAGAGACACAGGCAGAGGGGGAAGCAGGCTCCATGCACCGGGAGCCCAACGTGGGGTTCGATCCTGGGTCTCCAGGATCGCGCCCTGGGCCAAAGGCAAGCGCTAAACCGCTGTGCCACCCAGGGATCCCTAAACAAAAAATTATAAGGCATACTAGAAGGCAACAGAACAAAATCCCAATACAAAAAGCACAGTTTAAAGAGACAGTGCAAGTATCAGAGTCAGGTATAGAAGTGATGTTGGAATTATCAAGCCAGCAATTTAAGATAACTAAGAATTTTAGTAGAAAAAAACAGACAACATACAAAAACATGTAGATAATATAAGAAAGAAATGGAAATTAAAAGAAGGAATAAAAAAGAAATGTTAGAGACCAAAAATACTGTTAACATAAATGAAGAATGTCTTGATAACCAGATATGGCTGAAGAAAGAACAAGAGTTTGAGGATATGTCAGTAGACTTCCAAAACTGAAAAGCAAAGAGAAAAGAAAGATCCAAGAACTATGAGACAACTACAAAAGGTGTAATATACATACAATGGGAATATCAGAAGTGGAAGAAAGGGAGAACGCAATAGAAATATTTAAAGTAATAATGACTGGGGATCCCTGGGTGGCTCAGTGATTTAGGCCTGCCTTTGGCCAAGGGTGTGATCTTTATATAAAGATAAAATAAATAAATAAAACAAAAAATAAATAAAATATTTAAAATAAATAAAATATTTAAAAATAAATAAATAAAACCTTTATAAAAATAAAATCTTAAAAAAAATAAAAATAAAGTAATAGTGACTGAGTTTCCCAAAATTAATGTTAGATAGCAAACCACAGATCAGAGAGTCTGAGAGAACACTAAGCAGGATAAATGCCAAAGTAAGACTACACCTAGGAATAGCATATTCAAACTGTGGAAAGACAAAGATGAAGAAAAAAAATCTTGCCTCTAGAGGAACAAAGATAAGAATTACATCTGATTTCTCCTCAGAAAGCATTCAAGGAAAAAGAAAGTAGAATAAAATATTGCACATTTTGAGAGAAAAAACTACCAACCTAGAATTTTATATCCAGGAAAAATATCTTTCAAAAGTGAAGAAAAATAAATCTTTCTCAGGCAAACAGAAACTGAAAGAATTTGTTGGCAGTGGTCCTGCCTTGTGAAAGATGTTAAAAGATGGGACATCTGGGTGGCTCAGTGGTTGAGTATATGCCTTCGGTTCAGGGCATGATCCCAGGGTCCTGGGATTGAGTACCTGTGAGGAGCCTGCTTCTTCTCCCTCTGCCTGTGTCTCTGCCTCTGTGTCTCTCATGAATAAATAAATAAAATCTTTTTTAAAATGTTAAAAGAAGTTATTCAGAAAAGAGGAAAATGATATAGGTCAAAAACTTAGACCTGCATTTAAAAAGGGAGAGCATTAGAGAAGGAATAAGTGAACATAAAGTAAAAAATATTATTTTTCTAAAAATTTTTTAGAGGGAAGGTGAGGAGGAGGGCAAGCTAAGCATGGAGCCTAATGCAGGGGTCAGTCTCACAACTCTGAGATTATAGCCTGAATAGGAATGAAGAGTTGGGTGCTTAACTGACTGGGCCACCCAGGGGCCCTTTATTTTTCTTATTCTTAACTATTCAGCAGATAACAGTTTGTTCAAAATAACAAATTCAGTGATTACCATCTAGGTATAAGTGAATGATAGAAATAACACAAGGGACAGGATTAAGGAATTATAAATACTGTTATTTTAAGTTACTTTCAGTACCTCCAAAATGATATAGTGTTAATTGAAAGTGGATTTACTAAGAAAAGAGAATAAATGGAATAATTTAAAAATAATTAAAATCATAAATTGCAGAAAAAGATTGAAAGACAAAAAAATAGAAACAACACTGGCAACAAATAGAAAACAGTAACAAATATGATTGGTATTAATCTAACTGTATCAATAAACATTGATAGTCTAAATACACTAATTAAAAGATAGAGACTGTCAAGTTGACATCTTATATTTAAAGTTGGCAAGTGCAAGACCCAACTATTTGTTGTCTACAGGAAGCCAACTTTAAATATAAGAACACATATAGATTTAAAAAATATTAATGTTAACATTAATATGAAAATGGGAGTGGCAATATTTCAGACAGCAGACTTCAGAGCAAGAAAATTTATCAGGAATAAGGGGCATCAGATAATGACAAAGGGGTCTATTCTTGAAAATAACAATATGTAATGTGTTTGCACCTAACAACAGAGTGTCAACATATGTGAAGTAAAGACTGATAGAAATGCAAGAAAATAGAAATGCACTATTATAGCTGAACACATCAACAGCCCTCTATATCAGTAATGGGCTGATACATTAGGCAGAAAATAAGTAAGGACATAGTTGAAGTCAACAACACTATCACTGAACTGGATATCTGTAATGGACAGACATAAACAGCCTGCTTCTCCTTCTCCCTCTGCTTTTCTCCCCACTTGTGCTTGCTCGCTCTCTTGTGCTCTCTCTCTCACACAAATGAATAAAATATCAAAAAAAGAAAATGAAAAAACAACAAAGTTTGTGGGATGGAGTAAAAGCCAAGCATGGAGGGAAATTTATACTATGAAATTCATGTATTAGAAAAGAATAAAAATCTAAAATTAATTTTCTGAGATTTTATCTTAGAAACTAAAAAAGAGCAAATTCAATCCAAAGTAAGCAGAAGTAAAAAAAAAAATTAGAGTGGAAATCAATGAATTTGAAAACAAGATATCAATGGAGAACATCAATAAAACCAAAAGCTTGTTCTTTGAAAAGATAAATGCAATCAATAAGCCTCAAGCCAAATTGAGAAAAATGGAAGACAGGAACTAGTAATATCAGAAATAAAAGACAAAACTACAGATCCCATGGATGTCACAAGTGACTGCTATGAAAAACAGTATGTCCATAAATTGGATAATTTAGATAAAATGGTCCAATTTCTTGAAAGAAACAACCCACCAAAACTCACAGGAGAAGAAATAGACAATCTAAATAGACCTAGATCCATTTTTAAAATTGAATCAATAATTGATTACTTTGAAAAACATAAAGCACCAGCCCCAGATGGGTTCACTGGTAAATTCTATCAAACATTTAAGGAAAAATCTCTACCAATTCTCTACAATCTCTTGCAAAAGATAGAAACAGAACGAATACTTCCTAACTCAGTCTATGAGGTCAGCATTATTCTAATATCAAGACCAAACAAAGATATTATAAGAAAGGACAACTACAGGCCAACATCTCTCGGAAGATGCACTCCCCCCACAACATTAGCAAATATAATCAAATAATACATTAAAAAATATCATATACCATGACCAAGTGGGATTTATCCCAGGAACAGAAGGCCAGTTCAATATTTGAAAATTACTCAACATAATCCACCATACCAACATGCTAAAGAAAAAAACATAGGATTCTATCAAATGATCCAGAAAAAGCATTTGATGGGATCCAGCACCTAGCTAACCTTAGGAATGTGATGACTTTTTAGATATAACACCAATCCATGAAAAAACAATAATAAGCTGGATATCATTAAAATAAAAATTGTTGATCGATAAAAGACATTATCAAAAAAATTAGATGATAGGCCACAGACTAGGAGAAAGTATTTTTAAAAGACACATCTGATAAAGGACTCTTAAGATCTACAAAAAAATTCTTAAACTCAACAATAAGAACATAAACAATACAGCTAAAACATGGGTAATATATCTGAACAGACACCTTACCAAAGGAGATATATAGATGATAAGTGTATGGAAAGATATTCAATATCATGTCACTAAAATTTCACATTAAAATAACAATGATATTTCACTACACATCTGTTAAAATGGTGAATGTCCAAAACACCAGCAACACCAAATGCTGGTGAGGATGTGCAACCACAGGAACTATCATTCATTGGTGATGGGAACACAAAAATAGTAGAGCCACTTTGGAAGACAGTTTGACAGTTTCATACAAAACTAAACATTCTCTTACCACACAATCCAGTAATTGCACTTCTTGGCATTCACCCAAATGAGTTGAAAATGTAACCTGCGCATGGTTGTTTATGGCAGCCTTGTACATAATAGCCAAAGCTTGCAAGCAACCAAAATGTCCTTCAGTAGGTGAACAGATAAACTGTGGTACACCCAGACAATGGAAGATCATTCAGCAATCTGAAAAAAATGAGCTATCAAGCCATGAAAAACAAGAAGAGGGGCACTGACTGATAGCTTGAGCTCAGTCGGTTAAGCAGTAGGTTAAGCATCTGCCTTCGGCTCAGGTCATGATCTCAGGTCCTAAGATCAAACCCTGTGTCATTGATCACTACTCAATGGGGAGTCTGTTCTCCCTCTGCATCTGCCTCTTCCCTTGCTTGTGCTCTCTCTCAAGTAGATAAAATCTTAAAAAAAAAAAAAAAAGACATGGAGAAAAAAAATTTTAAGTAAGCTTACACCCAACATAGGGCTTAAAATCACAACCCTGAGATCAAGAGTTGCATGCTTTACTGATTGACCCAGCCAGGCACCCCAACATGAAATAAATTTAAATGGCATGTTACTAAGTGAAAGAAGCCAATCTGAAAAGGCTGCATAATGTATGAGTCCAACTATGTGACATTTTGGAAAAGGCAATGCTAGGGAGATAGTAAAAAGATCAGTAGTTGCCAATAGTTGGGAAGGAAGGAGGAATGAATAGGAAACAGGAATTTTAGGGCAGTGCAATTATTCTGTTTGGTACTGTTAACGGTGAATACATGTCATTATACACGTGCCAGAACGCATAGAAGGTACAACACCAAGAGTGAACCTTAATGTAAATTATAAACTTTGGTTGATAACAATGTGTTAATGTAGGGTCATTGAGTGTAACAAGTTGTACTACTCTGATGTAGGATGTTGATAGCTATGTGTATAGGAGGTCAGGAGGTATATGGGAACTCTGTTCCTTTACTCAATTTTGTTGTGTACTTAAAACTGCTCTGTTCCAGGAGAAATCATTTATTTCTTGTAATTCAATGCTCAGGAAAATGAACAGAAGTTTCCTGCAATAATTTTCTTGGCTAAAAACATTCAGTATGATTCATTGCTATGTGGAATTACAAACATTAAAATCACCTCCTTATGCAGGACACAGACTAGTTAGAATATAAACAGGAAAAGTAAATATTTCTGAAGAAGTCTTGAACCACATTTAGGCAACATTACCAAAAACAATCACCCAGCAACAGACACCCACCCAACACATTAACACTGATGCATTTGTATGCCTCAAACCTGAAATTGCTTATGAGTTCTCTCCATTTGAACCACATTAATCCCTTGAGAAGTGAGAAAATTAACCTTTAAGAAGCAAGGAATGGAATGGGGTGGGGGAGAGAAAAGAGAAGTATTCTCCAACATAAAAACTGAAGTCCTCGTTATCATCATATGTTTCATGACTGGCAACATTTTTCCATATTTTGAAAAGTTGGGTCCTTGTGTCTCAGTCTAAATCACTAATAGTTTGTACATCAGTCCTCTAAGGAATGGGTCCAGGTCCAGGTGTGACTCCTTACAATCCTGCAGCTTATCTTCATACTTTACTTTGCATTTATCTTTTAGACACAGTATATATGTACTATTTATTTTTTGTATTCTATTTTTTAATTTTGGCAAACTAAAACAAATACACATGGTGCAATGCCAGCAATTTGCTTGATTCATGATGTGGCTTTTTCTAAAGTGGACATTGTCTTAGTCTACTCTAACAAGAAGACATTGCCTTAGTCTGCTATAACAAAATATCACTGGGTGGGTGTGTGGCTTCAGCAGCAAACATTTATTTCTTAACTCTGCTGGAGGTTAGGAATTCCAAGATCAAAGTACTGACAGATTTGGTTCTTGGGGAGGGCCCTCTTTCCGGCTTATGGACAGCTGCCATCTCACTCTGTGCTCACATGGCTTTTCCTTGGTGTGTGCAAATAGAGAGGGAGCTCTGGTGTCCCTTCCACTTTGTATAAGGACGCTAATAACATTATGGGGGCTCTACCCTCATGACCTTATCTAAACCTAATCACCTCCAAAAGGCCCCACCTCCTAATTGTGGGTTAGGAGGTTCAACAAATAAATTTGGGAGGGACATAAACATCCAGTCCATAACTTTACTGGCAAGATAAGAAGCCTTACATATTTATATACAGTATTTACTGACTTTTGTGGAAATACATTATTTTTCCTTAAGACAACAGAATTTTATTCTTTCACAGTTTAGGGGGCTAGAAGTCTGAAGTTGGGGTGTTGGTAGGGCAAGGCTCCCTCTGAAGCCTCTAGGAGATGATCCTTCCTTGCCTTGTCCAGCTTCTGGTGGCCCCAGGTGTTCTAGGCTTGCAATACTTGACATTCTCCCTATATTCTGTATCTTCATAAGGATGGCTTCTTATAAGGACAGTGGTCATATTGGATTAGAAGCCCACCCTATTCTACTATGAGCTCATCTTTTTAAAAATTGTGGTAAAATGTACATAAAGTTTAACATTTTAACCATTTCAAAACATACATTTCAGTGGTATAAGTACATTTACATTATTGTGCAACCAGCACTATCATTGTTCTTTAGAATTTTTTTCACTCTCACATACTGAAGCTTTATATGTGTTTAACAGTGACTACCTATTTTTCCCTCCTTATCCTGGATGACCAATGTTCTACTTTCTTTTTTGAAATATTTTATTTATTTGACAGAAAGAGCAAAAGCAGGTGGAATGGCAGGCAGAGGAAGAGGGAGAAGCAGGCTCCCCACTGAGCAGAGAGCCTAATGTGGGACCCGATCCCATGACCCCTGGATCATGACCTGAGCCAAAGGCAGACATTCAACTGACTGAGCCACCCAGGCATCCCTATGTTCTACTATCTATCTCTATGAATTTGACTGTCCTAGTTATATAAGTGGAGTCCCTACAGTATTTGTCTTTCTGTGAGAGGTTTATTAATTTAGCGTAATGTCTTCAAGCTTCTTCCATGTTGTAGTATGTGTCAGAATTTATTCCCTCTTAAAGCTAAATAACATCCTATGTCTATATATGCCAAATTTTGTTTATACATTCTTTTGTTTGTGGACATTTGAAAAACTTTCAAATTTTTGCTTATGTGAGTAATACTACGGACATGGGTTTACTAATACCTGTTCAAGTCCCTGCTCTTATTTCTTCCAGGTATATATTCATAAATGGAATTGCTGTGTCCTATGATAGTTCTATTTTAAATTTTTTTTCAGGAACTGCCACATGATTTTCTATAATGGTGCAACCATTTTACATTCACACTAGCACTGCACAGGTGTTCCAGTTTCTCTACGTTTGCCCATGTTGCTATTTCATTTTGTCTGTTCATTTGTTTAAATAATAGCAATCCTGGGACACCTGGGTGGCTCAGTGGTTGAGTGTCTGCCTTTGGCTCAGGTCGTGAGGGGGTGGGGTGTGAGATTGAGTCCCCTCCCCATTGGGCTCCCTTCAGGGAGCCTGCTTCTCCCTCTGCCTGTGTCTCTGCCTCTCCTCTGTGTCTCTCATGAATAAACAAATAAAATCTTTAAAAACAAATTTGCTAAGGGATGTTTTATTGCTCAGAATGTGGTCTATCATAGTGAATGTTCCATGAGAGCTTGAAAAAATGTGTATTCTGCTGTTTGGATCAAGTAATCTATAGATATCAGTTAGATGCAGTTTATTGATGAAGTTGTTGAGTTCAATTATGTCCTTACTGATTTTTGCCTGATGGATCTATCCCTTATTGAGAGAAGTCCCAATGAAGAATTCAGTTGTAATTGTGGATTCATCTCTTTCTCCTAGAATTTCCTCACATGTATTATGATACTGTTGTTAGGTGCATGTACATTAAGGATTGTTATGTCTTCTTGGAGAATTGACTGTTTTTTTTTTATCATATATTGCCCCTTTGTAACTCATAGTTTTCCTTACCCTGGATTCTGTTTTATCTGAAATTAATATAAATATTCCACATTTCTAGTGTTAGTATTAGCATGGTGTGTTTTCCTCTATGTCTTTATTTTTTTCTACCTGTGTCTAAATTGCCTCTCTATCTCTCTCTCGAAGACATCGTATAGTGGATGTTGTTTGTGTTTACCCACTATAACAGTCTCTTTTATTTGGTGTATTCAGACCATTGATGTTTTAAATTATTTTAATCCAACTATTCATATAGTTGGATTTAATACTTACCATATTTATTATTGTCTCTATTCATTGCCTTTGTTTCTTGTTTTTGATTTCTCTTTTTCTGGCTTCTATGAATTTAACTGGGCATTTTATGTGATTCCACTTTTTATTCTCTGGTAGCATATGCTTTATTTTTTTAACTTTCTTTAGTAGTTGCACTTGAGTTTATAATATTCACTTAAAACCAGCCCCGTGTCCTTTTTCTAATAGTACTGTCACTTCACAGGTCGTGTAACTACATTACAGTAGTGTAGTACTGTATTTCCTCCCTTCTATCCCATATAACATTGCCTTCATTTATTTCACTCTTCAAAAAGTTATCATCACTGAATACTTTGTTGCTATTGTTATTTTATTTTTATTTTTTTAAGATTTTATTTATTTATTCTTGAGAGACAGAGAAAGAGAGAGAGAGAGGCAGAGACACAGGCAGAGGGAGAAGCAGGCTCCATGCAGGGAGCCCAACCTGGGACTCCATCCCAGGTCCCCAGGATCAGGCCCTGGGCTGAAGGCGGTGTTAAACTGCTGAGCCACCCAGGCCACCCGCTATTGTTATTTTAAACAAACTATCTTTTTGATCAAGTAAGAATAAGTAAAATAAAACATTTTAATTTAGCTTCATTTATTCCTTCTTTAATACTCTTCCTTTCTTTATACAGATCTGAATTTCTGACCTAAATCATTTTCCTTCTTTCTGAAGAATTTTTTAAAACATATCTTGCAAGCCAAGGCTACTGGCAACAAGTTCTCTGTTTTTGTTTACCTGAAAAAGTCTTCATTTCTCTTTTCTTTTAAAGGATAAATTTGCTGGCCACAGAATTCGAGGTTGGTGGGTTTTTTTTCTTTCACACTTTAAATATTATACTCCACTTTCTTTTGCTTGCATGGTTACTGAAGAAAAGCTCATTTTAATTTTTATCCTTCCTCCTCTATAGGTTAGGCAATTTCCCCCTCAGGCTTCTTTAAATAGTTTTTCTTTCATATTCTGCAGCTTGAGTATGATATGCCTAAGCACGGATTTTTTTAAAAAAATCCTGCTTGGTGTTCTCTGACTTTCCTAGATATGTGGTTTGTTGTCTGTCATTGATTTGGGGAAATTTGCAGTTATTATTGTTTCAAATATTTCTTCTGTTCCTTCTCTTTTTCTTCTACTTCTGTTATTTCCATTATGTGTATGTTACTCTAATTATCTCACAATTCTTGAATATTCTGTTCTACCCTTTTCATTCCTCCCCCCCCCCCCTCTTTTTGCTTTGGTTTTATAAGTTTCCATTGACATTTCTTCAAGCTTACTGATTTTTCCCTTGGTTGTGTTCGAGCTATTAATGAGCCTATGAAAGACATTTTTCATTTCTGTAATAGCGTTTTTTATTTCTAGCATTTCCTTTTGATTTTTTTTCTTAAAGTTTCCATTTCCCTGCTTACATTTCCCATCTGTTCTTTCAGTTTGTCCTTTTTCTCCTAGAATCATTAGTATATTATCCATAGTTGTTTTAAATTCCTGTTGTGGTAATTCCAACATCTCTGCCATATTGGTCTCTTACTGTGGTGCTAGCCCTCTCTTCAAACATGTGGGTATTTTTTGTCTTTTAGTATGCCATCTTGTTTTTTTTGTTGAAAACTGGACACGATGTACTGGTAAAAGGAACTGAGATAAATAGGCCATTAGTGTGAAATTTTATTTTTATCTGGCTTGGAGTTAGAATGTGTTTCCTGTTTGCTATCGATTTTGGTGTCAGAGGCTAAAATTTCCTCTCTTGTCCTTATCTTCCTATCCTCTGTTGTCTTTGGGTTTCCCTTAAGACTTCTTTATAAAGTACGAGACGTTCCTCTGTTCATTTTTCTTCCCTTCTCCTTTCCTACATTCTTTTTCCTGATTATCCTACTGTTTTTTCCTCCAAAGAAAGTAAAAGTCCTTGGTGGTATGAGCATTTTTAATATGTCACATTAATGCCACATTTTATTATAGTTGTTTTACTATCTCCTACTAGGTTGCAAGTCACTTGGAACAGGAACTGAATATTTTCATCTTTGCATGTATTATGCCTGTTACATAATCAATGCTCAATAAGTATTTATAAAATTATATGCATTTTAATGCATTCAATAACTATTTTAACATTGCCTGCTGATACTCCCCATTATATATCTCTTCCTTCAAGTTTAAATTCAGTGGTTCTTAACTCTGATTCATAATAGAATCTCTTTTAAGGAGAGATTTTAAAATATGCATTAGGTCTGTAGAGAAGATTGTCAAAATGATTAGAAAATAGAATATCTCAATATAGGAATGATAACTATAAAACAATCAAAAGGAAATTTTAGAACTGAAAATTCCATTATCTGAAATAAAAAATTCTCTTGAATATTATTAACATTTGAACATTGCAGAAGAAAGAATGACTGAACTTGAAGAGATCAATAGAAACTATTCATTCCGAACAACGGAGGCAAAAAGAATTGAAAAATAATAAGGATCAGAGTCAGGCAGCCCTGGTGGCGCACTGGTTTGGCGCCACCTGCAGCCTGGAGTGTGATCCTGGAGACCTGGGATCGAGTTCCACATCGGGCTCCCTGCATGGAGCCTGCTTCTCCCTCTGCCTGTGTCTGTGCATCTGTGTGTGTGTGTTTGTGTGTGTCTCATGAATAAATAAATAAAATCTTTAAAAAAAAATAAGGATCAGAGTATCAGTGACCTGTGGAGTAATATCATGCAATATATGTGAAGTTGGAGACTCAGAAGAAATGGCTGAGGAAATGAGAAAAAGAATTTTATCAAATGCAGTGCAAAACATCAACTTACATATTCAGAAATCTCAGTAAACTCCAAAGAAAGATAAACATAAAAAAATACCACCTGTGCACGTCATAGTTAATGATGAAGAAAAAATTTGTGAGTGAAAAAATTTTTGCACTCAAAAGAACAGTGAGTGAAAATGGACTAAAAAAAATTTAAGCCCAGAATCTTCGAAGTGGTGAAAAAAACCTATTGCCCCATTATTCATTCATGTACAGGAAAAATATCCTTTAAGGAAAAGGCAAAATGAAATTGTGGCAGATTGTGTTTTCCACATATGGCCACAACAATAAATGTAACTAGAATAAACACTCTAAATACAAGGCTGAGATTTTTCTGGGGGGTAAAAGCAAGCTGAAATTATAAGCTGTATAAAACATACACTTTAAATACAAAGTCCTAGATAGACTAAAAGCAAAAGATGGGAAAAGATATACAATGCAACTGGTAAGCATAAGAAAGCTTGGTGTAGCTCTCTTAATGTCAAAGTAAGCTTCAATTAGGGCTTATTAGCAAAGAAAAAGAGGGGTAAATAATGATAAAATTGTTGATTCATCAGGATAACATAACACTCAATATGCATGTACTTTTAAAAAAAAAGATATTATTTATTTATTCATGAGAGACACAGAGACAGGCAGAGGGAGAAGCAGACTCCCTGCAGGAAACTTGATGTGGGACTTGATCTCAGGACTCTGGGATCACATCCTGAGCCAAAAGCAGACACTCAACCAATGAGCCACCCAGGCATCCTGAAATGTATACTTTAAATGAATGATTTATATAAAGCAGCGTAATTATTAATCTTGTGAATTATGTCTCACTTAAGCTGTTGAGAAGGAGGAATATATAAAATCTGTGACCTGAAGATCAACATTAATCAGCCATAGAAATAAGTATAAATTTGGGGCATCTGGATGGTGCAGTCGGTTAAATGACCAATTCTTGATTTTGGCTCAGGTCATGATCTCAAGGTTGTGAGATCGAGCTCCACCTAGGGCTCCCTGCTGGGTGTGAAGCCTGCTTAAGATGTTCTGTCTCCCTGTCCCTCTGCCCCTCACCACCCCCAATCCTTCTCTAGAGGACACACTCTCTTTCTCTCTCTCAAAAAAAAAATTAAACCAAATGAAGTAACAAGGAAACATAGAAATGAGAGAAACAAAGTACTCTGACACTGATTACTAGGAGTTGGTGCAGACTCCACCTTTGAGGGCTCAGTCCCACATAATCACCCCAACTTCAGATGTCAATTACAAATAGGCTCCCACGTGACCCACACTTTTGTCTGACTTGGTTCCCATGATCCTCTCCTCAGGTTCAATAATTCCCTACAACAGCTCACAGAACTCAGGGAAACATGTTTATTGATTTATTATAAAGATGCAAATGAATAGCCAGATGAAGAAGTATGTTGGGTGAGGTCCAGAAAAATCCAGAGAGCGGGAGCTTCTGTCCCTGTGGAGTTGGTGTATACAACCCTCCCAACAGGTGGATGTGTTCATCAACCCAGAAGCTCTCTGAAACCCCATTTAGGGATTTTATGGAGGTTTCCCCACATGATGCATGGTCAATTATTATCTCAATCTCTACATTGTTCACTTTCCCCAGAGGATAGGGGGTAAGGTTGAAAATTTCAAACTTCTCTCATGGCTTGGTCTTTCAGTGACCAGCCCTCACCCAGAAGCTGCCCTGCAGCCCACCTAATCTAATGTGGCCTATTAGAACAAAAGACCTATCACCCTCATCACTGAGGAAATTAAAAGAGTTCCAGGAGCTCTGTTTCAGGAACATTGCCATTTGCAATGACGTGGATGCAGCTAGAGGGTAATAATGCTAAACAAAAGTCAATCAGAGAAAGACAATTATATGATCTCACTCATATACGTGGAATTTAAGAAACATGAATTTAAGATTCATAGGGAAAGAGGAAAAAATAAGATGAAATCAGAGAGGGAGAGAAGCCATATGAAACTCTTAATCATAGAAAACAAACTGAGGGTTGCTGCAGGGGAAAGGGATGAGGGGATGGGGTAGCTAGGTAATGGACATTAAGGAGGGCATGTGATATAGTGAACATTGGGTATTATATAAGACTGGTGAGGGGCGCCTGGGTGGCTCAGTCAGTTAAGTGTCTGCCTTCGGCTCAGGTCATGGTCTTGGGGTCCTGGGATCAAGCTCCCTGCTCAGCGGAGAGCCTGCTTCTCCTTCTGTTCCCCACCCCCTGCTCACCCACTTGTGCTTTCTCTTGTGCTCTCTCTCTCAAATAAATAAAATTGGGCCACCTGGGTGGCTCAGTGGTTGAGCATCTGTCTTCGGCTCAGGTAGTGATCCCAGGGTCTTGGGATCGAGTTCTGCTTCGGGTTCCCTGCAGGGAGCCTGCTTCTCCCTCTGCCTATGTCTCTGTCACTTTCTGTGTCTCCCATGAATAAATAAAAAAATTAAATTTTTTAAAAAAATGAATAAATAAAATCTTTTTTAAAAAGACCAATGAGGGATCCCTGGGTGGCACAGCGGGTTAGTGCCTGCCTTTGGCCCAGGGCGCGATCCTGGAGACCCGGGATCGAGTCCCATGTCGGGCTCCCAGTGCATGGAGCCTGCTTCTCCCTCTGCCTATGTCTCTGCCTCTCTCTGTGTGTGTGTGTGACTATCATAAATAAAAATTAAAAAAAATAAAAATAAAAAGACCAAGGAATCACACTGATCTCTACCTCTGAAACCAATAACACATTATGTTAATTGAATTTAAACCTAAAAAAATAATTTAAAAAATAAGGTGAAATTTAAAACTGTCAACAAATATTGAACTCTAGTTATTGAAATACATGCTAAAGTATTAAGAGAAATGTACTGATACCTACACCTGAATTTCATCACAGAGGGATGGATATAGAAAGAAACCTGGAATAGAACAGATATAGCAAACTCTTAGTTATATATAGAATCCAGGCGGCGAATATATATATATATATATATATATATATATATATATATATATTACTGAATGCTTGAAAATGTTCATAATAAAATATTGAGGGAAAGAATCTGAGGAAGAGAAGCAGGGAAGACAGGAGGGAAGAGCATATGGGAGAAGAGAAAGGAGACCCCGCATTGCCTGGACTCAGGGAGGCCCAGCCTGGAACATGCGGAAGCTTAGCTGTCACCAGATGCTTGGCAGGTTTTCTGTGGGAGAGGGCTACATTTTATCTTGTTTAGATATAGTCAATTGAACTGGGCTCCAAATAAGCTGTTTTTATTTTAACTTTTCCTTCTTCTTTCTTTTTCTTTGTTTCTTTCTTAATTTAACTTTCTAATGTGAAATACTCCCATGTTAAAGAAAAGTTGCAAAAACTCTTCAAAACCCCTTTTTCTGAACCGTTTGAAAAAGAGCTGATGGATACCTGAATGCTTTAGTGTATGTTTTCAACAAATGAAGACATTCTCTCCTGTAACCACAACACAACTTTCAAAATGAGACCATGAACAGTGATGCAGTACTACTAGCTAATCCTATCACATTTCTTTGGCTGTCCTCATGTCATTTTGAGCATAGAGACACTGGCCCAATTTCTGTATTGCTATTTCCTCCTTTTGGTATTTTGTGAGATATTGGCAAGCTCATTTTGGGATGAGGTGGTTAGGTTAAAGTTAGAAGTTCATTACTTAACATGTCATCCCATATCCTGGTTTTTATTTATTCATTCATTTATTCATTCATTCATTCTCAGAGATGAGCACTTTATTGAAAAAAATTAGATTTCCAGTTACAGCTTTCCAAAAATTGGTTTTCATTATTTTTTAACTTAATTTTTTTAGGTAGGCTCCATGCCCAATGTAGGGCTTGAACTCATGACCCTGAGGTCAAGAGTCACGTACTTTACCAACTGAGCCAGCCAAGTGCCCCTCCATATCCTGCTTTTTAAAAAGTGTGCTCATAATATAACCTTCATTTGTTAAAAAGTGTGTGTGTATGTGTGCATGTGCAAGAGAGAGAAAATGAGTTCACACATACGGTCAAATAAAACAACTAAAAGGAAGAAAATAATGAATGCTGTCTCTAATTGAGGACTTCACGTGTGGTTTTATATTCTTATAAAAGCTTTCCTTGGGCACCAGGGTGGCTCAGTGGTTTGGTTTGAGCATCTGCCTTTGGCTCAGGTTGTGATCCTGGGGTCCTGGGATTGAGTCCCGCATTTGGGCTCCCTATGGGGAGCCTGCTTCTTGTTCTGCCTAAGTCTCTGCTTCTCTCTCTCTCTCTCTCTCTCTCTCTCTCTTGTCTCTCATGAATAAAATAAATAAAATCTTTTTTGAGAGACACACACACAGAGAGAGAGAGAGAGAGAGAGAGAGAGGCAGAGACACAGGCAGAGGGAGAAGCAGGCTCCATGCAGGGAGCCCGACGCAGGACTCGATCCCGGGTCTCCAGGATCACACCCTGGGCCAAAGGCAGTGCTAAACTGCTGAGCCACCCAGGCTGCCCAAAATAAATAAAATCTTAAAAAGAAAGAAAAAAAACTTTCCTCGCCCATATTTTGTAGGACAAATACGTTTTATTGTATTACAAGAGAAAAGAATACTGAGGTTTTTCTGGTGTAAGTCACTTGCTAGTACCAAAGGACAACAGACAAACATGAATGCAAAAGAGAGTATAGAGCTAGAGGGAAGGTCTCAGCCTGTTTGCTTTTTTTAGGCTGGACTGGAGACAAAGTGAGAGGCAGCCTGGTGAGGGAGGAGGATCTGGCTGCCACTCATGCCTGCCCTCCCTTTGTCCCTACAGGTCCTAACTTCCTCAGCCACAACAGGCCTCCAGGCAAGACAGTGTTCAGCAGAAGTTAGCTGAGAGCCCAGTGCCTGGGATGGGTTGTGTCCAGCAGGTACATTTGAAAGACTGATCTCCAGCCCTTACCCCACCGGTGTCTGCATGTCCTTCCAGTCTTCTGCTTTCTACGGTTCCTGGTCCCTTATTTCACATGTGTTTATTGAATGTCTTCTGTGTGCCAGGCATGGTATTAGTAGACAGCATGGGGCCCCTGCCTCCTGAAGCTCTCCTTCTGGAATGGCATCCAGACAGACAGACGAACATGTCAGTCAGTCAGAGACACATAATAAGAGCCTCAAGGACAATTGAGTGACAAGTGGGACAGAAACAGATTGCTGAGGTCTTCTGGGAATGGTGACTGACACAAAGAGCCACTATCTCTGGTGCAAGGGGCCAAGCAGAAGTTCTGGGAGCACCCCCCCCACCCCATCCCTGAGACACTGTTGCTCCAGGGAGGGGCAGGGACTGGGCTTCTCTGAGCAAAGCTAGGGTACAGCTGGAGTGGACTGGAGGGTGAAGAAGTCAAGGGGATAAGTGGGGGCAAATCACACACCCAGGACACTGTGGAGGGAACATGGGTTTTATCTTTTGAGTGAAGTGTTACAGAAAGTGAAATATCTCACTGTCTTTTAGTGATTATACATGAAAATGATGTGTTTGATTATTTTAGGTTAAAAAAGATATTGTTCAGGGCAGCCCGGGTAGCTCAGAGGTTTAGCGCCGCCTTCAACCCAGGGTGTGGTCCTGGAGACCGGGATGGAGTCCCCTGTCGGGCTCCCTGCATGGAGCCTGCTTCTCCCTCTGCCTGTATCTCTGCCTCTCTCTCTCTCTCTCTTTCTCTCTGTGTGTGTGTGTCTCTCATAAATAAATAAAATCGGGATCCCTGGGTGGCGCAGCGGTTTGGCGCCTGCCTTTGGCCCAGGGCGCGATCCTGGAGACCCGGGATCGAATCCCATGTCGGGCTCCCGGTGCATGGAGCCTGTTCTCCTCCCTCTGCCTGTGTCTCTGCCTCTCTCTCTCTCTGTGACTATCATAAATAAAATAAAAATAAAATTCTTAAAAAAAAAATAAATAAATAAATAAATAAAATCTTTAAAATATATATATATATATATATATATATATATATATATATATATATTGTTCAAATTAATTTGACCTCTTTGTTATCTTTTAAGGTGGTAACCATGAATTCAAATTTCATGTGTGGCTTTTTTTTTTTAAGATTTTACTTATTTATTTAGAGAGAGAGAGAGAGCATGAGCTGGGGGAGGGTCAGAGGGAGAGGGAGAAGCAGACTCTCCACTAGGCAGGGAGCCCAATGCAGGACTTGATCCGAAGACTATGGATTCATGATTTGAGCCAAAGGCGGACACTTAAACTGAACCATCCAGGCACCCCCATGTGTGGCTTGTAATATAATTTCCATTGGCAGTGCTGCAGCCTAATGTACCTGGCAGTTGCAGGATTGAAAAGATCAAGGTTGGATAGAGGATTAGATTTAGATTCTGTTTAGATTCCACTGGCAGCTTAAAGCTGAGTGTCTGGCCACCACTGCCAGCCTCTGGGAGTCCTGTGAGCATTCACTCATCAGCTTTCTACCCTCTTCCCAGGAACCTGTGCATCAGAATTGAAGAGAGGTTACAAGCCATGCACATAAGGAATGGATTTCACCAATCATTCGAACACCCCCTTTTCTGCATACTCTACACAATATGTCACTCACGTACAGAACCTGTGAAGGCCCTGCTCAGAGGTGGGTTCAAGGTGATAATTACATGGTGGTCATGGCCAATGTACAATCTGAAACCTGCATTTCAGACCAGCTTGGTCTTTCTTACACCCTTATGTATTAAGTCAATAAAATAAAACAAAAACAGGAATTGCTTTTATAATGCATGTCATCTGGTAAGGAAATCTTCTAGAATATCCATTAGAAGAAGGGTAAAAAATCAGTCTATCATTGTGGGGACCTTTATAGGTACAGCACGGAAGAAGCCTGGCTGAGTAGAAAAGTGCTAGGTTTGAGCTGTGAGGTAGGTCTAGGCCTGGGCCAGGCCCCACTTAGCACTGGGCCCTGTGATCTTGGCAGGTGCCGGGCTCTCTCAGCCTTCACAGCCCAGAGCCCAGTGTCAGTAGCAGTGCTGGGTTTGGGGAAGGCACTTAAGGGCTCCTCTCCATCTGGGTCTCTCCGGTTAAACCCCACCTCTTGCTATTGACCCTGTGATCTAATGGATACTTCCTTTCAATCCTGATGTAGTAAATAATGAATAGTCATCCTTTTCATCCAACTGTTAGTGACAAGTGAATGGTGGCTGTCCTTGTGTGTGCCCCATGTATGTTGCAGCAGAAAGTGGCTCCCAAATTCCTTGGCCAACTGAGTTAAGCTAGTGGAAAGGTGTTTGAATGGTGAAGAAGGATTGAGGGTCATGAAGGAAACATCACCAAATCTTTATCCTTTGTCTCCAAATGAGGAGGTAAGTCCATGCATTAGGATCAGAGACAGGGAGTGTCAGGATGCAAACCTGGTACTGTCCTCAGAAAAGATTCTCCTGAGTTCTGCCAGAAGTACCCTACTGAGACATTGGAGTCAGGGGGGGCTCCTAACCTACAGAAGACCCAAGTTTCCTTATACTCCTTTCTCCATCCTGCTTTCACACAGCCCTGTCATTCTGTTAGCACTTCCCTGGGCCCGGGGGTCTTCTGAGCCCACAGTGGCCCTTCTTCTTCTGTCCGCATGTCTCCCACTGCCCCCCCACGGTGGCCCCTCCCCACACCTGGGCACCTTTCCCTCCTGACCACGTTGAGTTTTCCACTGGGCACAGTAGACCACTTCTATGGTTGCCATTCTTCCCATTTTTAACTGGATTATTTGTTTTTGGGTGTTGAGTTATATAGGTTATATAAATTATAAGGCTTAATTAATTAATTAATTAATTTATGATAGTCACACACAGAGAGAGAGAGAGAGAGGCAGAGACACAGGCAGAGGGAGAAGCAGGCTCCATGCACCGGGAGCCTGACGTGGGACTCGATCCCGGGCCTCCAGGATCACGCCCTGGGCCAAAGGCAGGCGCTAAACCGCTGCGCCACCCAGGGATCCCATAGGTTATATAAATTATATAAGTTATATAAGGTAAGTCACCTTACCTCCCTGACCACATCCAGGACAGCAGGCCAGTTCTTCAGGGCTTCAGAGCCCCCAGCTGGGACAGAGAGGCAATGGCCATCTCAAATGAGTGACAAGAGTCAGGAGGAGAGGGTAAGGGAGTGATACGGCTTTGGTCAGAGAAGAACCCAACAGAGATTTGATGTGTTTATTTTTACTTCATTTCTCCCTCTTCTGTACCCCCTCCCTAAGGGTTCCCCAAAGTTGGAATGGCCCTCTCCCTTTCGCCAGGCCCTGGGGCATTTTGTTCACTGTCTGAGCCCCCAGCCCATGGCCTGCTCCCACATCGTCCTTATGGAGGGAGGTGAGGCAGAGAGGGTTCCATCAATGTTATTGCAAATGGCAAGATTTCATTCCTTTCTATGGATGAGTAATATTCCATTATATATATGTGTGTATGTGATATATATATATCACATCTTCTTTATGGACACTTGGGCTGCATCCATATCTTGGCTGTTATAAATAATGCTGTTATAAGCATAGGTGTGCATGTATTCCTTTGAATTAATGTTTTTATATTCTTTGGGTAAATACCCCAGGAGGGTGATTCCTGGATCATAGGGTAGGTCTATTTTTAACTTTTTAAGGAACCACCATACTGTTTTCCACAGTGCCTGCACCAGTTTGCATTCCCACCAACAGTGCACAGTTCCTTTTTTCTCCACATTTTCACCAACATCTGTTGTTTCTTGTGTTCTTGATTTTAGCCATTCTGACAGGTATGAGGTGATATTACATTGTAGTTTTGACTTGTGTTTCCCTGATGATGAGTGATATTGGGCATCTTTTCATGTATCTGTTAGCCATCTGGATGTCTTCTTTGGAGAAATGTAAGTTCATTTTTAATTGGATTATTTGCTTTTGGGTGTTGAGTTATATAAATTCTTTGTATATTTTGATACCATCCCTTTATAAGATATGTCATTGGTAACTATGTTTTCCTATTCCATAGGTTTTCTTTTAGTTTTGTTTCCTTTGCTGTGCAGAAGTTTTTTATTTTTATATAGTCCCACTAGTTTATTTTTGCTATTGTTTCCCTTGACCCAGAAGTCCTATTTTGCAAGAAGTTATTATGGCCAATGTCAGAAATTACAGCTTATGCTCTCTTCTAGAATTTTCATGATTTCAGGTCTCACATTGAGGTCTTTCATACATTTTTTTAATTTATTTTTTTTCTTTCATCCATTTTGAATTTATTTTTGTGGGTGGTGTAAGAAAGTGGTCCAGTTTCATTTTTCTGCATGTTGCTGTCCAGTTTTTCCAACACCATTTGTTCAAAAGATTGTCTTATTCCCATGGCATATTCTTTCCTGTTTTGTCAAAGATCAGTTGGCCATGTAATTGTGAGTTTGTTTCTGGGTTTTCTTTTCTGTTCTATTCATCTATGTATCTATTTTTGTGCTAGTACCTTACTCTTTCAATGACTACAACTTTGTAATATAACTTGAAGTCCAGACCTGTGCTTCCTCCAGCTTTGCTTTTCTTTTTCAAGATTGCTTTAACTATTTGGGGTATTTTGCGGTTCCATAAAAATTTTGGGATTATTTGTTCTAGCTTTGTGAAAAGTGTTGTTGGTATTTTGATAGGGATTGCATTAAATGTGTACACTGCTTTAGGTGAACAATATTTGTTCTTCCAATCCATGAGCATGGAGTGTCTTTCCATTTCTTTGTCATCTTCAATTTCTTTCATCAGTGTTTTATAGTTTACAGAGTACAGGTCTTTTACCTCTTTGGTTAGGTTTACTCCTAGATACCTTTTTTTTTTTTTTTTTTTTGGTGCAATTGTAAATGGAATTGTTTTCTTAGTTTCTCTTTCTGCTGCTTCATTATTAGTGTATAGAAATGCAAGACGATGTGGGAGCAGGCCATGGGCTGGGGGCTCAGACACTGAACAAAATGCCCCAGGGCCTGGCGAAAGGGAAAGGGCCATTCCAACTTTGGGGAACCCTTAGGGAGGGGGTACAGAAGGGGGAGAAATGAAGTAAAAATAAACACATCAAATCTCTGTTGGGTTCTTCTCTGACCAAAGCCGTATAACTCTATATATACTATACTATATATAGTATGTCATCCGCAAATAGTGAGAGTTTTACTTCTTCCTTACTGATTTGGTTGTATTTTGTTTCTTTTTGTTGTCTGAGTACTGTGGCTAGTACAGTCCAGTACTATGTCGAATAGAAGTGGTGAGAGTGAACATCTTTGTCTTCCTGACTATAGAGGAAAAGCTTTTAGTTTTTCTCCATTGAGGCTGATGTTAGCTGTGAGTTTTTCAAATACAGCCTTTATTATATTGAGGTATGTTCCCTGTAAATATATGTTGTTGAGGGTTTTTCTATGAATGCATGTTGTACTTTGTCAAATAATTTTTCTGTATCTATTGAAATGATCATATAGTTCTTATCCTTTCTCTTACTTATATATCACATTGATTTGTGAATATTGAACCATGCTTGCAACCCAGGAATAAATCCCTCTTGATCATAGTGAATGATTTTTAAAATATATTGTTGGATTCAGTTTGCTAGTATTTTGTTAAGGATTTTTGCATCTATGTTCATCAGAGATATTAGACTGTTTCTCTCTCTCTCTCTTTTTAGTGTCTTTATCTGGTTTTGGGATCAGGGTAATGCTGACTTCTTGGTATGAATTTAGAAGTTTTCCTTCCCTTTCTATTTTTTGGAATAGTTTGAAAATAACAGGTATTAACTCTTCTTTCAACATTTGTTAGAATTTGCCTGTGAGGCCATCTAGCCCCGGGCTTTTGTTTTTTGGGTTTTTGATTACTAATTCAATTTCTTTGCTATTTATTGGTCTGTTCAGGTTTTTTTTTCTTTTCTTTTCTTCTTTTCTTTTCTTTTCTTTCTTTTCTTTTTTTCCTGTTTCAGTCTTGGTAGTTTATGTGTTTCTAAGAATTTATCCATTTCTTCTAGGTTGTCCACCACATATTATTAGAATTAATATCAGGGAAGAGGGGAGGGTCTGGGTGACTCAGTCAGTTAAACATCTGACTTTGGCTTGGGTCATGATCTCAGGGTTGTGAGATCGAGCCCTGCCCCCTCCACGTTGGGCTTTGCACTGGGTGTGGAGCCTGCTTAAGATTCTCTCTCTCACTCCCTCTGCCCATCCTCTAGCAGCTCCTCCTACTCACACAAGCTCTCTCTCTCTCAAAAAAAAAGTTACTATCACCTGTTTTTTTTTTCAAGAAACTACCAGAAAATATATACTTTTATTCAATGCTCACCTTATATATCTGTGAATGGCAGTGTGCAGTGCATTTCTCACACATCTTATTTAATCTCAGTATGGTGCCAGGAATTTGATGATGATTTGCTCTTACAGGTTAAATTCTTGCTCAGAGTCCGATTGCTCCCATCTGGCACTGCCAGAGTGTGGGTGAGGGAGGCTGAACTGGGAGTTAAGTGAGGCCCTGCTACCTCCAGGCCCCTGCTCTGTGCACAGGTGCAGGTATGGCAGCCCTAGGACTTCCCTCTCATGATTGGTGCAGTTTTCCCTCTTGGAGGATCTGTTGCTCCCACAGTCGGTCCCACCCTGTGTCTCCTACCTCATAATGCCTTCTCCTTCCATGATTCCTCTATCCTCCCAGATGGGCTATCAGCCCAGCCTTAGGCTGACCTTGACTCCCCAGAATGCCTTCGCTTCAGGGGAAGCCCCGGCAGTGTGGCCTGATTTTCAGCTGATGGGAAGCTGATAAGGATGCAGAACAGCATGTTCACCAGCAGGGGGAGCTCATCAAGTTCTACTCTTAGGTCTAGCCCTGAATCAGCACTCTATGCCCTTTCTGAAGTGTGTCCCAACTCACTGTTTCTGTGGCTTTCTCCCAACCTGGGCTGAGGCTGGTCTTTGATTATTTTCCAAACATTGTGTTCTTTCATTCCTAGAACCTACTTATGTGTCAGATGGGCCTCATGGACAATGAGGTATCCCTGTGGCCAGAGCTTGTGCTTTGGGCATACAGGATGCCGTGTATGAAATGCTGATGATGTGGCTCAACAAAATGGGGCAAGGTGCCTCAGTCAACATCCCACTTGGATGCCTTGGAAATGCTAGGGAAAAGATATGTGAAGGAGAGAATTCAGGAGCACCTGGTGGGCTCTGGGAAGGGCATCTATGAAGAAGATGGGACAGCTCTGCTATATCCTGAGTGGAAAGAATCTTTTTAGGAATCTGAGCTTCCCTGGTTTACCTTTCTTCTTGAAGGGGAAGCATGAGTAGACACCAGCCTGGAAGAAAGAGTAGATACTTGACGAATACTTGGAGAAATTGTAATTAAAAACATACAGCTCTTGGAATGTTCTAGAACTTTTTTTAATGCACTTGGCATAATTTTTATGAAATGTTGGGTATGATAAGTGAATTGTGGAAAAATTCTATGTGGATTATAGTTACAGTTATTTTATTGTGTTTCATTTTATTGCACATCAAAGATATTGTACTTTTTACAAATTAAAGGTTTGTGGAAACCCTGAGTTGAGCAAGTCTGTTGGTGTCATTTTTCCAACATTTGCTGACTTTGAATCTCTGAAGCATATTTTGATAATTCTTGCAATGTTTCAAACCTATTTATTATTATTATATTATGTTATTGTTTGATCAGTGATGTTTGATTGTAATTGTTTCAAGGTGCCATGAATTGTGCCATATAAGATTGTGAATTTAATTGATAAATCATATGTGTTTTCTGACTGGTCTACCAGCTAACCCCAAAATAGCCTCTAAGTGTTCAAGTGAAAGGAAGAGTCACATGTCTCTCACTCTAAATCAATTCAGCTAGAAATGCTTAAGCTTAGTGAGGAAGGCACGTTGAAAGCTGAGATAGGACAAAAGCTAGGCCACACAACAAATAGTTAGCCAGCGTGTGAATGCAAAGGAAAAGTTGTTTAAGGAAATTAAAAGTGCCTTCCAGTGAACACATGATAAGACATGATAAGAAAGCCAAACAGCCTTATTGCTGATGTGGAGAAAGTCTGAGTGGTCTGCATAGATGAAACCAGCCAGGACATTCTGTTAAGCCAAAGCCTATCCTGAGCAAGGCCCTGACTCTCCTCAGTTCTGTGAAGGCTGAGAGCAGTGAGGAAGCTGCAGGAGAACAGGTGGAAGCTGCCAAAGATGGGTTCGTGAGGTTTAAGGCCAGAAGCCGTCTCTACCACAACCCAGTGCAAGGTGAAGCAGCCAGTGCTGGTGTAGACACTGCAGCACGTTCTCCAGGAGATCCAGCCAGGATAAGTGATGAAGGAGGCTACACTGAACAACACATTTCCAATGTAGAGAAAATGGTCTCTATCGAGAGAAGATGCCAGCTAGGACTTTCATAGCTAGAGAGAGGAGAAGTCAGTGCCTGGCTTCAAGGCCTCAAGGAACAGCCCAAACCCCTCCTTAGGGACTAATGCTGCAGGTGCCTTGACGTTGAAGCCAGGGCTCATTGATCATTCTGAAAATCCCAGGGTCCTGAAGAATTATGCTAAGTCCACTCTGCCCCGTGCTCTGTGAACAGAGCAACAAACCCCGGATGATGGCACTTCAGATCACAACATGGTTTATTGAATATTTTAAGTCCATTGTTGAGACCTACCACTCAGAAAAAAATATTATTTTCAAAATACGACTGCTTATTGACAATGCACCTGGTCACACGTGAACTCTGATGGAGACGTATAATGAGATGAATGTTGTTTTCTGCTCACATAGCATCCATTCTGCAGCTTAGAGATCAAGGAGTCATTAGACTTTCAAGTCTTATTATTTAAGAAATACATTCTGTAAGGCTTTTGCTGCCATACATAGCGATTCTTCTGAGGGATTTGGGCAAAGTCAATTGAAAACCTTCTGACAAGGATTCACCATTCTAAGTGGGTGCCATTAAGAATATTTGTGATTCATGGGAAGAAGTCAAAATATCAACATGATATTTGGAAGAATTTGATTACAACCTTCATGGATGACTTTGATGGGTTCAAGACTTCAGAGGAGGAAGTGTGGGGGAAAGAGCAAGAGGAGTAGAACTGGAAGTAGAGCCTGAAGATGGAACCGAATGGCTGCCATCTCATGATCAGATGAGGAGTTGCTGCTTGTGGATGAGTAAAGAAAGTGGTTTCTTGAGATGGAATCTACTCCTGAGAAGACTTTGGGAAGATTGTTGAGATGACAACGAAAGATTTAGAGCGTTGAGTAAACTCAGTCGATAGAACAGCAGCAGGTTGGACAGGACCGACTCCAATTTTGTTAGAAGTTCTATTATGAGTGAAATGCTATCAGACAGCATCGCGTGCTACAGAGAAATTGGAAGTCAATCAACACAGCCAACTCCATTGGTGTCTTATTTTAAGAAATTGCCATAGCCATTCCCACCTTCAGCAGCCACCACCCTGATCAGTAAGCAGCCACCAACATCGAGGCAAGCGCCTCTGCCAGCAAAAAGATTACAACTCGCTGAGAGCTCAGATGATGGTTAGCATTTTTTTAGCAATAAAGTATTTTTTAATTTAATACATGGCTTTTTAAAACATAAGGCTATTGCACATTTAATAGACTACAGTATAGTGCAGACATAACTTTTGTATGCACTTGGAAACCAAAGAATTCATTTGACCCACTTTATTGTGATATTTGCTTTATTGGGTTTCTCTGGAAGCAAACTTGCAGTGTCTCCTGGGTGTGCCTGTATATGCTCATGTGTGGCCTGCAAGTTGTTTTAGTGTGTCTTTCTTTTTGATTCATGGGCCTTATTCATCCTAATAGAATTGCACTTGCTACTTGTATTTGTTATATTGTAAGATGCAATCATGTTGGCATGTGTGCATTTACTTATATCTAACTATTAATAGAGGATGTGCATCTTCCTATTTTTGTATATGTTTATATGAGTGCACAGAACTTTTTGAAATGTACTTATTAGTTTGATTACATGGATTACCTTAATGGGAGCAGCCAATCATAAAATGAGTTCGCATACAAAGGGAGAAGGTGAAACAGCCCACCTCTGGGGATGGGGATGGCGGGTTCCAATTCTCCCTCATATGCCGTTTTCCAGAATCAGATGACCAGAAACTCCTGAAGTGCCCACTCTTTTCAACATGATAATTACGTGGGCGTATGAATACGTATATTACTCATAAGCTGATGTTCCCAAGTAAGGAGAGTGAGGAGAAGCGGTGTCCTTGTGCAGCCCTGTGTCTGGGTGCCCTGGGCAGGCACGTGAGGGCCTCCTCCTTGCCTATAGATGTGGGCGGGTTGGGAGACGGGTTAGCTCTGAGATGGCAAATAGGTTCTATGTCACGTGTCATTGCAGATCACATGAGTGGACCTTCAGCCCCATCTTCATCTTCAGCCCCCTTTCCACCCTACCTGTATTCCAGTCATGGCGGGATGATGTTATAGAAGTTATTCTCAGGGTTCTCCAGCTTTCTCATCTCAAAGGTCTGGGAGTGCCCAGACTGGATCCATTGGCTGGGCCCAAATGGAGTTGCCTGAACACTCAGGCAGTCAGGGTACTGGTGCTCAAGTGGGGGCACAACCCTCATGGCCTTGCTGCTCACCTCCCTCCTGCTTCCTTCCAGAGGTGCCCGCCTGCCCCTTCTCTTTCCTGGGAGACTCGGGGTTTCCTGCCTCTGCTGTCCCTTCTATGCAGGGCGCTTGCATCTGCAGAAGGGGCCGTGAATTTTTGCCAGTCAGTGTTCAGCTCACCTGCAGTCCCTTTGTCAGAGGACTCGAGTGCCCAGCCACGGTATTAGCCTTATCAGTGTTTGTCACGCTTACTCATTTAAGGTAAGCTGCATCAGGGCACGGGGCGGATCCAGTCCAAATGGCACTTGGCCCTCAACAGGCACTTAAGTGTTTCATTGGTGATCGGTGTCCTTTCATGCTTCTCTCCAGTGGGAGGGGCCACCTTTGAGGAGGTTGTTGGACATATCAAACAATACAAGGAAGGCCATTAGGTACAAAATACTCATGTATTTATGAATTCATGACCAAATTAAATATGAAACCTTATATAAAAAGAGGTGTGTGTGTTTTTTCTCCCCCACCCTCCCACTCTCCTCGGAAGCAGCTTTGAGTGACACGAGTACAGGGGTGTGTGTTCTTGGGGCTTGTCCTTCCTGTCTACCTGGATTTCCAAATGCCATGTTCTTGGGGGCCTGGAATTCATTCCCTCTTCCCTCCCTCTCCTATGTGGAACACTAGCCCTGGACTGGCTCCCTCAGGTGGTCTCTGGCTCACACCTAGGCCCACCGGGCCCCCTTAGTACAGCTCGGAAGGAGCAGTGGGCCCCTGAGCCCACCCTGGTGGTTGGGGTGGTCCTGTGGCTCCCTCTCCCATGGGCCACCCTTTCTTTCTCCATGATCTGTCTGCATCCTCAGCGGGCCACACCACTTAGCCCCACAAGCTCAGACACCCACTCCCTCTCCCACTAGACTTTAGCATTCTCTCCTCCTCACCAAGTTTCCAGAACAACCCAGAGCAAAAGTGCTGGGTGCAGGGCTGCACTCCCCCTTGCGAGCTGCCTCCTGCCCCAGCCTGTTGCCTCCCCAGCCTGGCCACGAAGCCAAGGACGAGGACTCAGCAGGCAGGAGCATGGCCAGCCAGCCACCCTGGAGAAGAGGCAGCTGCAGGCTCGGAGAAGTGTGTGGCTCAGACAGCAGGGAGTGCAGCCACCCTAGACCTGCCACCTCCTGCTCCTGCTCTTACCGAGGACTTACCATCAGATCCCTAGGTCCCAGTACCACAAAACTGTTGCAGACTTTCCCTCGGTTTCTGGTTTGCTTGACCCCGGATCTAAAGCCAGGGTCTTGCTGGTGGAGCCCACTCCAGGGTTCCACAGGTCATCAGTGGGACCTTTACGTTTACATACGGTGTGGGGGGGTGAAATATGGGTCAGGATCACAAAATGGGGGAAGGGTTAAATGTGGCCCAGCTTTTCCCTGTGAGGCTGCCAACTGCTGCCTTAGCCACCACAATCCTCCAGCCTGGTCCCCCTCTACATGGGACTGACTTTGCTTTGCTCCTGCTCACTTCTCCCCTTTTCCTGCCCGAACCAGCACTAATGGAGGTCACGTCTTCTGACCTGTCATTTACAGGGACTCCTATTCTCCAGGTACCCTTTCCCTGACCTTTTACCCCCAGCACATTCACATCCTGTGAAGTCACTCTCTAAAGTCAAGGAGGATAATGCATCGCAGTGGGCAAAGCAGGGGTCCAATGCCATGTCCAAGCCCTGAGACCACCCTGCCCCTGCCCCCGAAGCCTCAATCCCAGCATGCTGTCCTCAGAGCCAGCAGGTGACAAGTCCTTTCCTGACAGGCACTGGAATCAGCCCTACAAACTTAAGCTTTTGTCTCATCAACAGGAAGGCCCCTGTTTGTAAGCTATACAGGGTCTTTTTCCGTTGTTTTTTTTTTTTTTCTTTGAGGGGATAGTGGCTGAAGTGTCTTTGTTGGTGGTGATTTTGCTGTTGTTTGGGATCTTTTTTGTTTTTGATTTTTCAGCAGGGAGGACAACTGGGCAGCAGGGAGGCTGGCAGGACAGCAGGGGGGACCACCCGGAGGCAGGGAGGATGACGGGACAGCAGGGAGGACGACCCGGCGGCAGGGAGGATGACAGGACAGCAGGGAGGGCTATCCAGCAGCAGGGAGGATGACAGGACAGTAGGGAGGGCCAAACAGCAGCAGGGAGGATGACAGGACAGCAGGGAGGATGACAGGGCAGCAGGGAGGACTACTCAGCAGCAGGGAGGATGAGAGGACAGCAGGGAGGGCCACCCAGCGGCAGGGAGGGTGACAGGACAGCAGGGAGGGCCACCCGGCGGCAGGGAGGGTGACAGGACGGCAGGGAGGACCACATGGTGGCAGGGAGGATGACAGGACAACAGGGAGGGCCACCTGGAGGCACAGAGGATGACAGGTCAGCAGGGAGGATGACCTGGTGGCAGGGAGGACGACCCGGCAGCAGGGAGGATGATCGATCAGCAGGAGGTCCACCCAGCAGCAGGGAAGATCACCTGGCAGCAGGGAGGAGGGGCACCACAGAGTGCAGGGTGCCCAGCGAAGGCCTTAAGAACTCAGAGTGGCCACAACACCTCTCCCTGGAGCCCATGCCAGTTCCTAGGACTTGAGAGCTTAATTAAGCAGAGGTGGAACTGGGAGGACCTCGGAGGATATCTGGACCCATGTGGCCCAAGCTGTGCCCATTTCTAGGTTGTAAAATCAATGTGGTGGGTCATGAGCAGCATTAAAAACAATTTACATAGTTTTTTATATGTGCGCTGGCTCACAACATAAAATAGATTTCTTATTGTGGAATCCTGTCTGAAAAATACCAAGTCTTAAATACCAAAAGTCCAACACTTTGGATATAAAGCCCAGAGATATAAAGCAAACTGCCTGAGGTCTCCAGCGGCCCTGTCCTTTTCTTAGGCTCCCCTCTGTTTGGCTGGATATACGTCTCTGCAAGCTGCTCCCCACTCACAAACTCAAGCTCAGCCCAAGGATCTCCAGCAGCTTCTGGGCACCTGAGGCAGAGATCTGGACGCGAGCTGAGCCCCTTGAGCACGTGGGAGGGGCATGGGGCCTGCAGGAGATGCTCACCTGGGGACATAGCCTTCATGTCTCGAGGGAACTTGCGGCACACATTGTTGTAGTTGGTGCAAATGTGGTGAAGACACCAGTCAGCCAACTGGTACGCGCAGTGGAACTGGAGACAAACAGAAGAGCATCAGTGTTGGAGCCTAGGGCTGGTCTGCACAGACACCCAGAGCCAAAGCTTTGGTGCAGATGGGCAAAGGCCCTACAGTTGTAAAGAGCCCATCTCGAGAGGCAAACCCACACAAAACTGTGAGAAAACATTAAATTTGCTCCTTGGCACCACTGCTGCCACCAGCATGTCACCTCTGCCTGGCCTCCAGCATCCACAGAAATCCACAGCTCTGTGTGGGGCCTTCCTACTGTTCTCCTTAGATCCCACCCCAGGATGCCCTCTTCCTCCCGCCAGGGGCCAAAGCCTGCACTGCCGCGGAGACGACCAGACTTAGAGAACTGATTTCCCCTGCCATCATACCTGAGCCAGTTCTAGGAACACGAGGACGTCCCCATCAATGTCCACCATCATCTGAGTTGCTTCCATTAGCCCGGTCACTGTGTACTGCTCTGTGACACACATAGTCAGGAATCAGCAGAAGAACCACATGAAGGGACACGCACTTACTTTTACCCCTGGCAGGGGCCCACTGCAGGGCAGAGAGAGATGAGGGCCAGGGGCAAGTCCCAACAGGCCAGGAAAGGCCACAGGTGATTGAAGTCTGCTCCTACCAGGGAGGAAATTGAGATTACAGCAAGACTTTCTCAGTGGAGTGGGGGTGGGAAGTGAAGGCGGATATTAGTTACAATCACGTAGGAGAACTGGTCAAACTGCCTTTGTAGCACCCAGTGGTCTGATATATGTAGGGAGGGTGCAAGCCCCCAGAACCAGCCATTGATACTGATGGGAGACGGTGAGAAATCTCAGGTTTGCTGTGGACTACGAATCACAACTATGGACTGGACCTAGTTGTTTGTATTAATTGAAATTTTACAACAAATTATGAACAAATCTTACATTCTATGTTACAAAATTTATACTGAAGAACATTTTTTTTTTTTTTTAAGATTTATTTATTTATTTATGACAGACATAGAGAGAGAGAGGCAGAGACACCGGAGGAGGGAGAAGCAGGCTCCATGCCAGGAGCCTGACGTGGGACTCGATCCCGGGACTCCAGGATTGTGCCCTGGGCCAAAGGCAGGTGCTAAACCACTGAGCCACCCAGGGATCCCCTGAAGAACATTCTTGATCCTGAGGTTTAACTGTACCAGTATAAACTCATGAGGTATTTCATCTTTATGGGGGCACCTGGGTGGCTCAGTTGGTTAAACGTCTTGGTTTTGGCTCAGGTCATGATCTCAAGGTCCGGAGATTGAGCTCTGTGTCAGGCTCCACACTAGGCGTGGAGCCTGCTTGAGATTCTCTCTCTCTCCCTCTCTCCCTCTGCTTCTCCCCCAACCCCACTCACATGTGGGTGCGCTCTCTCTCCCTCTCTCTAATAAATAAATAAATACACTTTAAAATATATTTCCCAGCTCAGTCCATGGAAGAGACCTAAAAACAACAGCTAGAAACAATACAGTAGTAATGTGCATCACTAGTGCACAGATTATAGCCTTGAAATACCATGTCCAACTATGAGAAACAGATTTCTTAGGGAAACGGCTGATGCCAGGTCTGGGGCAGGAGATTCACCTGGAACATCTTGTCACTGCACATAACCAGAAAGCTCACTCTGGTGCCAACCTGAAGAGGCTCCTGCTGGCAAAAGATGCAGTGCAGTATTTCAGCTTCCATAAGGATAGCTGTACTTATTTGAAACCTATTGAGTATGTGCAAATCTCAATGTTCGGAATAATACTTAAAAATAAAAACTAATCAGGCACTCTCAAAGGGTGATGGGAAACAGATTTTTCTTGAAAACAGGTAAATAAAAGGGTTCAGTCAAGCATTCATTTGCCTTCCCCATACAGATGCTCTCCTGGATAAACCGAGGATAGGTGAGGGGGAAGTTACTCTCTTTTGAGAAGTATTCCAACCGATAAAGAAGGAATGACTGAATTGGAATATTACCATTTCACAACACCTAATAAACCAATCAATCCAGGCAATGATACTCAGTGGCTGCTAACATCACAAAAAGATCACAAAAAGAAACAAAGCTTCTTGACAAAAAACAGCAATGGGCCACCTGGCCGACTCAGTGGAGCATGCGACCCTTGATCTTAGGGTTGAGAGTTTGAGCCCCACATTAGGTGGAGAGATGACTTAAAAATAAAATCTTAAAACAAAACAGGAATAATCTATGGATTAGTTCAGCAAAAAAAAAAAAATTGAGTATGAATCTGATCTAGCTCCAGATCCAATGGCCAATCTGAAAACTCTAGATTTTCTACATCAGTGGGTTTTTTTTTTTTTCCTAGTAGATAAACTGCAAGGGAAAAAATTTTTTTAATGGACAAGGAACCTTTAGATTAGAAGAAATTTAAAAGGCATATAAAAAATAAGACTATGCTACAGTGTTTAAGGATGTACACTTGGAAGATAAAACCATGAAGAGTAAGGAAGTGAGGCCATAGAAAATACCCTATAAAAGAGTAATAGGCAAAGCATTACTTCTGAGGATGGGGAAGTGCTCATGACTGGGGTGGGGGGTGGGGGGTACAGGTAGAGGGCTTCTACTATGGACAGCAAGGTGCTAGCTCCCAATATGGGTCATTTGACTCTATGATAATTCATGAAGCTGAACACATATTTCATGCATTTGTGCTCTACTGAACAATGAAAAAGTTTTAGGCTTGAGTTAATACCTTCATAGAAAGCATATCTCCCTAAACATAGAGCATCACCAATTGTACCCTGCTTGGCATTTTCTGCTGACCCTTGACAAGGCACATGTACAACACACATCTGTACGCTTGGTAGTACGTATGGGCCGTTCCCCAGGAAAAGTCACTCGGTGGCATTTTCTATAAGCCTCTCCACGCAGCAGCACAGTTTAACATTTGTAGTGGCTGACTTGTTTCTGATCGCCCACCATGATGAAGCAAATTTAAAAGAAGCATATTTATACATATTTTGCCTTTGGGTCATTTCTTTGGAGATAGTCTTTCAACAGTTTTCAACAGTTAAATTATTTGGACGCTGTCTGTGCTCTGTGAAGACCACACCACTTTTCCCAGGTGGCTATGGCATCATATGGCTCCAGTTATGATCTTTGGAAGCCTCTCTCTTGCTCCCCACCCTAAAGCCCTCTGTGTCTCCAACTGGGGACCCTGGACTCTCTCTGTAGGCTCAGCTCCTAACATTCAAATTCTGATCAACGATTTCTTCCTTCTTCCTACAACAGAGGCCCACCTTATAACTGATTTCTCATCATGGTATTGCTCTTTTCCTCCTATGTGAGTCCCTGTCTTGGTCATCTGTCCAGTGCCCCAGCAGCTCTGATGTTAGGTCCTTCCCTGAATCTGAACACAATATCTAAGTAGCCCTGCTCCACCCCGAGGGCCTCAGCGGTTGGCCCATTCTAAAAGCTGAGTTCCAGTTCTCCTGGTCTTTTCAGGGAACTAGGGGTGGCAGGTCAATGTTTATTGCCTGCTTCTGGAAGAAAAGGGAAAGTGAACGTGGGAGAGAAGGAGGAGGAAGACAAGAAGGAAGAGAAGAAAGAATGAAAGAAGGAGGAGAGAGAAGAACCAAAGGGGAGCAGTAAGGAATTGTGTTCTACATCTTTTGACTTAAGCTTGTCCTACTGAGGCGAAGCTGATGGAACACCAGGTACTGTCATCTATTGGAGGTAGCTTGGTTGAACCCCAAACCCTTTGCAGAGAGCCTAGAATGTGACACCATCGAGCATGCCTGTCACATGCACTTCTTTACATCTATGTCCTCACCCAAACCCTAATACGCATCAACATACTTCACTTTATATAACCGCTTTCCTTAGTGCTCACAGCCGGTCCCCTGGGGGGAGACAGGTGAGAGAAGACAACAGGACTTCTCGGCCTTTCCCTAGCTTCTCCCTATCCCTATGGTGGTCCCTGTGTACCTGTGAGGGCAACCAGGTGTGGCAGGCAGAGGCGGTTGGCCAGGATGATAAGCTTCATGTCGTCCAGGTCGGGACTGGAGGTGAACATGCCCGTGTAGAGGTACTCTAGCACTGCCCTCATGCAGCTCTTGCTCGTGTAAGGAAACACCACCTGTGAGGGGGGAAGGAAGACGGAAGGCCTCAGGGAAGGAGGAGCTCAGTTTGGGGAAACTCAAAAGACTCTTAAATGGACCTGGGTTCAGGGCGCCTGGGTGGCTCAGTCGGTTGAGCCGTCAGACTCCAATCTGAGTCTTGAGATCAAGCCCCACGTCGGGCCCTACGCTCAGCAGGGAGTCCACTGGAGATTCTCTCCCCCCCTTTCCCTCTGCCCTTCTCCACATTTGCATAGGTGTGTACTCCCCCCCACCTCTCTAAAATAACTAAGTAAATCATAAATGAATGAATGAATGGACCTGGATTCTCAGTGGCATGCTTCCAAAGCCATGCTGGCTCGCAAGATGTTTGAGGGAGTCCTTCCTGCCACCTGAATCTACACCCTGGCCCCTCCTGGCCTTACAGAGGGTAGTGCAAGTGGGGTACAAGGGACAAAGCCAACACCAGCTGCCTTCTCTCTGGCTGCTTGAAGCTGCTGCTCCAGGCCCCTGGGATCTCTTCTGAGCAGTGCTGCAACAAAAACTGCTTTCTCATCAGACACAAGTCTCTCTAGGCTGCCTGGGAATTGTCTAGAGCTTTAAAGCTGCTTCTATGGTACTAAGAAGTACCTAGGGCTGGCCAGCCCCTGGGGCGCTGGGGAGTGCTGAGTCTCACACTTACAGAAGCCAAGGCCGCTCATGCTTCAAGGATCAGAGCCCAAATCATGTCTTAGACCTTCCACTTAGCCTTCTGGAAGAACTTCCTTCCCAGAAATCTTAAGAAACTGCTCTTCTGTGTCACAGAATGCTATCCTGTCTTTCCCTCAAGCTCTTACTAAGGGACCAGCGTGAGCTAAGGGGGGCGGGGACGACTCAGCAGAAGTAAAAGACCTAGTCCCCTAGTCCCCACACTCAAAAGAAATCCCAGACCAGTCGAGAAAACAGTGTGTGGACCCTGAGAACCTGAAGCAGGTGCACCAAGCTGGGCCTCGTTACCCATGAGGCTGGGCGATGGACAAGTAAGGGTACAGGGGGTCAAGGAAAATAGAGAACATGCAGCTCCTCGCCCTGGCCGCTTTGCTTGGCTGCGAGAAGGGAGAAGAGAGGACAGACCTAAGAGAATACTTCTTAAGGACGCACTGACAGGCCCCTTTACCGTCTCAGTGCCTGAGAAAGTGGCCACATAGGTGACGGAATGGTCGGGTCGGAGCAGCCTGATTAGAGGGAGAGGGGATTATACGAAGTACTTTTTTATTGTCTATGTTCTGCTGCCCTGACCTCTGGGGCCTTGCTGACCCTAGACAGGGCTGCCCCTCCCAATGCTAGTTAATCCTCAAGTTAGTAAAGGAGGCAGTCGGCCTGCCTCTTACATGCAAACTAACCAACCCAGAGTCCACACCCCAACCACCTCCTTTATCAGGCTCACTCTCCCTGCCACTGTCCCCTGCCCTCGTCACCCCAAGGCCAGGTACCAGATGACTTGGGACAGCCCCAAAACCTGCTGAAATCATTCAGACTAGCCAATCCTGAGCCTGCTCCCCCTGCCTCACCTCGTTCCTTCCCATAGGAACTACAGTGAAGGCTCGTGTCCTGTCACCCCTCGCTTGCTCCCTCTGCCTCCAGGCTGACCCTGCTGCTTCCCTGTATGGTCTCCTATGCCGTGCGTGCCCCCGCCTACTGACACCTGTGAGTATAAATATCTCTTTGTTCAAGGCCAATCTTCTCCTGATCTGTGGGCTTCATTGTACCTCAGTAAGACTGACATTTAAAACAGCGATGGATTCATGTTGGCACACACCAAATTTTTTCCAGTTGGCTCACTTGTGTTAGGGAGAAAGCAGGGTACAACATATAGAGCCAAGGAATGGGAAGTCTTGAGTTCAAGTCCGAACCTCTCCTTTCTACTTTCATAACTTTGCACCAGACACTTAACTTCGTGGGGCCTCACTCTGCTTGTAAAGTGGGAACAGGACACCACGTATAGGAGTTGTGTGTGAGCTGATATGAGATAATGCATCAGAAGTGCTTTCTACACCATAAAGTGAAGATGTCACTATGATCCTGTCTTGATATATTGTAAGATCCTTGGCTATGGGACCCATCTCATCAACTTGTCATGAGCCTGTCACTCGGTGGTGAGCAAGCACCTAGGCAGTGCTGAGGGAAGTACCAGTAAATGGCAGAGGCTTCAGGTGCGAAGCGTGTAGGTCTCTCTCTCCTTCCCAACCATTCCCCTCCCAGCCTTACCTCTCGGGTAGAACTCTCTACAAATGGTCCCCCAAACATGGCGGCCATCCAGTCACAGCTAGAAATCAACAGGGGCTTATGGGCACTGATGGTGCCGTCGTCCAGGATGAAGGTCACATCTGTCCGGGAGAAGAGGTATCTCGTGAGGATGTGGTAAAAGAATGTGGGACCACCGACCCCAAAGCTCGACCTTGTGCCAAGACAACTCACTTCCTTCTGAAGCCACAGCCGTAGAGTGCTACGTGACCAAGCTCTTGGGCTTGGGTGCTAGGCTTCAGGGGCAGAGTCATCATACCTCCAGGACACCAGCAGCTGAGATGACTCAAAAGGCTAATCGGACCAACCCCGACTCTTCAGAAGACTAACAGGAGGTTAGTTTCCCCTACCCTCCTAAGCACAATCCATACCTGAGAAAGTGCCTTTTGCCAAGCACTCTTTAACCCGGTTGGTCCGGCGGACATGGAAGGCCTTAGTGATCTCTTGGTTCATGAAGGCCTCGTTGTTGAGAATGTTGGCCACCATCATGCGCAGATCAAAGACCTCCAGCAGTTCAGCAATGTGAGCGATGTGCATGAGGTCCCGCTCGTTCTCGTCCAGCTCTCCAGTGTACAGGTACTTGAGAACAGCCCGGAAGGGCCCCGGCTGGATGGAGTTGTCCATTTTTACCACCACCATCAGCCGGGATTTGTAGGTGAGAGGATCCTCTGCCATTTCTTCCTGGATGCTCACAAAAGCTCGGCTCCAGGAAGACAGTACTCGACCCCTCCCAGGCAGATACCCTGTTCCATTGCCCCGTAAGATCCCGTCGCTGGTGGAGGCACGGAGCCCAGCAGGACCAGAGCCCCCACCCTCCTCCACGCTCTCGCAAACGTCAAAGCTGGCCGCGCGCAGCAGGAAGTCCCGGCCGTGGTGGTGGTGGTGGTGATGGTGGTGGTGGTGATCAGGGTGACCCCGGTGGTCCTCTGGGCGAGGGCCCCCTGGCCCCGAGGGACCCCCCAGCTCCCCCTCACTCAGGTCCATGAGGAACAGGTCGTAGAACTTGGAGGACGAGGTGGAGAGGTAGATCTTGTGGGCAAAGATGCGCACCCGCTCCTGCAGCACCAGTATGACATCCGCACACAGCGGGTCCTCCAGGAGGTGGGCGGGGCACTCCTCGCTGCTGGACGGGGGATCGGGCACCACAATGATGGGGGGGGGCGGCTTGGGAGGCAAGAAGGGTGCCTGCAGCAGAGGCCGCTGCACATTGCGGAGGTGGGATTTCCAGAACTGCAGGTGCCGCCGGGAGATGAGCGCAGCGCGGATGGCATTGTCAAAGACGTCCTTGATGCCAAACTGGGCCACCACACTGGTCTCGTAGTAGGGGATGCCCAGCTCCTTCGCCACCTCCCGACCTTTCTCTGGGGGAAGGATCTCATTGGGCTTGATGGGCCTGGTAGGTTCAAGAAGGAAAACCAAAGATGTTGGTGGGGGAAGAGGGAAAGGGAGAGGAGGGCAGAGGCAGCTCTCCAGAGCCTGCCTGTTCTTCAGGGGACTGAAGGGTGGGGTGGGGGTGGAGGGTTCTGTTCAGGATCTGTCTCTGCCTCACTCCTGCTCTTTCTTCTCTATCTAGTCAAATCTTACCAGTCCTTCAAGCCCGCTTCCAATCCCCTCTTCTTACAGGAAGCCTTCCGTATTTATGCCAGCTCCCCACCCTCCCCAGCTCCAAGCGAGGTAGCACTACCTCTCTGGCACTTAGCATGCAATATTCCATGCTGGTTTTTAACATGGCCATATATGGAGTTCACCTCCCACCGTGATCATAAGCCCCTTTCACGCAAAGACCACCTCCTTTTATCCTGTCCCATGGTGCTCACCCCAGGATTGCCCTCACAGACTATAATACATGCATGGATGGATGGATACAGGGATGGATGAACAAATGAACCATAATGGGCACTCTCTTTGCCCCCTCTCCCACTGCCCCGCATGGCTTGCTTCAACTGGAAGGTAAGACATGAGGCCAAGTGGATTCCCTCAGGGCTGAACAGGATCCATGGAGATGCACCCCCTCCCTCTGTCTGCCACCTTGCCCCTCCTTAGGCACCAGCACCCCCTACCTAGCCAAGGGTCGCCTGGCCCTATTGACAGCCTCCAGGTCAGCATAGCGCAGGTCCAGCTGGCAGCCCACCAAGATGACAGGTGCTCGGGGGCAGAAGTGCTTGATTTCTGGGTACCACATGGTCTTGACATGGTGCAGGGAATTGGGGTTGGCAATGGAGAAGCAGAGAACCACCACATCGGATCTGGGGGTGGGAGAATGAGGTTACGGGCCGGGAAAGCTAGCGGTAGGTGATCAGCCCCTGGAACAAGGGAGAACACACATACCCACCCCACCCTACACTACATCCCACATCTGTCATGCATCCACTCACGTGACCTTACACAGATGGATCATAAGAGGACTTCTAACTTATGAGCCTCTAATTTCGCATTTCAGAGCCTTCGAAAACCCTCGTTTTGACCTCACAGCTGTCTTATGGGTTAGAAATTACCATTTTACAATTCACAGGTTAGGAAAATCATTTCAGAACAGGTTCTATTTGCACATAGTCACAGAGCTGATAGGTAGCAGGGCTGAGAGTCCAACCTGACTTCCTGAGGCCAAACCTGGCTCCTTCCAGTGTCCCAGGCTGCCTCCCCCGTGAGGGTCTGCCAATGCTGTGTGCCCTGCTCCCACGTCCCAGCTGAAATATCACAGTGCTGCTCGCTTTGAAAGCAGGGAAAGCCTGCCCCACCTGGCTCCCTGCAGGCAACCAGAGGCCTTACCTACCTCCCATAAGCAAAGCGACGGTCTTTGTGGTGGTCTCCAAAGGTGTCCCAGAGGCGGAGGGAGACGCTGACATCATCTACCACGTCTCTGGAGCGTTCCAGCACCTGTGGGATGTGGCAGCGGTGAGGGAGAGGAGTGGGAATCATGAGCAATGGTTCTAGGGGTTTCCACATGTTAGCTCAGGGTGACGCCAACTCATCCCTGAGGGTCTTGGACAGCATGGGGGTGTAGGGACAGAGCTAGCCACCCCCTCTGTGTCCACGTGCCATGCATAGCACTTTAGCCAGGTGCCATCTCTGCAGACTCAACAGCAAGAGTGGCCTCTAAGCTGGTCAGAAGGGAAGAGCCTCTAAGAGGGCAGACGGTCAGGGAGCCTGCCCTGTTCCCAGCTTCATCTGCAAATCACAAGCTTTTGATTTTGGTATTAGCCAACAGTTTTTTTCCTTCCTCTCTGCTCTCCAACACACCACCCTCTTCCCCACAGTGCTCCCTATTACTGGGGGCTGTGACTGCACAAGATGCTGTGCTCCCGGCAAAGTTTGGGTCTCCGGCACCAGCCCAGCCATGCAAAACACAAATGGTTAAAGATCCCTCCCCCGGGGGTGGGCTCATTTCAGCCCTCTCTCCAGGGGCTCCTTCCTCTTCAGCTGCTGCCCTCCCTCCATCCCCAGGGGCCTCCGTGGGCTGGGTCCTGTTTGGAGACACTGAGCTATGGCTTGGAAAGAAGCCCAGATACACAGGGCGGACCCCCAGCCGAGCGGCCTTGTAGACTTACCTCCTGGCACACCCGGTACTGGTCGATGGCCCAAACCGTGGGCACATGGGTGGCGAGCAGCTGGTACTGGGTGAGGGTGGCATTGCAGGCCCGGGCACAGATGAGCCTGGTCTTGCCCACCGCGTTGTCTCCCACCACAACGCACTTGATGGTCTCTACGTTTGGCCTTTCATAATCCATGTCAGAATCCATTAATTGGGACCTGAGGGAGAAGAACGCAGCGGTCAAGACAGCTCCGCGCCCCAGAGGCCCGAGGGCCAGGGCCAGCGGCTCTCCTCTGTGAGGCTGGTCCGTCTGCCAGCTTTTGAGTGGAGAGGGGGCGAAGGGAGTGGGTAGCTTTCTGGGCGATAGTTCTGCGGGGCCTGGGAAGCGGGGGGGCCCATTCAGGCTGAGAGGAGCAGTTCTACCGCACGATCTACTCGTCTGCCTCCTGTTGCCATCATCCTCCCACTGGGCTTCTGGCTGGGGGAGGCCGGTGAGAGATCCCCAGGCAGACCCTGCCCTGGGGCCCATCCCCACACTCCCAGGAAGAGGAGAGTCTACCTGGGAAGCTCACTCATCATCCACACTCTCCTCCTTTGGGCAGAACAACAAACAGCTGAGAAAAGCAGAGTCCAGGCCAGGTCCCCACCCCTTCCCAGCATGCCTGAGGGCAGGGCCACTTTAAAATTTAATGGACTTGTCAGAGCTGGGTGGCAGCTCTCCTGTCCTCCACCTTTGTTTGCCTCCCTCCCTGGTGGTGGATTTCAAACCTCCCTGGCTTGCCTATGGCTACCCTCCAATGCTAGCCCCCAGCCTCCTTCAGGGAGATGCCTGAGCAGCCCATGGGCCTCCCTTCCTCTCCTCTGAGCCTGTCATGTTGGCTCATTCAGCTGCAGGCCCAGTTTTGAGATGGCAGTGGAGTAAACATGGGCCTGTGACCATTCAGTCTGTGTCCAGCGGGCCTCCCCACCCCTACTCAGGCATGCCCTCTAAGCATCCTGCATGCAGCCTGAGGGAGAATGAGATGGGCCCCCTTCCATATTTTCCATTCCTAGGGAGAAGGATTCTCAGGCTGGAAGCACCCAGACACCTGGCACTGCTGGAAGGACGCTCACTCAATTGGCTGCATGGGTAATGGGGTTGCTGGGGAAAGCAGGGGGGTCAGAAACTTGGGCTTGAATTTCTGGGCAAATGTTTGCCTCCGTTTCCTTCTGTGCTGAGCAGAGGGGAAGTGCCTTGTGCACCCACAGAGGGGGATGGCTCAAATTAACAAGCAGAAAGGCCTTCTGTAGTCAAAATGTCATGTGAGTGTTTAAAACGCTGTCACCCGAAAGGGACCCTCAGCTTGGGGGTGAAGGGACTTCGGATGGCAGGCTCCCAGTGGCATCTACTCTCCTGAAGGGGTTGAGGGGAGGAGGCAGAGGTAGGTGTAAGGCAGACGTTGTTAGGGAACTTGGTTTTTCACCTAGGTCACTGGCCTGCTCCTGCTCACATTCCCTGTGTGCAAGAAGTCAGCTGGGGGCTGGAGCCACCTGGAGAATTCCTTCCTAGGCCAAGGAAGGCTGAACTCCGAGGAGTCCTGGAGGCAATCCAGGCACCCTCACTGCTGAGCCATCCGGCCAGAGAGCCAGGCCACCAGCAGCAACAGAGCAGCTCCATTCCTGCCGGGCTGTAACTGGATGCCAGCATGCAGGAATGCAGAACTGAAATATCCAAGTAACGATGGCAACTGGGATTTGCGTGAGTAGATACATCTCAGCAACCTAAGCAGAAAGTGCAGCAAGGACTTTTCAATGAGACAAGTGCCTCCTCCTTCTCGGAATTTTACAGGATCTGAACTCCAAACAAGGGGTCTCCACGCAGCCCCTCCTCAATCTCCAGAGCAATTGGCTGCATGATTCCTCCTGCCTCCTCCACCCTCCTCACCCTCCCTAGTGGGCAGCCCTTATTCTAACCACCATCTTGCCTCCTCCCTGCTCTCTCCCGAGCTCAAGACCAGGAACCCCACTTTGATGGTTCCTGATCTCAAGTCAGGCAACTGGGAAGGAATGACCTGGGCTGTAGTTTCTGTTCTATATATTGAAAGACAAAAGAGACAGACTCCCAAACACAAATATGTATGGCTGGAGGAGAAAGACTATAACCCACTCACCAACAGAACTTCTTTCTCAAATTTAGATTCTAATGGCCTTGTGGGTGTGGAAGCAGGAGGAGGAATGAGGAGGCACAGAGGAGGGGCAGCAGTTCTTAAATCCAGGAGCACCTGGATGGTGAGGAGGATGCCAGAACACCAGTAGAGCAATGCTGGTTCAAAATCAGAGAATTTATGATTAAAATACCCCTGCACACCTCAAACACCTCTAGGGTTAAGTAAGGGACAGCCAACCAACAAGTAGGATGGCAACAAACACTGCCGAGCTTTGACAGCAGACCTGCTGGGTGCTGCTCGGCTGAACAGCCCCTCCCCATCCACTCTTCAGCTGCTCCTGCAGCCTTCCCCTGCTTGTCCTTGGACTTCCTCCCTATTTTTATCATTCTCACCCACTCCACCCCTGTCCCAACTGCCTGACTTCAAATCTAGGAAGCTTCTGATCTAGGAAAGGGCAAATCACTTGGCTTCTCTGGGCATCAGTCTGCCCTTCTGGAAAATGGGTATGAGGGCTCTGGAAGAAAGTTTCCCAAATCTTGGTGAATTCACGCCAAGAGAGCCTGGGCGGAAAGGAGGTATTTGTCTTCTTATGTAATCTGGTATTATATAATGCTAGATTACATATCTATATATATAATTCTATCTCTCTTTAAGATACAGACTGGCCCAATTAAGCCAGCAGGCAAAACTCTTTAGTCGAATCAGGCCTGTCTTAAACAGGGATTCTGTACTGGAGACAGCGTGCCAAAACCACCAGTAATATAATTTTTGCTCTAGAATATTGCTACTTTACTGTATCATTGGTGATGTATGATGATACAACCCACTCAATGAGCTTCTCAAGTTCCCCTTCCCTTCTGGCACGCTCTCCTTCAATGACTCTAGACTTTTCCGCACAATTGCCTCATTGTCATTCCTTCTGAGCCTCTAGACAAACCTCCATAAACTATGGCTTCCTTGCCATCCTGCCCGGGGTACCACCACCTCCAATTCATTCCTTTCCCTCAGTGATCACAGAGTCACATAGATGCTCCCTCCCCACCCTGTCCCAAGATCCCTGTCCCCCTCTCCACAATCGGCCTCCTGCCCACTGCTCTCCGAGCTCCTTGTACTCAGGCCAGGCCAAAAAGCAGGGTGTGCTCAGATTAGCTACAACCCTCACCGGCTCAGTCCCACCCCCACACCCCTACACACACTCTTTGCAGAGCCCAGAAAAGCCCCCCTTTCCCTCCCACAGCTGATCGGAGGCTTGTTCATCTGTGGCTGTCCTAGTCTGGTTGTCAAGGAAACAACAGAATCTCCCTGGGAGCCTGGTTTGTCTCCTAGCAACCAATATCCCACATCCTGCATCTTACAAAATGCAAAAGGGAGGAATATCCTCAAAATGAAGGTAAAAATCGAGGAGGATGGGGAGGAAGGGAAAATTGGGAAGAGAAGACCAGAGAGGGTGGCTTTTCACCGGGGTTGCTGACACTGTAGCATTGGGGAAGGCGGAGAGATGAGAGGAGTCCCTCCTGCAGATTCAATGGACAGCAAGGCTCAAAGGGATCTTGAATGATGGTATTAACAAAAACTGCAAACCTGAACACACACACACAAACCTTCTCTAACACCAACAAGCAACGCTAAGCGGCTCTCCCATAGTTTGCCAGAACTCTGATGCACAGACTGCAATGGAGTTGGGTTGAAAGAAAGGTCTCCGGATCGGCGAGCAAAACATCCAAATGCCATTGGTTTTTAAACAGAAACATTTCCGCCACTCTGGACCTTGATTCCTGACACGCTGCTCTGCACATACACACACACACGAAACAGAAATAAAATGTTTAAAAACAGGTAGAGGGGAAGGCCACCACACGCCGAGGCAATCAAGTCATCTTCCTTTCCCTAGAAAAACCCGGAAAAGGTTAGTCCCCCGCCCCCTGAGACCCCAGCAGCCAAAGCTCTAGCCAAGGGGAGAGGGACCCGCAGGGGTGAGGGGTGGGGGTGGGGGGTAAAGGGAGGGGAGTCTGCAGAAGGGGCGCAGGTAGGGCCGGGGAGGGCACGGGAGGGCGAGGCGGCGCGTTTCCAGGCAGCTTGCAACCCGGCCATAATAGAAATTAATCATTTACTTACACCACTACATGTGACGGGGTAATTTCTAGTGTAAGGAACACATCTCTTCCTGCTAAGCACGCTCATTTTAGTGAAATGTCTGGGGTCACTCCGCGCGTGCAAGTTAGGACGATGCGGGGCCGCCGCGCTGCCGCCGCCGCCGCCGCCGCCGCCGCCGCTACAGGCTCCGGGCCCGGGTCGCGCGGGATCGGAAACTCAGGCAGAGCCGCCCAGGCCGGACGGCGGGCCGGGGGCGGCCGCGCGCGCGCCACTGCAGCCACCGCCTCTTCCGGATCAGCATCTCCCCGCGCCCCGGGCGCCCGGGGTCATGGAGACGCGCTGGAGGGGGCTGCGCGCGGCCGCCCCGACCTCGGGCGCCTGGGCCGCGCCGCCGCCGCGGGTCCTCTGGCTGCGGAGGCTGCAGGCGACGCGCAGCGCAGGAGGGCAGGGGCGCGGCCGCCAAGACGCCGGGCGCTGCAGTCCCGCGGCCCGCTCGCGACCTCCTTTTTTCATTCACAAAAAAAGGAGAAGGGGAAAAAAAAAAAAAAAGAAAGAAAGGGAGGAAGAACGGGGGGGAAACAGCGCACCCAGGTCGGCGGCCGGGACAGGCTCCGCCCACCGCGGAGCGCCATTGGTGGAACGGGAGCTGGGGGCGGGGCGGGGCGGGGCAAGAAGGGGATTGGGCGGCCGGCGGCCCCGCCCCCGCCCCAGGCCCCGCCCACCCCTCCGCCCTCCCTCCCTGCCCCCGCCTGGAGGGACGAGCCTGGGAGGGTCTCGGCCCACCACTGGGGGCGGGGCGCTTCCCTCCACCTGGCGAGGTGCAAGATCTCGCCGGACGCCCACGGGGTTTCCCCCTCTCCTCCGGGAGGCTGAGGAAGAACTGGGAGACGCATCTTAGCCCTGGAAGGGATGCGATTTAGGGGAGGGGAACTGGGCATATTTTCATTGCCCCTTAAGCCCAGGCCTCCGCCCCCGGCCCAGGGGGAGAGGAACACAGCGTTTCCATACAGGCCCTCCTTTGGCTTGAGCGTCTTCCTGGCACCTGGGGGCCTTCCTTCCTTGATCACTAGCCGTGCAGCTACAGCCTGTGCCTCCGACTCCTGCAGGGCCCCAGGACTTTTAGTCACTATCACCTGCACCTTTTCCCATCTAGGCCTTCTCCTCCTCCCTCCCTTGTCAGCAGTCTGTGCTTCCAGCCCACCTCCATCCTATAGCCACCTGGAGTTCACTAGATAGTAAACTATATAGTTTACTATCTTCTGACCCCTTAAAAGAAATGCCATGAGGATACTAGCCTAAGACACCTTTGGACTCTCTGTCTCAGGTTGGACTCTCTGTCTCTGTAAAACAAAAAGGTTATAAGGGATGACTTCTGTAAATACTAGGCAGTCCTCAAAGGAAGTTTCCATGTCCAAGGCCAGTTGGATTCTGATGATCCTGACTACTGGTAATCACAGTACCCAGCTCAGTCTGATTTTATCTGTTTTGTCAATTACCTGTGGGCAATTTTTTAAGTCCAGACTGACATGCCTCCCACCTCACCGGCTCCAGCTTGTGCTCTGAGAATGCAAATCCAGTTTAATATTAGTTTATGCAAAAATATGATTAGGAAGAGAAATCCATTGCCAAAAAAATAAAAAGCCAAATGAAAATGAATTTTGTATTCTCTGAAGTATGCTTTCCATCTATGAATGCATATAATTGGAAGTTGCTCGTTAAGGAGTTTGTGATAAATGTGCTTTCTGGCCCGGTCCATGTTCAGTTAGTGCCTGATTGGTGGAGGATGCTTCCCCCACCTTCTTTTGAACCTCCCCAGAGCTGAAGAAGAAGTTAGCGATGACTAGGTGTGCCGCTTCACCCTTCTGGTTAGGATGCTGTCTCCATAAGAACAGAACGTATTGGTTTGAATACATGCATAGGAAAGAAAGCCATGCGCAGGCGTGTTCTTCCCACATGTTTGGCGATGAAGAGCCTCAGCCCATCCTCTGTGTGCTAGATGTCCCTGCCTCAAAGAAAAGCATAGCATGACATCTCTGCACGGGAGCTCCAGGGAGCCAAGGCCTCCCCTGCTGATACCCTGTTGCCCCCACCCAGCTCCAGAGCGCCAGCCTGTTGGCTTCACCTTTCACACATCCAAGCAGCAGAGACGGCCCCAGGGTAGTACAGAGCAGAAAAACAGAATTGCCCTCTGCCCCAAATGGAGGGGCTCCCGGGTCTGCCTCTATGGGGCCAATGCCCTTTCCTCCTTCAGAGAAAGAGCCAGCTCAGCCTGGAGACCTCACTGCCCAACAGGTTGCGCTGTTGGGGTTCAAAGGTGTAAGGCTGGCCAAAGGAAATTGCACCCCCCACCCTGCTCACATTGGGTAAACTGTTGCAGGCAGAGACAGGTGGTCCGTTGGGGGACACGATCTTAATTTCTAGTTCTGCTTTTGGCGCACAATCCTCTTTTTCAGCTTTTCTTCAAATCAGAGTTCTTTCTGATTGCAGCACCTCTCAGGCATTCCCAATCAGAGCCTCCTCCAACATCTCTGCCCTGAACAAAGCCCTCTGGTGACTCCTCTGTCCCATGATATAGGCCCCTTGAGCCTGTCCCCAACAGGCATCCCATCCAGCTACGCCCACAGCCACTCTCCTCAAGGACATCATGAGCTGCCATTTCCTGGAAGCCTGTGAGCGAGAAGCCCCGTCTGGGGAGAAAACTCTCCATCGTGGTTCTCAGGAGGGCACCTTCTTGGCAGGCTCTCAGCCAGTGCCACAAGTCCTCCTCTGCCTGAGGCTCCAGAGGCTCCTCCCCAGTGCCTGCCCAAGCTTTGCAGACTCCTCTCTCCGTGTGGCCTCCTCCAACCTGCACGTTCCATTTGTGTCGCACACAGTTCCAGCCTTTCTACCGTTGGCAGGCTACTGGTCTCTCTTCTTTCGGCCCTCTCCTAGAACACTTGAACAAAGCCCACCCCACAGGTCTGACATGAAAGCCTGCCCCTCTCCCCAGCAGTGTGCAGTCTGGGGCACATGGCATTGGCATCTCAACATGCAGAGCCTTGTCAGGGGGAAGGACAGCCAAATCTGGAAAGTCCAGAGTCTCTCAGCCTCCTTGTCCAGGACTCAGGGGGCCCCACCAGGTTGTCATAAGAGACAGAACCCTCCTGGGCCTTTGCTCAAACAGTTCTCTCAGCCTGAATACTTCTCATCACTTCACCTAGATAATGCTCACTCATCCTTCAAGTCTCAGCTTAGATATCACTTCTTCCAGAAAGCCCACCATGAATACCCTCTACAAAGCTGACAAAGTTCCCTGCCCTTCTTCTGTGCTCCCCGAATAATACCAACCCCACTGCTCTGTCATTGGGTCTCTCTCTTCCTCCCTGTACTGAGAACTGTTCAGGGAAGGGACCATGTTTATTTGAGAGTTTCCTTCTTGCTGGTATGGCTACCAGTACTCAACAGGAGCTCAATAAATGTTTGATGGGTGAATGAATGTCTGGGTGGGGAATGTGAGAACGCAGGAGTCAACCCCACCAGTGGTTACTCACATGCTGTCCAGGGAGGTCTTCCACAGGCTGTACCGGCCTTGTCTTTGGGTCGCCATTGCTCTGGGTACCCTCCAGGCTCCTGGCTATGCTGGACAGAAATGAATGGGGCAGGGCAGGGGAAGACAGTGAGAGAAGAAATAAACACACTGTGAGCTACCTGCAGAGGCACCACCAGGTTGGTTAGCCCATAGAGAGGGTCTACTCAGGGCAAGAGCATGGCTCTTGCTGTCCAGGCCCATTGGGCTGACCCAGAGGTCACCTGGGAAATCAAGGAGCTCCTTGAGGGCCATGAACAGGGCTGAGGGTCCATCCCATGCTGCAGGCACTTGCCCCCTCCGAACTGGTTTGGCAATTTGGAAAGGACAGTCTGTTGTCCATCAGGAGGCCTGGATTCCATCGTCATGCAGCTGGGTGATGGTGGGCAAGTCTCTCTCCTCCCTGGGCCTGTTTTCTCATGTGTAAGGGTCAGGTCAGTTTGTCCAACACTGATAATTATTATGGGCTCCTAGCATGGAAGGCCTATATTTTATCAGCCATCCTTTTCACTGAAGAAGCTCCTGACCCAAATTAGGCTCAGCAGAATATCAGCTGATGGCCACCAAGGCTGAGAATGGAATAAGGAAGTATTTGGGGGACAAAATGGGGAGGGATCCGAAACAGTAAGAGGCAGAGACCTCCACCTTCAGCTTCCTTAAATGGTCAGTCACAATCTTGCAACCGCTTCAGCCAAAGAAAATTCTGGGGGATACCTGGGTGGCTCAGTGGTTGAGTATCTGGCTTTGGCTCAGGTTGTGATCCCAGGGTTCTGGAATCAAGTCCCGCATCGGGTTCTCCACAGGGAGCCTGCTTCTCCCTCTGCCTATGTCTCTGCCTCTCTCTGTTTCTCTCATGAATAAATAAATAATCTTTAAAAAAATAAAATAATAAAAAAAGAAAATTCTGGAATTTGAGGAGAGATAGGGAATGATTAAGGAAGGGCTCAGAGAAGCCAGCTGGATACCTCTGGAAGTAGCTGGTACTGTGTCGTTAAAGGGTAATAGAGGGGCATCTCTGTGACAACCCTCCAGGGACAGGGGACCACAAAGCAGAAGAAAGCTAAGGTAAGAAGTCCCCCGGGATCCCTGGGTGGCGCAGCGGTTTGGCGCCTGCCTTTGGCCCAGGGTGCAATCCTGGAGACCCGGGATCGAGTCCCACATCAGGCTCCCGGTGCATGGAGCCTGCTTCTTCCTCTGCCTGTGTCTCTGCCTCTCTCTCTCTCTGTGTGTGTGTGTGTGACTATCATAAATAAATAAAATGTTAAAAAAAAAAAGAAGTCCCCCAAGCCCAATGTGGGTAGGGTTGTGGACAGTAGGAGCCCCAAGAGCCCTGAGTAAAAAGAAACTAAAGCAGAAGAGCAACCACTGCAGTAACTGGTGCCAGCTTCGGCTCTAGTTTCCCCTCCGCCAGGAACTGGCTGTGTGACTTTGGGCAAGGAACCTAACCTCTCTGGTCTTCTGTTGGGATAATAATATTACTTGCCTGAAGATGGGGGGTGGGGCTAGATGATCCTCTCTTGGCCCCTTCCAGGGCTGAGATCAGAGACTGTGTGTTCCCTCTAACTCCTCCTTCATTTCTGCCCTCTCCCCCCTCATGGATTTGTGCTCAGTATCCCTGTGCAAAGTATCTCCCATTTGTGCCTCGGCTGCCTACACTGCCTGTGGCCAGCAGGCAGCACAGAGGGTGTAGAAGTCTGGCAGTCTCACCTACCAGGGTTGGAAAATCCCATGCCCACCTTGGCCCTGGTGCCCAGGGGCTCCCTGGAGAAAATGAACAAGCAGGTGAGGCAGTGAAAGGAACACAAACAAAATTTCTGCCTGGGATTTTCAAAGCCCAACTGGCCCCTTGCAGCCTCCCCTCCACCACACTGTGGGGCTGGAGGCGCTGCTCAAAGCAGGAGCTGAAGAATCCACTCCCAGTCTGGCCTGGCCAGGCTGCAGCCGGCCCCAGCTGGCAGAGATCTGAGCATGCAGACCCCTCTGCCCACTCACCCGAGCCCCTCCACCCTGGCCCTGCCTCCTAGGGAGCCTCAGCTGGCTGAAGCCTCCAAGCAGTGGATCTGCAGCTCTGAAGCAGCTCTTTGCTTAGAGGAGAGACTGGGGCACCGGTTGGCTTCTCTCTTTAAGAGCTGCAAGCACCACCACCACTAATACCACAGGGGAAATGCAAGATCCACCCCAAGGCTCCTGGGATGTTATTTCTCAGGACACTACGCTAGAAACCACTAGGCAGGCCTCCAGCAGAAAGAAGCGACATGGTGTTACTTCTGCTGCACTTCGTAGACAGAAAAGTTACAAAGGGGAGTGGGCAAAAATGCACCCCCCTAGCCAGCGCGTTCAAGGACCAAGATCCTTCACTTCAAGCAGGCTCCAGACCTTCCGAGAGAGGACAGGCTCATTCCTGGAGCCCTGCAGAGCTGCAAGTGAGAAGCTCTGAGGAGGCTGATCACCCCAAAATAGACTTGTTTTTTTTCACAACTTTTTCATGAGGCATTGGCATCTCTTGCAAGCATGGAAAAAAAATAGCCTGAACTGTTAACAAATAAAGATTATAAAAAGCCCCAACTGTTCCCCATGGGTTTCCATGTGGCTGCGGTGTTCTAGAGGGGGGCAGGGAGGGGGCTGAAGAGGGAGGCCAGTGGAGATGTGTGTCCAGGGGCCCCCCAGTCTCCTTACTTCTGACCCACCTCTCCCTTGGGCGCTGGTATTGCTGGAGCTCACAGGGATAATAATCCACATTAGGGATGGGAAAGATTTTTGTTGGCCCTCAGAGATGGTCCACTGTGAGTGTGTGTTATTGTTTACCGCTTCCAGATAAAGGAATGCATGGCATGGAACAGAAAATCTTACTGAGAAGAAGACAGAGTTTGTTTAGTAAACCCTTGGAGGGCTCGGTGTTCCTGTCAAGGTCAGCTTAGCCTGAATCTGGACCCTGCCTTGGGCATTGCTGCCTGTCAGTAACCAGACCTGAATCTGGGGCTGTAGCTGCTTTTGACACAGATGAAAGGATTGTGTGCGGCTTCCCAGGAAGGGAGCTGGCCCTCACCTGCACTCTGGGTCCCCTTGCAGGGCTCCAGGCCAGAGCCTGCAGAGCACCGCCCTCTGCACCCTTTGCCTGAGCCCTGGAGCCATCTTGGTACTTGGGCTCCAACAACACGAGGAAGGAAGGGTGTAAAAGTCGCTGGAGTGGACTCTGGAACGGGGTTCCCATCCCCTCAGGCTTCTCAGCAAAATTAGGGAGTTGACCTGGAAGACATCTAAGGAGCTTCTAGCCCTGACTTTTTATAACCAGAGGAAGAGAATCCCCCAACTTCTAAAGCTCCACATCCTCTACAAAGTCTGGGATCCATCAAGGATCTGCTCCAGCCCCCATGAAGGCCCCTTTTTCTTCTCTTCTTTCCTTCTTCCCTCTTGTTCTCCTTTCCTCTGCCCCACCCCTATTCTTCCCTCTCCCTTTCCCCACCTCCTGGGCAGAAATTTCTAGAAAAAACATCTGCACCTGGCTCTGGTTTGGTCAAAGAGAGGAGGATGGCTGGTTGGCGAACAAGCAGGACAACCAGGGACCGTTGTGGGCATTATTCAACCCTGGATGGTCCTCCAGAGCAGACAGCTGGGGAATGCTGGGCAGAACTTTCCTGGAGTGGTGAGGGACCAACAGGGCAACTGCATTGTCTCTGGACCTCTCTGGACCTGGAAGTCCTCTCTCAGGCTCCAAGCAGCCAGAGTGAGTAGCCAGCTACCCTGGGAAACTGCAGCTGCTCTCGGGGTCAGGGTGCAGAGTGCAGAGTCCAGGGCCCCGGGTCTCAGCCAAAGCATTGCTCTGCAGGGTGTGGCCATTCCCAGAGTTTTGGACCCCCAGGGCAAGGCACAAAGTGAGGTGGGGTGTAGGGACTGACACAGAGACAGAGAGTAGGAGCAGGTGCTCAGGTTTGGAAGCTTCCTCCAGAACATGTAGGTCCTTTATTTATTTATTTTTTAAAGATTTTTAAAAATTATTTATTTATTTATGAGAAAGAGAGAGAGAGAGAGAGGCAGAGACACAGGCAGAGGGAGAAGCAGGCTCCATGCAGGGAGCCCGACTCGATCCCAGGTCTCCAGGATCACACCCTGGGCTGAAGGCGGCGCTAAACCACTGAGCCACCTGGGCTGCCCATGTGGGTCCTTTAGAGACATAGCTTGTGGCCCTGGTCCCCGGACAGAGTGGCAGGGGGTGGCAGGGTGCTGTTATGCTGCCCCTTGGAAACAAAGTCTGGGCACCTCAAAGGCCATTGAATGCATGCCTCAGCTTTGTCTGGTAGCTTGGGGCTCACTCCTGCTCACCCTACCTTTCCCCCAACCCATCCTCATCTTTCTCCTAGGGGCCCCATGCTGAGAGCTGTCTGGAAGCTTGAGCTGGTGGTGGAATCCTGGGGCTGGAAGTAGCCCCAAGAGGAGACCCATCTCCACACCCCGACAGGAAAGCCTTGGGGAGGCAATGTGGCTTCAGCAGACCTTGGCTTTTGGCAGCTCCCACCACTATCTTATCCATGCGGAGCTGAGACTGCGGAGCCCTGGTGCTAGGGGACTCGGAGTGCTGACCACGCTGCACCTCTCTGGGACCTGTCCCGTGGCTCTGCTGCAGGCAGATGTGGCCTGGGCCCCTAATAACCAAGCCAGGCCAAAGGTATGTGACCTGCCCTTGCAACCCCAGTCACATCACTTACTTACCCTAAGACTGAGAAAAATGAGGCTTGTTTGCTCATTTATTCATTTATCTTGTTTTGCATATCACATGCATGCTAAACTCCTACCAGTGCCAGACACTGCTAGAGATGGCGATGATTATAAAATGATGATGCCATCTGATCACCAAGAAGCTTAAGCTTAATCATAATCATCATCATTTATCACAAGTCTGTTCTATGCCCAGTACTGGGCTAACTGTACTCCTTCATTTACGCTTCAAAACAATCCTCTGAGGAGGTACGATTATCCCTACTTGGTAGATGGGGAAGCCGAAACTTCAGGAAGCCACGCAACTCGCTACTGTCACAATGCAGGCAGGCCCAGAGCCTCTCAGGGGAGATGGCACAGCCCCGGAGCCCCCTCCAACCTCGTGCCCTCATTTTAGAGCATTAACGTGTTCTTAATTCATATGAAAATGACTATCTTTATCTGAGCAAACTGAGCCAGAGCTGAACACAGCATGTGCCAAGTCACACAGGGAGTTTGTGGCCATGTGGGGCCTGGTGCTGGGGTCCTTTCCCCAGACTTGATCTCTGTGGGCTTCAGTTTACTCTTGTGTGAGACCGGGTGGTTCTGGTGGATGATCCCCACCGGTTTTGAAATCCTGACTGTGCGAGGTTATCGTGTGACATGTTTTCTGCCATCAGGGAGGGTCGCTGAGAATGGATCAGCTTGCCTCAGAGCCCTCCCGGGCCCCCACTCACCCCGCAACCCCAGCCCCAGAGGAAGTCAAGAATGTGGAAATGTTTTCATGCCTCCAGGCATGGGCTTTTAACTCAGTTGATGCAATATATATATATATGTATATATATATATATATATACACATATATATATATTCCATATATTCCAATATATATATATTTTAATATATATATATATATCAGAGAAGCTGACAGGTCTTAACTGCTGGAGATAAATATGCCCTAGAAGTGGAGACACAAGGAGGGCACAGAATTTAGAGCCCGGAGCCAACATCACCTATAAACAGGGGCAGCTGGAGCCTTAAACGGTCACTTCACACAGCCCCTCAGTGGGTCTGACTTCCTGCGCAGTGGCCTTCACCTTGGCTAGGGCCCATGGCCACCCAGCTCTCGGCATCGGCTCCCTGTCTGAGTTACCTAGCAGGGCATCCTCAGGCCCCAGGAAGCCTCAAGTCTAAGTCTCGTCCCTTCCTAAAGCAAAAGGAGTTCTCTCACTTAGCGACTGCTTTGCCAGGAGGCCGGCTGGAGCGGTGGGGTGGGGGTGGGGGTTCTTGGCTGCCCTGCGTTCTGGGCCAGGTGTGCCTAGAGAGAGGAGCCAGATTGAGTGGGGTGGGGTGAGGGGCCCAAGAGAGGGTGAGGATTAGAGTTAGGGATGCTGTTCAATTTCTTTTCGGAGAAATGGATCCTACGATCCAGCAGCTCCAGGACTGGGGAAGGATATCCAGAAGCTGCACAGGGTCTCGAGGTGAGCGGTGAGGAAAAGCCAGGTGCAAGAAACCCAGCAGAGCAGAGGCATCCCTGGTACTGGCAGGAGCCACCCAGGCTTGGAGAGGGCGTAAGGGCTGAGGGGGCCCCAGAAACACAGGCAGTTGCAGTGCCCCATCCTGGCCACAGGCCACTTTGATTGAGTAGGATGAGAAGGGCTGTTGGAGGAGGAGAGACCCCTGCTTCCCCTTCCCTCCTGGCTCGGTTCCAAGGAGAGTGGAATGGAGGCCTGCCCTGGCTCCTGTAGACACTGCCCCTGGAGACTCCCACTGTATGTGGAACTGTAACCCCTTCACACACACACACACACACACACACACACACACACTTTCTGCCTTGGGCTCTGCTGCCTTGGGTCACTGGTCCAGAGTCAACAGGCTGCTGCACCCTGATGGGTAAGACACCTGATTGATTTTTTTAGCCCACCTTCCCCCTGCCTTCACATCTCTCTCTTTCGGAGGAGATCACATTCTGAGACCTGCTCGTTGTACTGAGTTCTGGAAGGAACCTGGTGAGGACAGGTGAAGCAGCCAGAGCTGGAGCTCCTCTCTTTTCCCCGGGCACAGAAGAAGGGTCCAGGGGTGGTCTTGGGATGGCAGGGCACAGATTGTGGACTTACCTGCTGCCTTTCCTCTGGGGCCCAGCTGGCCTATCACCGTTCCCTGTCCGGAAGCAATGTCCTGGGCTGGGCCAGGGGGGAGGGAATGCTTGTGGAAACAATACTCGGATTTTAAGGGCTGGGATCCAAAGCCCAGCCTATGGGGAGCCAGGTAAGGGTCATGGTTACTGTATCCAGGGGTGGGACTAGTAGGCTGGCCTCTTGGTCACTTCCCTCCCAATCCAGGTCTGTGCAGAGCCCAGAGATAAGCCACTTGGCCAGGAGGCCCCCCTCCCAACTTTGGACAGGTGAGTATTCATGTTATCTGGGCCCAGCCCCTGACCCCCTCAGGGCCTTTTTTTGGTCTGCCTTGAGGCTCTCATTCTGACTTCTGTCCTGGCCTCTCCTCCTCCCTGGTGACTCACATTGCTTTGGAATTTCACTCACTGGCTCTTTCTGACGCACATCCTGGGAGCCTGGCCTGGAGCCAGGGAACAGGGCTGTTGCTTCAACCCCACCGGTGATTAATTTTGGCAACCGGAGCTGGAGGCTATATAGAGGGAAGCAAGGCTGGAGAAGCAAGATGGGAGTTGGGGGGGTGTTGCTGGACAGGCAGCCTTTCTTCCTGCTTCTGCTCATTTGCACTCAGGTAGAAAACAACACGAAAGCTATTAGCCTGTAGTCCTGGCCAGCCAGGATACTCAAGAAGGTTGAGCAACTGAGTTCAAAACCTACATATATTGTGCTTCTTGGAATGGATTTCTGGACCTCAGTTTACCCTTTTGTGAATGTTAAAGGTTTGCTAGTACCTCATTTTGAATGCTAAGAACAATGGCCTTGTACTCAGTTGATGGAGCTTACATATCCCTCACAATGGCCTGGGCTCTGTTATTTCTGCATTTTGAATGTGCTGTGAGGGACTGGTGCTGCCTGGGATTGTGGAGAGGGGAAGGGGGAGTTGACATGACCCTGCACTGGGCTGGAATTCATCCTGCCATCACACCGACTTGTCCCCATCAGATGCCTCAGCTGAGAAGGCAGAGGCTCCCCATGGCCTTCGAAGCACTTACCTCCCCTGGGACCCTGGTGCATACTTTGGTAGCACACAGTGGAGCCCTGCGTTCCATGTGCTGTCTTCACTCCTCCAGAAGCTGGTTGCTTTTCCCATTTTCTCCCCAGACTGTTCTCCACCTCTTATCTTCCCCAGCTGCCCAAGGCCCAAGGATTCACAGTCCCACCCTGCCCCTTCCAGCTCCTCTGCTAAGTAGAGAGAGCTCTATGCCAGACTGATTAGCTGACCCCTGTAGGTACATGCATGGGAGGAGGGTTGGGGGACACCCTCAGTGTATTCAGGAAACAAAGTCCTCACCCCATTGTCTAGCCCCAAAGGTGGCTGCAGTGAACAGAACCATGAGCCAGTTTTGGGGGAGTTGGCCTGTCAGTGAAGATATTGCCCCTCACCTGGGATCTGGTGGTCGCCCTAATCACTGCTAGGGTAAATCTGGCCTGTAGGGGGCGCTAGAGAAGCACACTTTGGGCACTCCTCACCTTCTCCTTCTTAGCCACACTGGGGGGACCATGATCATTTGGGAAGATGTAGAGAAGTAAAGGGTAGGTAGAGTTAAGAAATGAATCTGTGCCTTGATACTCATAGCAATGATTACAATCAGGATTTTTTTTTTCAAGTTAAAAGCACTGTTAATAAGATAATACATCACGATCAGATAGGTTTAAGAGTTTGGAATCCGGGGCACCTGGGTAACTCAGTGGTTGAGTGTCTGCCTTCAGCTCAGGTGGTGATCCCAGGGTCCTGGGATTGAGCCCTGCATCGGGGTCCCCACGAGGAGCCTGCTTCTCCCTCTGCCAATGTTTCTGCTTCTGTCTGTGTCTCTCATGAATAAATGAATAAAATCTTTAAAAATAAAATAAAATAAAGAGTTTGGAATCCCGAGTCAAACTGAGCTCAAATCAAAGGAATTCCACTTAAAGATTTAGGATATCCTATATATTTCCTTCTGTAGTCTTCAATATTTTTAAGTGATACAATATATGGTACATTAAAATATGACACACATCCAAGTCATAAAACATAATAAAGACCCCCCCACACACACACACACAAAAAGACCCATACAAGTGTGAACCCCTTACTCGATGTAAAAAGTGTAACACAACCAGCACACTGCAACGTTGAGGCCACGGGTGTGTGACTCTTCATTCCCACCCCTCACCTCTCAACACAGGGACCCCTACTCTGCATCTGGCGTTCGTCATTTCCCTGAAGATTTGGAATATTTTCTATCCTATGGTGTGGGCATCTCTGAATCACATACTGTTCAGGTTTGCTCATTTTTAAGCTTTGAGAAATGATATTATACTGTATGTGCATCATCTTGTTGGATTTGTCTTTTCTAGGCTTTATGTTACTAAGATCTGGCAACCTGTTGTGGGTAGCCGCATTGCCTTCATTTGCAGGGCAGTGTAATTCCCAGGGCAACAACATATTATCTGCTGTCCAGTCTTTGGCTATTATGAAAATTGCTCCTTTGAATATTCTTGTGCTTGTCCAAGTGCACATGCTCAAACATTTGTCATTGGGTAAATGGAATTATTGGGTTATGGGGTGAGTGCTTGCTCTCAAGTTGACAAGATTGTACTGAAGTGTTTTCCGAAGTGGCTAGAACACCCACAGCGTAGAAGGGTTCCAACTGCTCTTGATTCTCATCTCCACCTGATTTTTCAGATTTAAACATCCACTTCTCTGCTGGGTGCATAATGGCATCTCAGCAGCAACATTCTGTGTTTCTCTGATTACTAACAAGGTCAAGTGGGTATCTTCATACGTTTTGGTACATTTGTTTTTCTTTTTCTTCAAAGTGCCTGTTCATGTCCTTTGCCCATTTTCTGGACACCATCATTTTCTTATCATCAGCGATTTGTATGAATTATTTATATATTCTGGAATGAATATTTTTCAGTTATGTGAAAAATATTACATATAATAGATGTTATAAATATTGCAATATTTAATCAATATTAAATGTATATATTATATAATATTATATATCTTAAAATATTAATGTATTTTAATATACAAAAGAATTTCTAACTTTTCAGCTCAATGTGTGAGAGATATTTTCTCCAGGAAAGTGGCTTGTTATATGACTTTCTTTATGGTGGCTTTCGATGAACATGCATTCTTAATTATATTGCAGTTTGATTTATCAAGTTTTCTTTCACAGATAGTATATTTTGTGGTTTAAGAAACCCTTCTTATTCTGAGGAGATAAATATAGTTTTCTATATTTTTTCTCCAAAATGTGAAACTTGCCTTTCCTGTTTATGTCTTTGTCTGTAATTGATATTTATTAATTGGGGTTCTGGCTAAGAAAAAAGCCCTAGTACTTTATTTTAAAACTATTTCTCTGGTTCTATAATGAAGAAAAGTTCATTAATAAATATTGATAATTACAGAAAATATGGGAAATTAAGAACCACTAAAATTTTTACCACCAAATCAATATAGATGTCTAAAATACATAACTGCTATATAATATCATGCATATATCATGCATATAATATCATAGCACTATATTCTTTTTTATGTCTTTTTCTCTGATTTTATAGGTTCATAGTAGAATGTTTAGAAGTAGAAAAGGAAGAAAAACGAGTGTGTGTTTCACACTACTCTGAAATTGTTCCATGTGCCTCCCAAACACCCAAACTGGTTGTTCAGGAGCAGAGTTCTCTACTGAAGATCATGGCCATCACCCTGCCCATGCAAATTCTTCAGGTGTATCTTTGGTCAGGAAGAGACTCATGTATACCCCCCGAATAAGCATATCATGAGGGGGGCCTTAACAACCCAACAAAATTCCAAATGGGCCCACTCAAATTCCAGGAAAAAAAATTGTGAGATGAGTTATTTATTATTTTTTAAAGATTTTATTTATTTATTCATGAGAGACACTGAAAGAGAGAGGCAGAGACAGGCAGAGGGAGAAGCAGGATCCATGCAGGGAGCTGGATGTGGGACTTGATCTAAGCACTCTGGGATCATGCCCTGAGCCGAAGGCTCAACCACTGAGACACTCAAGCGTCTTGAAAATGAATTATTTAAATGATATGTAAGTCATGTCTCTACCAATATTTACTAAGATACTACTTTTTTTCCTTAAGGTAGAAAATAAAAATATAGGTTATGATCAGTATTGCCAAAACCAAGTATTTTCCCCCCACATTTTACTTATGCCTTATTATGGCAAAATTATCAATCTCAGAGTTTCAGCCCTTTCTAGAGAAACTGTCTGAACTCTATTTCACTGGGTTGGTATAAAAGTGGTCTGCACATTGGTAAAAACATGTCTATGTGGTGTCTACATACCACAAGGAGAGCTAATCAACCCAGCTAATCCAAAGAGCTAATCATGGTACTCATTATTTCTAAACCAAGACCAGAAGATGCCTCACTATCCATAAGAAATATGGTGCCTGTACCAATGGATTGGAGTTTTCATAAAATCTAAAGTCTAATTTGTGAGGTAGTTTCACGTTGGTACATCAAAAAAACTTGAGAATGAGGGAGTGGCGGGAAGGGGCAGTGGGCAGCTGGAAAGGAGATACTGGAGCAGAGCTTTCCACCAACAGGTAGAAAGGCCAGGAGGCTGGGGAGAGGTTCCAAAACAGGCATTGCCATCTTGCCCATGGCCTCCCTTGGCCTGCATGATGGAAGCAGAGGTAAGAGCCCCAGACCAGTAGCCTCTAAGTTTTCCTGCACCTGAGTTAGGTGAAATGATGAGAGGACAGAGGCTGAGAACCTTGAGAGTAAGGAAAGTCTTCTCTCTTCTGGTTCTGCTGTACAAATACTTAGCCTCTCCAATGACAGACATCACCATGTAGAGACTGGGGCCTTTGAGAGCCCAGGGGACAGGACTCATGTGGGGAGAGCGGGCAGCAGGGCCAGCTGTACCTGAGCCCGACATGGTCCAGATCTTGGGCTGCCTGGGGGACCAACGAGCAGCATGGTGCTGCTGCAGCTGGAGCTCAGCTGACAGGGCTCAGGGCCAAGCTTGGGCCATAAACTCCTCTGGAGAACCTGGCACTTTCCTGTAAGAGCATGCCAGCCAGAGTGTGCCTCTGCTCATTCTGCAACCCCTGGAGAGCAGAGGAGAGCTGCTTCAGAGGCAGGTAGGAGGAGACCAGGGCTACACAGATGGTACCTAACTTTTGTCCCTATTGACCCTCTGTCCCCTTCCCCCCTCCCTGACCCTTCCCCCAGGAGTAGCCTGCACCAGTTCCAGCAGTGAATTCCTGGCAGGGACAGCGGCTAATTCAAATGAAATTTGGTTGGCAAAAGACTCAGCTCTCAAAACCAGCCTACTCAGAACAATCTCAATCTCGAAGGGCCTGCCCTAGTGAGGAGAGCATCTCCAGGCTGCATGGAAGCAAAGAGGGTGGGGGTGGGGAGGTCACTGCAGCTCCGGAGGCTCCCCCTGGGGAATGAGATCTCTTTCTTTCTTTCTTTCTTTCTTTCTTTCTTTCTTTCTTTCTTTCTTTTCTTTCTTTCTTTCTTTCTTTCTTTCTTTCTTTCTTTCTTTCTGTCAGCACAAGCAGAGTTTAAAAAATGGTTCGCTTTTATCAGTGCTCAAATCAGCTCCAGTCATCATTTATTGAACTAGTTATGGCAGGCACCGTGCCAGGCACTGACAACTGGCTTTTACAATAGGAAATGGGATCGGAAGGAAAAAATACATTCTCACAAGCAGTCCTTTTATATATACTGCAGTTGAGTTCTGAATAAATGCATTTGTAAATCTCAGAGGAAAACCAGTAGGCAGTTTAAAATTGAAAAAGTTAAAAAAAAATAAAATTGAAAAAGTTGTGGACAAATTTTTTTTTGCTTAAATCTCTGTAGATAAAGTATGACATGAAAGAAGGAGCAGCTTAGAGCAATTTAGTGTTTTCTTTGTATTACCTATGGCTAAAAGGGAAAGTTTAAAAAGGGAGACTTGAACGAATGTTAGGTGTTGTTTTGGGGTCATAGCTACGGGATGAGATGCATTTCGTGCAATCAAGCAGAAACACAAAGTCGTAATTTGGGATTTTGAAGGTATTTGGGATGTCACACTAAGCTGTTAGAAGATTGGATTCCTTGGAATTTGGAGCTCTAATTTTAAATATCCACAGAGTTTGTTTTTTAAAAAAACTTGGTATCGGACATTAGTTCAGACTTTCACTTTGAAGATAGCTAGGATAACAATCAAAATTGTCCCGATGAAATGAACTGACCCTTCTGTTTTTCAGAATTATTAAGGAATTTGACGATTAAATGAATTCTCATTTCTCTTCACACTGGTAAGATAAATACACATTTTTTTCACTGTCCTCATAAACTTTTTTTAAAAGATTTTATTTATTTATTTATTCATGAGAGACACACAGAGAGAGAGAGAGAGAGGCAGAAACACAGGCAGAGGGAGAAGCAGGCTCCATGCAAGGAGTCCAATCAGGACTCAATTCCGGGACTCCAGGATCACACCGTGGGCTAAAGGCAGGTGCTAAACCACTAGCCACCCAGGGATCCCCCTCATAAATATTCTAATGTAACAATTAAACATATAAAACCTGAAGGATTTTAATTTACCAGTAAGTTGCATTAGCAAATAAAATAGGCAAAGAACATGCAAATATAATTCATTTTTTAAAAGGCAATAAATATGGAAACTTTGTAAAGAGGCTTAACCTCGGTTATTTTTAAAAAGTGAAAATTAGATCAATTTTTAATCTGTTGAATCAGTAAGAATTTTTTGAAATGATGATACTCAACTCCTTCTGCTTGATGGAAGTATAAATTAGTACATTCCTGACAATCAGATGGTATATGTGAGGACCCACTCAGAGCCCCAGAGTTGGTATAAAGAGTATTTATTTTATTTTATTTTAAGATTTTATTGATTTATTCATGAGAGACACAGGGAGTGAGACAGAGACATAGGCAGAGGGAGAAGCAGGCTCCCTGGGGGAAGCCTGATATGGGACCCAATTCCAGGACCCTGGGATCACAACCTGAGCTGAAGGCAAAAATTTAACCAACTGAGCCACCTAGGCACTCATTGATCTTAGTGCTTCTTAATGTGATGTTCAATGAAAAGGATCCCAGGCACAATAAGACTGGGGCCCTTTGGAATAAAGCTATTTCAATTCCTTTTGTTTCATAAGCAGATATTTTGATGCGACGGTCCAGTGATGCTGGGTACTGAGATCTCTCTCACGTGCTACAAAGCAGCCCAGAAACACTTCAGTAGCTGGAATCTAACTGACTGAACCACCTAGATGTGCTACAAAAAAAATTATTATTGACCAAAATAATAAACAAATTAATTAATGTTGAGGGAAGAAAGATAGTACAGAAAGAAGGAAACATTTTGCTAGCTTTTCCTTCAATTGTAAAATGTCACTAAAGCAATAAATGTGGGTAGGTTTTTTTTCTTAAGGTACGAACTGTTTTAATTGCTTTATTGCATCCCATAGGTCAGTGATAAAAGCAAACATAGAGTTGCAACTTGGTATGTTAAATAACTTGGTGCATAAAAGATTAATAAAGTAGGTATATGTACATGCAAAAATATCATGACAGTATATAAAGGATATAGGAAGTTAGGCAGTGATTTGCTTATTGCAAATAAGCAAACATGCTTTTCAAGGATAACAAAACATAACAGGTAGGTAAGTAAAAGATATCTTCCATAATTTCAACAGCAGAGCAGCAATTCCTTTCAGTTCTATTATCTCCGTGTTATATGCTTTTTATACATTTTTTGTTTATTTATCGATCTTAGATTTTTTTCTTGATTCTAGCCTCATGTTGTGTAGTAGACACATTTTATATTTTAAAATCATATTTAAACATTTTTTACCATATGTATTCCCAAACATATCGAACAATTGAAAAGAAATAATCCAATAAATACTCATTCCCATTACCTAGACTTAACAATTTGTTAACATTTTTCATGCTCTTTTTTGGCCAAATTTTTTTCAAAACAATTTGTAGATGTTGAGGAGCAACATCTTCAAGGTCCTTCTAGCTGGACTGAGAATCAACTTGATGCAGCGCCTGGGTGGCTCAGTCAGTTAAGCGTCCTTCTCGATTTCAGCTCAGGTCAGGATCTCAGGGTCATGATCTCAAGGTCTTGAGATCAAGCCCCGCAGGGAGGCCTGCCTCCCCTCAGGCTCTGTGTTGGGTGTGGAATCTACTTAAGATTCTCCCTCTCCCTCAGCCTCTCTCTCACCTCACCTGAGGGCATGCTCTCTCTCTCTCAAAAAAAAAAAAAAATCAAATTGATTTGAGACACGCTAACAAGAGAAAAATCAAATTTGATTTCATATACATATTAATCCACATGGACATGAATTCCAAAGATAGGTAGATAAAATGAGGAACAGATGTCACCTTAGAAGAAGGGGTCGGGGTCTGGGACGTCAAAGGGAAGGCATGGAATTCACAGGAAGCTGAGAAAGAGTCAGGCAAGCAAGTGTCTGCTGGGCCCCCCAGAAACAATGGGACATACAGGAGTTGGATCAGGCCTGGCTAGGTTCCTCCCTGTCTGCCACACCTAGTTCAGATCATAACGTAGTGATCTGGGGTGACAGCTCTGTTCCCGGAGCAAGTCCTCTACCTACACTCTTTTTAGGCATTTGAGGGGGAGGTGAAGAGCTTTTCTTGAATCTGCTGCTTTTTGATTGCTTTTAACTCAAAATAATCTTCATGCTGAAGCACCCCATCTTGGAGTGGCTGTCTCTGGCCCCTACACAGATATTATGACACTTACTCCGAAATACTTCAACACGCATTCCCTCCAAAAGGACATTGTCCAGCATAAGTAACCACAGAACCATCATCATCCTGAAGTAAACTGACATGAAATTCTCTGATATCATCTTCTACCCAGTTGGTACTCACAGTTCCCTGAATTGTCCCCAAATATATTTACAGCTACTTGTTTGTCTGTACCTTTTTTTTTTTTAAGTTTAATTTATTCATTCATTACAGACACAGAGAGAGAGGCAGAGACATAGGTGGAGGGAGAAGCAGGCTCCATGCAGGGAGCCCGATGCGGGACTTGATCCCAGGACCCCGGGATCATTACTGGAGCCGAAGGCGGATGCTCAACCACTGAGCCACCCAAGCATTCCTTTCCTGTACCTTTTTAACAGCTGCCTAATGTTACCATCAATGGATGATACCATGCTGGAATTAGCCAGCTCCTCTAGAGGTGAGCTGTAATTGTCAGGGAGCCTCTTTCTTCACAAATTTGGTCTTTCACCAAGTATTTATTGAGTGAAGTGCTGAGCACTGGAATATCGGGGTGAAAGTCATTTTCCTGCCTTTGAGTAGCATGTGCTCAGCGCACAAGAAGCTTTTCTGTCTTCACTGGGACATTTCCAAATTAGCAGAAAGAGGGGAAACGCAGTCAAATCATGAGAGCTTGCATCTTGATGTGTATTTTATCTTTGGAAAAAGATGTATTTTACCGATGATGCTGTATCAACAGAAACAATGCTTCCGGCATCTACCCCAACTGAAAATGCCAATATCCCCTCTTGGGGTTTTTCCCTCCCCTCCTACCCCATTAGTCTTCTTTTTGGTATTTCTTCGAGTAGAGAATAATATTGCCTTTTCTTTATTCCTTAATGAAGCAAAATGGATATTTCTTCTCAAATCCCTCCATTGCTTCTATTTGGCAATGCTTTCAGGGTCCTTTCCTTTGGTCCTTTGGCCCCCCGCTTGCCCTCCTCCAGCGCCAAGCTTTCCTGCCCTTGGTGAGAGGAGGCCTTGCCCTGGGAGACCACTGGGTGGTCTGCAGTCCTCTGTCTGCCACTGTCTCTGCCTCAGGCTGCAGAAAGTGTCCTACTGCTTCCACACTCGCACCCAGGAGCCCCCTGGGGTGATGGGGTGACCAGGACTTGTCATGCCCTGGGGAATAGGAAGAGATATCGGAGGAAGGAAAGGAGCCAGCCACCCAGCTGGAAAGACACCTTTGAACTCAACCCTCCTCAAGCTGGTTCCCCTCTTCTCCTATCCCCTTTGCTGTGTTCTCAGAGCATCCCATGTGCCCCGTGTGCGGGATGTGCTTTGCCTTACCCTATCTCTGTTCCTTCTCAGGCCTGTGTCCCTGCCTAAAATGTGCTACCCATTCTCTCTGTCAGCCTCAGTCCCTCCAGGCCAAAGACTCAAGTTTAAAAATTTCCTTTCCTTTCTGCCCTTAGTTCACACCCTGCTAAGCTCAGCTGCTGTGGCCTCTCTTGTCTCTCCCCCTCTTAAGGGAGTGCCATCCACCAATTCTCCCAGGACAGTGGCATCCCCACTTCTTTAGCTGCTCCCAGCCACTCTGGTGGGAATCATGTGGGTCACTTTGGTGTGCGTGACCCACTCAAGCATCTCCAGGAGAGCCATTCACTAACCAGATTGCAATGGGTGAGAGCAGAAGCCCCCCTGTCTGCTGCACAGGACATAGCTAGGATTCTTTTCCAGCACTTCTGAGGGGATGCGACATAAGCACCTCCCCAGCTGGCCTGGGAAGTCCTCATCAGTGTCCACTCCAGCCCTTCAAGGGCAGACAGAGCAGGGGCACATGGGAGACCAGGCCAACAGCAGCGTCCTCAGTCGGGGCTGATCTGAGTATGGAGGAGGCATGCAGTTTGAATTTTTGAATGTGATGCATCAGTGGAACAACTGTTTGGAGATGTGGGCCTGACCCTCAGGGGAGAGGAGGTGCCAGAGATATAGCTCTTGGGGTCAGCAGTGTGGAGCAGAGCTTGAGATTCTGGGGTTGGGCCTCTGTTTCTAGGGAGACAAGAAGAGGCCAAGGGAGAAAACAGTGGAGAGGGGCACCTGGGTGCCAAGGGAGAAAACAGTGGTTGAGCATCTGCCTTTGACTCAGGAGTAGGATCCCAGGGTCCTGGGATCGAGTCCCACATCAGGCTCCTCGTGGGGAGCCTGCTTCTCCCCCTGCCTATGTCTCTGCCTCTGTGTCTCTCATGAATAAACAAATAAAATCTTAAAAAAAAAAAAAAAAAGAAAACAGTGGTGCAGGGGCAAGCAGGACACTTAGTGGATGAATCCTTTCTGTTCTCATTTTCCCCACAGGCCCTCAAAGTGATGTGGACTCTAAGCAGTACCTGTTTGTGCACAGTACCTGGGCCAGATGGCTCCCAGCAGCCCGTTCTCTCCCCCTGCTGGTCATGTGATTTAAATATTAACCCAGGAAAGGCAATTCCCCATGGAGGGGGCTCGGCCCATTAAAACTCCACGAGCTGCACTTCACAGGCCCAGACTCTTCCCGGCCTGGTATATTCTGGGCCTGCAGGGAACCTACATTTCTCCCTGACCTGTGCTGCAGTGAACAAAGTATTATCTTCTGGTGGGGCCTCGGGGGACACAAACCAGACTTGTGGAAGGGGAGGCAGCCCGGGCCTACACCATTACAGGTGGACCGCCTGCACCTAGAGCTTTCTGTAGCCTGATGCCACGGCGAGCTCCCTGGGCCACTCCCTTCTCAGCTCCAGAGCTGTGGGCACCAGCTTGGCTGGTTTTCTCACCCGTCACACTAAAAAAGCACAAAGAGCAAGCAGGCCACCCTGCACCCTGCAACTTGCCTCTGCCTTGTGACTGTGCTTAATATAGGTCAAATGAAAACAGCTCCCAAAATAGACCTTCTCTGAGAAGCAGCTGCGTCTGTGAAATGCTCCACGAAAGGGAAGAGGTGTGGGTGACAGGGGAGTGTAGTTCTCCTCAGGTGTTACGTAACCTGGACCTGGAAATTGGGGCCAAATATCTGGGGAGGAAGAGCGAGTGGGGTCCTGCCCCCCGCCCCTGCCCACCCCCACCCCAGGCAGCAGTCCAGCCCTTACAGACAGCGGCAAGCGTGCAAGGAGAGGGCTCTGTCCCAGACAACAAGGTCACCCCTCAAAGCATCACTCTGGGGAGCTTGTCATGCACGCCCAAGTGATCACATGACTCTCACCAGAACTGGCTGGAGGCCCCAGATTGGGGGAGGGGGTGGCTCCCCCAGGAGAGCTGGTGCAGGGGATGAGTTTCGTTTCTCTTTCTTTCTTTCTTTCTTTCTTTCTTTCTTTCTTTCTTTCTTTCTTTCTTTCTTTCTTCCTTCTTTTTTTTTTTTTATAAAGATTTTATTTATTTATTCATGAGAGACACACAGAGAGAGGCAGAGACATAGGAGACATAGGCAGAGGGAGAAGCAGGCTCCATGCAGGGAGCCCGATGTGGGACTTGATCCCTGGACTCGAGGATCACGCCCTGGGCTGAAGGCAGACACCCAACCACTGAGCCACCCAGGTGTCCCAAGGGGATGGGTTTCATCTGCCCCAGGTTGTGGGCTGAGGGGGCCGAGCTGAGCAGGACAGGCATGTCTTTGTTTAAGGCTAGAGGAGCTTTAAGCAAGAGAACACCTGCTATGTGCCCCTCCTCCTGCAGGTGCCTCTTCCCTGCTGTCCCCCCCGGGGAGCCTCCAGTGTGGCCCAGCACTCCCCACCGTATTCTTCCTTTGTCTTTTCCATCTTTGCCTCAGCCCAGAGGAGGGGGTTTCTATAATGAAAGAGCAGCACCTCCACCATTATTCGTTTTCCACTCGGTGATAATTTAGTGAGGGCTGCCTCTCTTTAGAGGATCAAGACTTCCCTGAAGAAATGACTGGAAAAGAGACAAGAAGCTGACAAGGAGGGAGCCAGGCAGGGGAAAGAATTCAGGGGTGTTGAGGAAGCACCTGCCAGAGCAAACAAGACACGTGCAAAGGCCCAGAGGCACAAGGGCAAGCATCTCTCTAGGAGAAAGCACAAGTATGGCAATGACTGGATAACAGAGAGGCCTGGCAAGAGGTGAGGCTGACCACCTGTCAGCCACCTGAAGAGCCTCAGAAGTGTGGACTTCCTCTTGACAGACGTGGGGAACTGGTGGGGCAGGGGCTTCTCCAATGTGGCAGCCTGTTAGAAGGGCAGACTGTGGGCCGCACCTCAGGTCTACTCCGTCAAGACACTCTGGAGGTCCTGTTGTGCAACGCTTGCATTAACAAGCCCTCCCTGTGACTCCGATTCACACTGAAGTTTGAGAACCACTGAGAAGAAAGTGTGGCTGTGGATTTGTAGAGGTGGAGACAGTGAGCAGAGGTGGTGCCCCCAAGTTTGGCTGGGAAGGAAAGATGAGGGGAGGTTGGGGGTCTGGCAGTGAGAGAGACCGTCTTGGGTGGGTTCCCTGGGAGGCAGGTGCTGAGATGCAGGTTTGCTGGTGGCAGTCAATGGGGTGGTGCAGCACGAGGAGCAGAGGTGGAACTGGAGTGTGGCCCGTGGTGACACAGGCCTGAGCAGAGCGCTCTGGGAGCTGTGGAGCTAGAGTGGCCTTCAGAGTTGACCCAGAATCAGGGCAAGCAGGATTGAGACTTCACCCCCTTTATTAATCATGCCTTTTTATTTTCTGTATTTTTCTCACATTTTAATATCTTGCTGATCCCAGAGAGACTGCTCCTGGCACGACTAGCTAATTCTTAGAGGTAGCAAATGACTCCCCTGTAAGCATGACTTTCACAACCAATCAAGAGTTCAGACCCTCAAACTGCCACCTTTATGGGACTCTTTTTATTATTATTATTTTTTTCTTTATGGGACTCTTAAAGGATTCTTACACTCAAGGCCACTAACCCCCATACTAGTTACTTCAGGTCAGACGCTAGATGACGAGGGACAGCTCTTATATCCTAAAGTCCATAAAATTATTCAAACTAGCCAATCTTAAACCTACTTATGCTGCCTTGCATCACTTTTCCCATGGAAGACATAATAAAAGTTATTGCCCACATTTTCCTCTCTTTCTCCTTGCTTCCCTGTCTCCTGATAGAAATGTGCACTTCTCCACATGGCCTTGCATGGTGTGTCTTGCCTTCTATTTCTAGGGATCTGTGTGTATAAACTTTTCCTTCATGACAGTCATCTGCATGCCTGTATGTCTTTCCTTATCTGCTTAAAACAAATCCAGAGTACCCTTCAAATACTCTAGCACCAGTCAGTTAGCTACCCACCCCAGGGAACAGGGGTTACCTGAGACCAGGCAACTCTCCTTGACGATCCTCAGGGGGGGCCTCAGGTGTGAGCAGCCAGTGGCTACACTTCCAGCAGCTGGGAGATTGAATGCCTCAGTCCAGAGGGGGCATCTGGGGCATCCACTGCAGAGAGATCTTTTATAGTTGGAAGAGACTCGAGAATGTTTAAAGCTAGGGCGTCTGGGTGGCTCAGTTGGTTAAGTGCCCAATTCTTGGTTTTGGCTCAAGTCATGATCTCAGGGTCCTGGGATCCTGCCCCTGTGTCAGGCTCTGTGCTCATTGTGGAGTCTGCCAGAGATTCTCTCTCTCTCCCTCTGCCCCTCCCCCTGCTCGCTTTATCTCTCTATATATAATTTAAAAAATGTTTACGTGCTGGCAAGTTGAAAGGGAGGGATTAGATACAGGAAAGGAGAGAAACAATGGAGGGGCCAACTTAGCATGTCAGGGCCAGGACTGAAGTACAGGAAGAGGGATAAGCATTGGACCTAGGGAGGGATACCTTCCCATTATTTTGGGAGGAAGGTAGAGAAGGTAGTTCTTGTTTCATAAATCCTATTTTTTCCCAGTAAAAAAGAACTAAGAAAGAGAGGTAGGGATATTTGCTGAGGGTTGAAAGGTTTGAAATTATTACCAGGGCGAATGGGAGGGAAAGAAGGGACTAGAAAATCACAAACAGTGCAACATTGAGGACCCAACGGACCACCCCATTTTAGTGGCAACCATCTGTTGAGTTGTGTGCTTTCTCATCAACAGCCTGGGTTACAGAGAGACAAGGCAAGAAGTCAGATTCCTCCAGGGCTGGAGTTCTGTCTGGAACTTCCTAGGTTAGACATCCAGGAGAAGGTAAAAGATGGTGCTGAGGGGTGCTGGGTGGCGCAGTCAGTTAAGCCACTGAATCTTGGTTTTGGCCCAGGTTGTGATCTCAGGGTGGGGAGATCAAGCCCCGTGGTGGGCTCTGTGCTCAGCAGGAGTCTGCTTAGGTTTCTCTCCCCCTGCTTGCCCTCTCTCTCTCTGTCTCCAATAAATAAATAAATCTTAAAAAAAGATGGCACTGAGCTGATGGTTGCAGTTTGAGGAGGCTGGGCTGGAAAGAGGGACACGATGATAGCAGAAAACAAGCAATGCACAAGACAGATGGATTGGATGAGGCCAGGAGACAGCTGCAGTGGGAAGCAGTGGCTGAGTGGGAGAGCTGCAAGGATGGGCTGAACAGGGATGTGAGGGTGCAAGCTGCAGAAGTGCAATGGTTCTAGGCACAAAGGAGCTTCCAAGTGTGCCCTGGGGAGTGGGTGGTGGAGATAGAATAGAAGCTAAGCTCTAGAAAGTGAGGCAGTCCGGGACCCAGGAAGCCATAGTGTTGGATGGCTCACACTTGTGAATGCTGAATTCACCTCGAGGAGGTCAAGACCCAAGTTTTTGCTTTTACATATTCGTTAAATTTAATAGAATGGGTGTCATAAAAAGAGAGAGAGAGAAAAAAAAGAGAGAAACGTTCAAAAAATCATATGTAGGTTACGGCCTGAAGAAGATGAAGTAAAAAGCCTGGAGGAAAAAAGTCCAAAAAATTTACAGGGTTGCTTTTAGGTGATGAGTGCTTACAGAGTCATGAGCAGTTATTTCCGGCGGGGCAAGCGTTGTGAAGACAAGAGACTCTAGAAACACAGTGAACTGGAATTTGGCCAGGGAAGGAAGAGGGGGTCAGCACCTGGCGCCTGCAAGGAGGCATGCAGAGGGCAGCATGTCCTGGAGCCTGGAAATGGGCTCTTAGCGCTCAGCTGCAATGCTCAGGCCTGCAGGGAGGTGGCGCTCCCAGCTCCTGCTCCGTGTCCGTACTCTACTTAGGCCGTGTCTTGGTCAGCCTTGTCTCATGACCATCAACGCAGGTTACCAGGACTGCCAAATAAGAGTTGTGTTTCTTCTTTAAAAGGAATTTTGGAAAAATAAAATAAAATAAAAGGAGTTTTGGAGCAAAAGGAGCCCAAGAAATCATATAATTGTACACATTAGATAAATATAATTGAGCTCGGGGTGTCAGCTCACAGGAAGGACAGGGGGCCATTTACAGAGATTCTTTCCTCTCTCCTCTCCTTCTTGCACCCCTCTCTTGGCCTCTCTCCAATCTACTTATTGAATAGCTTCTGGACTTATGCTAGCAAGATACACCTTCACTTTAGGACACTTTGAAGAAAGAAAATGGCTAAGATGCACACACAAAAACAAAACTACAACGCTTGCCCCCCAAGAAATAAGCACTCATAACTCTGTAAACGCTCATGGCCCAAAAGCAACCCCTATAAATATTTTGACTTTTTTCATCCACGCTTTTTACTTCATCTTCTTCAGGCCATAACCTACATATGATTTTTGGAATTGTTTCCCTCTTTTTCTTTGTATGACATTCATTACACTAGATTTAGTGAATACATATAAAAGCGAAAACTATTTAAAAATCAACCATAATGTAATGTTACACCCCAGGTATAGGACTAAATAAAATTGATGTAAAAATAAGCATCGGATTTTAGATAGTGCTTTGGAAACTGCCTGTTTTGCTTAAGTTTGTGTCATTCTAGGGAAGTCTCTGTGACCCTTGGATCCACTTTTTCTCTGTCCTGTGGTCTGTCCTGTGGTCTGTCCCAGAGGCTGACTATAAAGCAGCCTTGCCCTCTGGCTTCCGGGTGAGTCTGCTGCCTCTGGCCCCCTGTGAAAGGTTACCATTCCTCTCCTCACAGACATTTCTGCAGGATCTTCCTTCTAGGTGCCTTTAATAGCCCCGTCCCCCAGGGCCAGGACTAGCATGGGGTGAGGCAGGTGCCTCTGGCGCAAACATGTAAGGAGGCACTCACTGTGACTTGCACAACCCTGAGGGTGAATGTGTCCTCAAATCCTGCATCCTAAGTGCCTCACTGAGCTTGCTGTGGTCCCCGCACTCCCTCCCCAAAGCCCTCGAGGTCTAGTGACAGTTTGTTGTTACTAGTTCTCAGTTACTTCGACACCTTCAGGTGTCCCCCTATTTTCTGGCCTCATCTTTGTAAGTAGCCCTTTTATTAATTGCTCCTTGATTTATCCCAATTTGAGTGTGCATCAAGTTCCTCTTGGAACCCTGCTATAGCTGTGTGCATCTTTCCATAGCACTTAGTAATTTTTTTTTTTTTTAAAAAGGATTTTTATTTATTTATTTGAGAGAGAGCGCGCACACAGGAACAGAGTGGGGGGGGGGGGGAGGGGTGGGGACAGGGAGAGGGGGAAGCAGGCTCCCTAATTAGCAGGAACCCGATGCAGGGCTCAATCCCAGGACTCTGAGATCATGACCTGAGCTGAAGGCAGACGCTTAACCTCCTGAGCCACCCAGGTGCCCCACACTTACTAATTTTTTTACATTATTTCTAATGCTTTATTTTCTACCTGAAATACAATCAGTTAAAAAAAAAAAGTCTCATTCCCTCTTGTTAGAATTCTATGGTTTCCAAACTATTGCTATTACAAATAATGCTGCAAATACATGGACATTTCCTTGGGTTAATTCCTACTAGAATTCCTGGGTTAAACTGTATAAAAATGTTTATGGCTTTTGATATTTATTATGTATTTTTGGCTTTGTTGTTGTTTTTTTTTTTTACATTTATTATATATTAAGATGTACCTGGTTTCAACTTGTGTTCTTTGTTGTGAATAGGCAGGAACATGGTTTCAGTCATGTGTTCATCCTTTTTGAATTGTTTGTGAGCTTTACTTATTTTTCAGGGCAATGATACATTCTTCCTATTGGTTTATAATGGCTCTTTATGTATTAAGAATATTAATCTTTTGTCATTTGTTATAAATATTATTTCCCAGTTTGTTGCTTGACTTCCATCTTGTTTATTGGCATCTCATAATTTAATGCTTGTGTACGGGCATACAAAAATTTCAATTTTCTTTCTTAAGAGATATCCACTTCTTGCTTTTGTTTTTTTTTCTTTGCGTCTAATCTTAGAAAGACTTCCCTCCCAATATTATATACATGTTTTGTATTATTTTTCTCACATTTTTATAGTTTTGTATTTCATGTTGAACTATTTCAACTGAAATTAATGTTTTTCTGAATAGTCGATTGTCTTAGCTTCTGTACTTCCCTAATTTAAATCTCATTTTTATCATATATTAAATAACCACTCATACTTAGGTTTGCTCCTAGACTTTCAGTGCTGTCTCATGGAGCTATTTATTCTTGTGAAGAACCATAATGTTTTAATTGTTATAGCTTTACAGGAAAAAAATAAATAAGACATGATCTTCTTCCCTTCATACTCCCTTAACTTTCTTTTTCAAATAATTTTTGACAATTCTGCTATACTGATTTTTTCCAAAAGAAATTTAACTTATTTTCTAAACTTGCACTAAAAACACAAATTTTTGTTGAAATTACTTTATATCTATAAATTCATTTAAAGATCATTGATATTTTTTAAATATTAAACTATTTCAATGAGATATATAGCTACCTCTCCGTTGATTCAATGTACTTTAAAAAATCTAAACTTCTTTTATATTAAATTTTTATAATTTTCTTCAAATATGCGTTGATTTAATGTAGATCTTATTTAAATTCTAGTTAATTAACATACAGTACAATATTGGTTTCAGGGATGGAATTAGTGATTCATCACTTACATACAACACTCAGTGCTCATCACAACAAGAGCGCTCCTTGATACCCATCACCCATCCAGCCCTTCCCCCACCCACCTTCCTCCATCAACCCTCAGTTTGTTCTCTATCATTAAGAGTCTCTTATGGTTTGTTTTGCGCTCTCTTCCTCTCCACCCTATTTGTTCACCTGTTTTGTCTCTAAAATTCCACATAGGAGTGAAATCATATGGTATGTGTCTTTCTCTGACTTATTTAGCTTAGCATAATACACTTTGACATATTACATACCACATAATACATACTTAGCTCCAACCACATCATTGTAATTGGCAAGATTTCATTCTTTTTGATGGCTGAGTAATATACCATCATATATATTATAAATATATTTTATATTATTTAAATTAATATTTAATATATAATAAGTAAATAAACATATAAAATATATAATGTATATATTTTTATGTATACCGCTTCTTTATCCATTCTTCAGTTGATGGAAATTTGGGTGCTCCACATAGTTTGGCTATTGTTAATAATGCTGCTGTAAACATCTGGGTGTATGTACCCTTTCGAATCTGTATTTTTGTATCCTTTGGGTAAATATCTAGTAGTGCAATTACTGGATCATGGGGTAGTTCTATTTATAACTTTATTGAGGAAATTCCACACTATTTTCCACAGTGCCTGCACCAGCTTGCATTCCCACCAATAGTGCACAAGGGTTCCCCTTTCTCCTTACCCTTGCCAATGCCTGTTGTTTCTTGTGTTGTTAGTTTTAGCCATTCTGACAGGTACGAGCTGGTATCTCATCATGGTTTTTATTTGTATTTCCCTGATGATGAGTGATGTTGAGCATCTTTTCATGTGTCTGTTAGCCATCTGGATGTCTTCTTTGGAAAAATGTCTATTCATGCCTTCTGCCCATTTATTAACTGTAGTATTTGTTTTTTGGCTGTTGAGTTTGGTAAGTCTTTACTGCTTATAGGTCTGTTCACATTTTCTATTTCTTCCTGTTTCAGCTTTGATAGTTTGTATGTTTCTAGGAATTTATCCATTTCTTCCAGATTGCCCAGTTTGTTGGCATATAATTTTTTACAATATTCTCTTTTAATTGTTTATATTTATGTGGTGTTGGTTATTTTACTGTGTTTAGGAAGAACTTCGATTGAAGATTGACCTAGATATAGTTGCAGTTTATATAGATATTGCTGGTTTGTAATTTTTAAAAAAAATATGTATTTAAATTATGGTAAAATATACATATCATAAAGTTTACCACTTAAATCACTTTGAAATAGATAGCATGTGGCAAATAGATGTGGCATTAAGTACATTCACATTGTTGTGCAACCATCACCACCATCCACTTCAGAACATTTTTCTTCTTGTAAAACACAACTCCATACCCATTAAGCACTAACTGTCCATCCATTGCCTCAGCCCCTGGCAACCACTGTTCTACTTTCTGTCTCAATGAATTTGAGTACTTATTCTAAGTGCCTCATATGAGTGGAATCATAAAGTATTTATCCTTTGGTGACTGGCTTCTTTCACTTAACATAATGTCTTCACAGTTCATTCATTTTATAGCATGTGTCAGAATTTCCTTCCTTTTTAAAGGTTGAATAATATTCTACCATAGATATATAATATATCATATGTATCATATTTTGTCCATCCATTCCTCTTGATGGGCACTTGGGTTGCTTCTACTTTGGGGCCGTTGTGAATAATGCTACTGTTGAACATGGGTGTGCAAACATCTCTTCAAGGTCCTGCTTTCAACTCTTTTGAGTATTGTTGGTTTACAACATCCTCAGGAGCTTTCTGGGTATAATCTGAAACTAGCTCTAGTACAGGGAGGGCAAAGGGGGTCTGAAGAAAGAGGCAGAGCACTCTAGTTTGGTAGGTGGCAGGTTTGATAAGCAAAGAAACTTAGGTATGAGGCTTGTCTTGGGCTGTTGCAAAATGAACAGATCTCTACACCTGCCTGCTAGAATTTTAAATGTTTATATAGAGGATTTAACTGGGTTTAGTCATGTACCCAGTCCAGATAGTCTAAACACCACATTTCTATCTTGGGGTTGTATCCTTGGGGCAGTTTCTGGCAGCAGAGAAGGCAAGTGGAACACACATTCCAAGGACAGGAGAGGAGGATGAGAGCCTCCAATTGCCTGGATCCAGCTTACAGATCAATCGGCAATCACGTCTTCTCTCTCTCTCTCTCTTCTTATTTTTATATTTTTAAAAAAGATTTTATTTATTTATTCATGAGACACACACACACAGAGGCAGAGACACAAGCAGAGGGAGAAGCAGGCTCCCTGCAGGGAGCCTGATACAGGACTTGATCCTAGGACTCCGGGATCACGACCTAAGCCAAAGGCAGACACTCAACCACTGAGCCACCCGGGCGTCCCTCTGTCTCTCTTTTTAAAAACATACAGTATTATATTAGTTTCAGGTGTACAGTACAGTGATTCAATAATTCCATACATTACCTGTTGCTCATCATGACAAGTACAGTCCTTAATCCTCATCCCCTATTTAACCCATCCCACACCCGGTCATGTCTTCTTGATACCCTCCTAAGACAGATACATATCCAGAAGTGGAATTGTTGGCTCGTATGATAGTTTTATTTTTAATTTTTTGAAGACTCTCCACACTGTCTCCCATAGTGGCTACACTATTTTACACTCCAACCAGCAGTGCACAGGGGTTCCAATCCCTCCACATCCTCACCACCTTGTTACTTCCTGCTTTTTTGGAAGAATCCTCCTAACGGATGTGAGATAGTATCTCACCGTGGTTTTGATCTGCATGTCTCTAACGAAATAGTGATGTTGAGCATCTTTTCATTTATATATCTACAGAAATGTCTATTCAAATCCTTTGCCCATTTTTTCATTGGGCTGTTTGGTTTTTGTTGTTGAGTCTTAGGAGTTCTGGATACTAATCCCTTATCAGATATGTGATTTGCAAAGAGTTTATCCCATTTTATGAGTGTTTTTTATTCTGTTGATAGTTCCTTGGATGCACAAAAGTTTTTATTTATTTTTTAAGATTTATTTATTTATTCATGAGAGAGAGAGAGAGAGAGAGAGGCAGGGACACAGGCAGAGAGAGAAGCAGGCTCCTCACAGGGAGCCTGATGCGGGACCCGATCCCCGGACTCAGGATCACGCCCTGAGCCAAAGGCAGACAGACGCTCAACCACTGAGCCACACTGCACAAAAGTTTTTTAATTTCTAAGAAGTCATCTTAGCAATATTAAGTCTTCCAATCCATGAACAAGGGGTATCATTCCATTAAGATATGTTTTCAATATTAAGAATGGACAGTGGAAATTTTCAAAATTTTTTTTGGAATTGAGATGATAATTTTTAAAGGGATCATTCCATTAATAGATGTACTAATATTCAATCATTCTGCATTTCCAGTATGAAGCCAACCTGGTTATGTCAACTAGTCTTTGTAGTACTGGATTTAACTTGCTAGTATGTTTGGCATTTTTGTTTTTCTATTCACAAGAAAGATTGGTAATTACTCTCTTTTGGACTTTGTTGGATTTTACTGTCACACTTATGCTAGTTTTATAAAATGTATTGGGAGACTTCCTATATATTTCTATAATGGTGAACACTTTTTTGACTAGGGAAATAGCTGTAGTCATTAAATTTTTATAGCAGTTACAAATTTCACACAGGTTCCAAGATACAGATATATAACTGTCATTTCTCAATATAGATACTTAGTTGAAGACACTCCATTTTTGCTGGTGAGAGAAAACTTACTCATAAATTTTAGCTACTTAGTTTTTGGTTTTTTAAAAATATTTATTAATTTATTTGAGAGAGAGAGGGCACAAGTGGGAGGAGCATAGGGGGAGGCAGCGGGAAAGGGAGAGAGAATCTCTATCGAAAGGGAGAGAGAGGGATCCCTGGGTGGTGCAGTGGTTTGGCGCCTGCCTTTGGCCCAGGGCGCGATCCTGGAGACCCGGGATCGAATCCCACATCGGGCTCCCAGTGCATGGAGCCTGCTTCTCCCTCCGCCTGTGTCTCTGCCCCTCTCTCTCTCTGTGACTATCATAAATAAATAAAAAAAAATTAAAAAAAAAAAAAAGAAAGGGAGAGAGAATCTCTCCCTCTCTCTCTTTTTAATATTTTTTATTGAAGTTCGATTTGCCAACATAGAGTATAATACCCAGTGCTCATCCCGTTAAGTGTCCCCCTCAGTGCCTGTCACCCAGTCACCCCATCCCCCTGCCCACCTCCCCTTCCACTATCCCTTGTTTGTTTCCCAGAGTTAGGAGTCGGGAGAGAGAATCTCAAGCAGACTCTGCACTGAGCACAGGGTCTGACTCAGTGCTTGATCTCAGCACCCTTGAGATCACAACTAGAGTGGAAACCAAGAGTTGGTGCTTAACCAACCACCCAGGTGCCCCATTTTTAGCCACTTTCGTATTGAAACATGTCAATTTAGAGTATAAATTGAAATCTAATCCCCACCCCCGTCATTTCCCTTCCCCATCGTGATCTGAATTCTAGGAGGCTTACTTATCTTTCTAGTATGAGATATTTGGTGCTGGTGCCACCTTCTATCTTTGGTTCCTGCTGCCATAGGTACTCAGCTCAGGTCTAGCATCTGCTTGGCAGTGAGCCCACCAACGCTGCATCTCCCTTGTCCTGACATAACTCTTCAGTCTTTTTCAACTGCTCATTCACTACTTCCATGGGTCCCTAGGGCTTGTCTGCTTTCCCTTAACTGTCCAGGGTCTAGGGCACAAATCCCCACCTGCCAATCAGCCAGATGACTCTCTCAACAATTTTGATCTTACCATGTTTATTCTGTGTCCTCCAAAGCTTGTTGGGCCATGGAAAGCCAGCCTGTGGACCTCTTTGCTCTTGTACTCCTTTCAAACTATTCAGGATTTCTCTTACTCTGCCCCCCCCCCCCAGTTTCAACCAGGAAAAAGCCAGGGTGCTAAGCACTCTTCAGAGACTCTTTATTTGGTGTCTGTGAATACCACCTTCAAATCTCCAGTAAGAAATCTGTCCTCTTATGATCCTAAACTCTGTGCCCTCGGTGATTTCGTCTATAGCCATTGACTTGTAAAGTCAAGTTTTTTAAAATAAAAAACAAAATAAAAATAACTACTTTCTAAAAAATCTGGCTCTCGAAAATCAAGTATTTTTGGCATTCAGGCTCTGTCTCTCCAATAAGGCAATACGTGCCTTGAAACTCAAAGCTGAGCAACCACTTTCTTGTTCCATCCTCCTTGCCTTATCCATAAAGCAGTGAATGCCTTTGAATAAGGATGGATGATGAGCTCTGAGAAAGTAGGAGAAACAGGAGTTACTTTCAATAAAAAAAAATTTCCTCAATTGATGTTAAATAAAATATCTTGCTGTTTTAGAAATCATTTTCTCATAAAATCAGCTGGGTCTAGTGTGTGTCCAGAAGGTAATTATTTAATAACATTTTCAGTTTTCCATTATTATTTGTTTCTTTGTGTTTTTTAATCTTTTGTAAATTTGAATACCTTTATGTATTCTGAAAAGCTATCAGTTTTATCAGTGTTTTCAAATTGATTAGCATAGTGTTATACATGGTCTCATGATTAAAATACCTTAATATCTATGATTATGTCCATTTCCTTACATTTTTTTTTTTAGAGAGGGAGGGAGAAAAAAAGAGAATGTGCATGTGGGGTGGGTAGGGGGCAGAGGGAGAGGGAGAGAGAGAATCTTAAGCAGACTCCATGCCCAGTGCGGAGACCTACTTTTCCTTCCATTTTTGGTCCTTTCTCTCTTTGACCTGCATCTGTCACCATTTAGTTGCAGAAATACAGTCCTTCTCACAGGGGTAACCCAAAAGAAAACTGTGTCAATGTGGAAAATAACTTACAGAATCACTGGGGAGACTGAAGAAGCAGACTTAAGGTTGAACTCTCAAAGGCGACATGCACAACTTAGGGAATCCCTACCATGTCCCCCATTCTCCTACATGCCAGCTTTTAGCAGTTTGTAAGAATCATCTCAATGACACCTCACAAAACCCCATGAGGAAGGACAAAAATAAAATCATTGAGTCCATGGTCTCCATAGCCACAAACAGGCAAAAAGGCAGAGGACCAAGACCTAACATCATCTTCCAGGTGTGAGGTTACATGGGTCAGAACAGAGTTGGGATGTGTCACCCACACTTGGTGGCCACTGCAGGCAAGTACTTAAGACCTGAAGAGTCAAGGGCAGTCAGTATCTAATAACCAGAATTCTGGACTAATCTGATCCTGAGATCAAATTATTTTCTTAGTAGGAGATCCTTGATTAAATTCTGCTCTAGAAAGATGATGTACGGTCCCAGGATACAATTGGATGAAGCTCTGCCTAGAGTGGGAGGTGGAGGGAGAATTTGTTAAGGCAGGATGCAAACAGGAGAAAATGGAAGCATGTGTTAGTGGTCTGGATACCCTCTCTCCCACCTCCACCCCTCCACCCCAAGTAGTTCAAAGAGAGTGAACAGTGAGTTCCTAAGCCTGGAAGACTGGCAGGATCCTAATCATCTTCATATGGAAACCTGAGGACTGCAGGCTTGGCTTGGGCCATCCATTCAAGCCACACACACAGGTTACCATGTCCCTCTAGCTGGTGGACAATGTGGCTATGAGGTGTGTGTGATGCTTGCCTCCCTTTGCTCTGGGGCTTATCCAGAAATGCATCCTTAGCCTCAGCACTTACGCATTTCAAACTTGTAGCCTCTTCTGTAAAATTCCATGGTATAATATCAGAAAGGGAGACAGAACATGAGAGACTCCTAACTCTGGGAAATGAACTAGGGGTGGTAGAAAGGGAGGTGGGCAGGGGGTGGGGGTGACTGGGTGACGGGCACTGAGGGGGGCACTTGATGGGATGAGCACTGGGTGTTATTCTATATGTTGGCAAATTGAACACCAATAAAAAATAAATTTATTAAAAAAAAAAGATTCCATGGTATAGAGTCAAGCTTCCTTGCTTTCATTCTTAAAATGAACTTCTCGTGCTTCAAGCTGCCTTTACCCCACATTGTGCCTCAGTTCCCCAGATTTTTAAGGAAACAAATAAGTTCATGTTTACCCTATCATGCTCTCTTCCTCCCAGCCTACACCTGTCCGGGTTGTGAAAGAAAGTTAATTTCTTCCTCCTGTCTTCATTTTTTTCAAAAGATTTATTTATTTATTTGAGAGAGAAAAAGAGACAGTGAGAGTGAGCTCAAACAGGGGGAGCGGCAAAAGGAGATGGAGAGAGAGAATCTCAGACACCTTGCTGAACATAGAACCTGACTTGGGTCTTAATCCCATGACCCTGAGATCATGACCTGAGCCAAAATCAAAAGTCAGATGCTTAACTGACTAAGCCACCCAGGTACCCTCATTTTTTTAAAATACAGTACTCTACTAGGCTTATTTATTTATTTATTTATTTATTTATTTATTTATTTATCTATTTTAATGCATTTTTAAAAGTAATCTGTACACCTAATGTGGGGCTCAAACTCACAAGCCTGAGATCAAGAGTCATATGCTCCAGCAACTGAGCCAGCCAGATGCCTCCAGTCTGTCTTCATATTTAAAGTTTTTTCCAGGTCATTATTACAGTTCGTATATTATATTTCCAGCTGCCTTTTTTTCTAGGCCTTCATGTCTTTGGTGAGTAGCAAACCCCCACACAATGCCCCAGGTGGGAACAGCATGGCTTGTTTGTGTGTATGGGCAGTGGACAAAAGGAAAGAGCATTGAGTGTACTTTCTCAGCTGAGCATCCCAGCAGGGCTGGGGCTGACTGTCAGGGGTAATCAGTCTCATGAAGCCCAATGCAAGGATAAGTTTAAAAAACAACCACAGTGAAACTTAAGCATGAGCAGTGTATTTGCAAAATCTCAAAGTGTTTCCTCCCAAACACTTTGTAATTACAAAGAGGAAAATAGTGAGTCTACGGTGGAGAATCCTGGAAGATACCACCTTAACCAAGTGACCAAGGTCATTATCACCAGTAGTAATAGATCAGCATCATGTACCCTCTGATCTGATGCCCTGAGAAGAGCAGGCCACCTCTGCGGTCTCCTTCCTGATAATGTGTGACCTTGATCAAATCATGAGAAAGCATTCTCCAAATATCTGATGAATCTATTTCAAAAAAGTCAAAGAGTGAGTGTCTGCTATAATGGAATGATACGACTGGGTGGCTTATAAACAACAGACATGGGTTTCTCACAGTCCTGGAGGCTAGGAAGTCTGAAATCAAGTTACCAGCAGATTAGGTGTCTGGTGAGAACCGCTTTCTGGTTCATAATGGACCCCATCTCTCTGTGTGTTCACATGGTGGAAGGGGTGACAAAGCTCTCTGGGGCCTCTCATAAGAACACTAATTTCATTTGTGAGGGTTCCACCGCTATGACCTAAACATCTCCCCAAAGCCCCAGCTCCAAATACATTGTAGATTAGGCTTCAACACATGAATTTTGGGAAGGGACAAATATTCAGTCTATAGCAGCAGCACCAAAGAACTCTAACAGACTGGTGCTAAGGAGACATGACAGCTAAATACAGTGTGGGATTCTGGATTGGATCCAAGAAGAGAAAAAGAAAATTCATGAGATCCACATAAACTCTATAGTTTAATTAATAGTACAGTACGAAGGCTGATTTCCTAGTTTTGATAATTGTTCTTTGGCCAGGCTAGACATTAGTCTACATTAGGTGAAGCTGGTATACAGGATATTCTCTGTGCTATTTTTGTGACTTCTCTGTAAGTATAAAATTAACTAGAAACAAACAAACAAAAATCTACAGATTCACAGGAGTGGGTTGAGCAGCAGGATCCAGAGCTTTTCCTTGGTGTTTGTCTCCATCTGGGAGGGCACCTGTCATTGGCGATTAGGGTTTGACTCCTCCATTAGCCCTGGAGGACAAAGCTCCAGAAGGCAGCATTCTCCCATATTTTCAGTTCCTGACACAAAGTAGGTACTCAAAGGTTTGTTGAGTATGAATGAACGAGATCCTGGCTTCCATAATGGAAAGAGAATTGGCCTCCACTATGAGAATCTTTAGAGTAACTGCGATTGTTAACATCTCTAGCCAGTCCAGCGTCCTGAGGAATCAGGGCAAGGAGCTAGATGAGCATACAGCTGGTTTGCAGTAAATCTCCAGGTTGTGCTCTCTCTCTCTCCGAGCTCCTTTAAATGGTTTGAGGTGCTTATGATCATCTGAAGGGCATTGGAACATTGGAAGGGTAACCGAAGTGCAACTCCCGAGAAATTTGTACTCCCAGTTTCTTCCTGTGATAGGTATCCACCACCACCCCCCCCCCCCGCTTTTACTGGCTTGTTGGTCTTTTTCTGATTTGATTTGTAGGAACTCTTTATGAATTTTGCATGCTGAGCCTTTATTGGCTGTTGGAATGCAAGATTTTATGTATCTGGGGTCTTTTGATGAAAAAAAGATTTTTTGTTTAAAACGTAGTCAATCTATCACTTTTTTTTTTTTTAATTTTTTTATTTATTTATGATAGTCACAGAGGGAGAGAGAGAGGCAGAGACACAGGCAGAGGAAGAAGCGGGCTCCATGCACCGGGAGCCCGATGTGGGACTCGATCCCGGGTCTCCAGGATCGCGCCCTGGGCCAAAGGCAGGCGCCAAACCGCTGCGCCACCCAGGGATCCCCTATCACTTTTTTCATATACTTTGTGTCTCTTCTGTTATACTTCCTTCCCTACCTTAAGGTCATGAAGTTACTCTCTTATATTTTCTTCCAAAGGTTTAAAAATCTCTACTTTAATATCTCATTTATTTCATTTTTTAATTCTCCTGAAATTTGTTCCCTGTAAAGTAGGGTGTCATATCTCATTTTATTTTTACACATAGAAATTCAATGCCCCTGGCATCATTTATTAGATAGCCTGTCCTTTCTTCATTGACATCAAATGTCACTTCTGTCTTGTAAAGAACTTTGTGTAAACAAATGAGATTACTGAGTGGCTGTGATGGAAACTTGCTTAGAGCATACTCTTCCAGGTTTTCCACGATTCTGCCTCTTTCACTGACCTGAACTATTTTACAACTCCATAAATTGTAGATAACTACAAACGATGCAGAATAATTCCTGTCTACCAACATGTGAATAAGGTCGGTGTGGTGAAGGTTCAAGTGACTACCTTCTCCCTCTGTGGAAGAAGCAAGTTTTGCTGCCATTTGTATGTTCATGTCAGTATTCCTGATCTATATCTGATCAATTCTTTGGATTGCCCTTTGAACTGGTCATAAGGTCTTACCAGTTCCCTCATTAATGATGAGTTCAATAAAAATTTTAAAATGTGCTTACTTTACATCTGATGAGAGTGATTATTTTACCTTATTTGAAATTTATCCCTTAGCAGCCACATACCAAGGACATGCAGCTTTAAGCAAACCTAAAGGAAAGTGATTACTGGGTAGCAATTATCCACTTACATAAGCTCCTCCCACATGAGCATGAACAGTTACAGTGGGCTCCAATTCACAAGTGTTTAGACCTTTTTTCCAGGAACATAGCCCTGAGTACAGAGGTACACTAGGGCACGTGACAGTGCTCTGGCTGGCCAGGGAAAAACCAAACAGAACACATAATTGGATATGTATCCTCAGTAGTGCAAGGAAACTTTCTAATACTATAATGATGGTATAATCAACACTGAGCATCTGGAATAAAGGCCCCTGACTCAGCAAAGCAAGAGACATGAGCTCTCCAGAAGCTCCCACACCTCCGTTGATTCTTCAACAAATGTTTACGAAGTGTAGCGCTCAGTGCTAAAATGCAATCAATAAAGAAATAAAAGTCTCTTTGGTGTAGTTGAAACTAATCACCTAACTCCAGAGATGGAACTAACCCTATGGGCCCTCCATGGGATCTCCATGAGATATATGATATGATAAAACACTGTGAAATGATACGATATGAAAGATGTGGTATTTTCATTAGAAATGAACAGGTCAAAACATAGGTTTGATGCTGCCTCCTGTCTTGGCCCAGAAGCCACCCTATGCTCTCACTCTTGAGGCAGTCATTGTGAGGACTCTGGTGAATGTTGCTGACTGGTTGTCCTCCAGAGAAGAACCTCCTTCAAGGGTCATTGGAGGAGGGCATAGTGTCATCTGTTTATAATCCAAGGACTATAGGCTCTATTTATTGAGTAGGTAACCCGGTAACCAAAGGAAGACTATCATTACCAAGTGGCATTTACCTGGGGACCCCAAGCCACTCAAAAGGAGGTTCTCCCAAGGACCTCTGCCAATACAAAGACATAGCATCTGCTATCAAGAAATTTGTAGCCTAACTGAGAAGAAAAGACTTGTATAGCTAGAAAGTCAAATAATGGTATGTTAGGGCAAGTGTTGTAGGTCCAAAGGATCACTTATGGAAAACTTGAAGAAGGAAATGAGAATGAGGTGGGCATTGAAGAAAGGTCAGATTTGGAAGCAGGGCAAAGTAAGTTGGAATTCCCAAAGCAGGGTAGATTGGAGAGCTAGAACAGCATGGAGAGTAAGCTATAGGAGTCCCAGAGGCAGGCAGTAGGGAAAGCCTGATTGTAAGGGAGTGTTATTTCTCAAGCATGATTAAGATCTGGAAAGAAGCTCCCCACAGTGGTGCTCTCATCCTAGAAGGGGTAGTCAGAATTGGGCCCCCCTGTGAGCAATGCCCCTTCGTTGGCCAACCAGGATATCCCCCTAAAACTCCTAATCTGGGGAGACTTTCCTTCTCACACCTATCAAAAAATACCCAGGCTGTATGTGCAAATGGGGTGGACCACAAGTGGCCTTTCAAGAAGGTCCATTTCCTCCCATCAGACTACTCTCCCACAGGGTGGACTGGGGAGGTCCCTGGAGGCCTGGAGGGAACATTGAAAGTGGCACACAAGGCTTGGCAGAGGGAAGTCAGCCATATTCACAATGCTGTCAAGGGTTCTGACAGACATACAGCAACACCAAATCTAGTCCTCAGAGTTGGAGAGGATGGATCAGGAAAATGTGGAGGGTAAGAGCAGAGGTCTAACATCAACATGGCTGGTTTCAAATCCCACTCACCATTTACTAGCTGTGTACCTTGGGCAAGTGTCTGATATTCTCTGTGCCTCAGTTTCCTTCTCTGAAAAATGGGGCTATCACTCCATAACTCATGAAATACCTGTGAGGCTAGAAAGGGGTAACGTGTAGAGAAGGTAGAAGAACAGACAGTGAAGGCTCAGCCGAAGTAAGTTAGCATCAATTAACCCAATGAGATATTGAATATTTACTAGCAGAATCAGTTAAAAGATGATAGATAGATAGATAGAGACATGCTCATATGTTCCTGTGATTTTTATGTATCCTAAGCAGAGTCCTAATGTAGAAAATAGATCAATGCTCCTGGTTGGAGCTCCCTGCCACCCCTACCCCACCACCCCTGCCCCCCGCCCCTGAAAGTCCCTGAGGACCTCCAAAGAGCACAGGTTAAAAACTGCTGATCCAAATCCATCCTTGTCCTGAGAAGGCCCTGTAAGGACATCGTGGGGACTAAGCATTTTGCTGATGGGGTCCCTATGGTTTTCCAGGTGGCCCAGTAGGGGCCCAGTCATCCCATCTTTGGGAGCCATAGGCTAGAGACCTGTGTCTGGGTGGCTTGACCCATCTCCCCTCCAGGGCCACAGATGATAAGGCTTCCCCTAACCCTTCTACCTGAATCCATTTGGGGTTGCTTTGGGAAATAATTACACCCATAAGTGCCACATATAAAATAAAGCTGTCCACCTGAGTTCCTAAAAGATCCACCTTAATCTTAGCATGCACTTTCCTTACAAAGCCTCTTCCTCAGATAAGCATCCCGGACAAGACCCAGGAGAAGAGGAAGGTAAGGCCCAGGAAGGCTACCAGGATTTTATCTTTGAGGTCTCAAATGACTTTCCCAGTGAAAAGCTAGAGCCTGGCCTTGTTCCAGGCCCGCTCTTTATTCCTTGGCTGATGTCTGTGAACACTGACATGCAGACCAGGCCTCTGGCAGCTCTCTGTACTCACTAGCTATCAGAAATTTTGGGCTTAATGACTTGGCTGCCTTCACTTCTCCACGGGGCAGTACTATAGCATTCAACCCTCCAACCAATCTGATGCTCAGAAGTGATTGATTGGTGCAAGGGTTTACTGGAGAGATGCTTTGCAGGCCCCAGCCATGAACACTGAGCCAGGGGCAGGTGTAAGGCACGTAGGGAGGCTGATCTAACGAGACTCTACAGGGAAACAATCAGGTGTCAGAGCTTGGGGCTCAGGCAGGCTGGAAGGACATGATGCATGAACTCCAGTCCCTGTCAAGGAAAAAAAATGATGAGCTGAGGAAGCAGCCCTTGAGACTCATTGCAATTACCCTCTCCACTGTGAGGTCTGCCTTAATTCTGGTCTTATTTCCTTCCAGTGTCCCTACTATTTGGATTCTTTTCTTTTCTTTTTTTTTAAGATTTTATTTATTCATGAGAGAGAGAGAGAGAGAGAGAGAGGCAGCGACAGACAGAGGGAGAAGCAGGCTCCATGCAGGGTCCCTCATGCGGGACTCGATCCCGGGACTCTAGAATCACGCCCTGGGCCAAAGGCAGGCACAAAACTGCTGAGCCACCCAGGGATCCCCTGGATTATTTTCTTATAGCTCTTATCACTGCCTGGTTTCACTGTTGATTGAGTAAATACCTATCTTTCTCATTAAACTGTGGAGGTAAACATTGTGTTGTATCTATCCTAGAGGAAATCCCCAAAGCTTGAACACTTTTTGAACATGGCTGGGCCCAGTGAATGTTGACATTGAATTGGCAGCTATTCCAGTCACCTTTCCCACAAAGGACCAACTAAAGTTGCCTCCAAACCCAATGTATACCACTTTATCTCCTCTAATTGCACACTAGTAGAGCGGCAAGGATGATGTATCCTCAGAGGTATGTGGTACCTGACACAGAAAGGACCTAGTGAAGGTCTAACAACTGAAGGGCTTAGTGAATGGGATGACATATGGAGAAAAGTGTTGAAGAAGGAGGACTCAAAATGTCCTGTGGCTGCTACAGTTTGTGTGAACCGAGAATCAGAGATAGAGCTTATTGTAGCACAGGGTGTTTGCATCAACAGGCCTTTGGACTGAAATTGGGAGATGTAAATGGCCCAGGATATCCTAGTGAGGATAACAAGAACACAGGATTTGGATTCAGATGGATTTGGGTTGGGATCTGGCTTTTCCACTTACTATGTGATACCAAGCTTCAGCTGTAAAGTGGGCATAGTAGTGCCCACATCATAGGGCCATGGGGAGGATTAAATGAGATAGTTCTGGTTACATGCTCATACACTGCTTGATGCATGGTCAGTGCTTAGTCAATGTCATCAGAATAGGCGCAGTGGCCCAAGGCATCCAAAGGTACAAGGCACCTAGAGCAGAGAGCAGAGGTGGAAAAGACCATCGATCTTCAGTCCTTCCTTTCTGCAGAGAGGTGCAGGAGATAGCAGGGCCATCTGAACTCATGTGGCATTTTACAACATCTGTTTGCCCTGCAGCTTCCTCTTAAGGTTTTCCTGGGACATGGAACCCAGAAAGCTCCAAAGCTTCAATTTAGAATAGCAAGATGATGGAGGCTAACACTGGCTAAGCCAACAGATCTCATGGCCCATCTGTAGACCTTTAAGGACCGGCTTATGGAGACTATCTGGAAGAGACACTCTTACTGAACTGTTACTGATTAGCATCTCATGAGCTGCTATCTTGCAGTTCCGATGGAATGTGTTTCTTTTGGTTCTTATCAGATTTAGAATGTTTTCGGGTTGAATGAGGAAACGAGGCACACAAATATACTAAGAGTCAAGAACTGGGCTCCGCCTTCCCTCCTCATCTGCATGACAACCATGACACACGTATTAGTGTGTCCACTTTAATGAAACGGGCTGAGAGATTAAGAAGCTTGACCAAGGTGGTAAATTCACAATTCAGGCTCAAAGCCCATGCTCTACCTCAGGAAGAGGAGCCCTCTCTATCTGGCTCTACAATCCATTCTCTCCTTCCATAGTCTCCTTGGGCCAGAAATGTTGGTGCCAGTGTGACAGATCTCTACCATGACTTTGTTAATCTCACAGAAGCCCAAACTGAGAAATGGGTTAGTGGGGCCTGCTGGAGAGCAGATAAGTGCACAAATCACCTGTTATTTAAGCCAGTATAAACTTCCCAGCATGCCCTGGTTTCCCTTGAAATTTCCCCTGGTTTCCCAGCATGCTATCTCCACCCCCACTCTATTTGGTCACTTGTGCTCAGTGATTCCATCCTGCTCTAGTTCACTGTCCACTGGGCCCTTCTATGCCTCAGTGCCTTTGCTTGTGGGATACTCTTCTGTTACTCTCTTGAAGCCTTTCCTGGTTGTCACTCCTGTGAGATAGCCTCTGTCTTGATTGCACCATGAGGTTTTACTTTATAGGTGACCAAGTGATGACACAGAAAGGTCAATGCCATTGAAAGAATTTATTACTTACCATTTCCAAGAGAAAAGGGGCATATCATGCCACCTGGGAAAGTGCCAGGGTCAATTAAGAGGCAGAGGGATGAGGGAAATGCCTGCCACAGCGCCTTTATGATGTTTTCCATGGGAAGGAAGGGATGAAGCAGGGAAAACAGCTTAGGATCAGCTAGTTTGAATAATGCCAGTGTGCTCTGAGGTAGGTGGGTGGTGTCCAGTGCCTGGTGCCTGGCCTTGGGATGGTGTTGGGCAGGGGGATATAGGCTCAGTGGGTGACAGCTGGATAAAAGAGGTTGTTTTGGGGTATGGACCCAAGATTGTTGCTTTGCATAAGAAAGATATGTTCCAAGGTGAATTCACTATCTCTAAGAATCACCTAGCCCAGGGATCCCTGGGTGGCTCAGCGGTTTAGTGCCAGCCTTTGGCCCAGGGCACGATCCTGGAGTCCCGGGATCGAGTCCCACGTCGGGCTCCCAGCATGGATCCTGCTTCTCCCTCCTCCTGTGTCTCTGCTTCTCTCTCTCTCTGTCTATCATAAATCAATCAATCAATCAATCTTAAAAAAAAAAAAAAAAAAAAGAATTCCTGTGCCCAGGAAGCAAGGGACCATCTCTCCTCAACCAGCAAGGCCCTCAAGATGTCAAACCATCATAAAATGCATAAAATAAAACACATAATTAATACACCTTCCTCTTTGCCTAAGGGATGGTTCCATGGCTGAGCTCAGCACACACTGTTGGTGATTTTGTCATTGTGGTTTGTTTTGATGTATGTTTATTGCTCATCAGAATCAGGGTCTGAATCTTGTTCATGATTGTACCTTCAGCATCTGGCAAATGTCTGTCACCAACCTATGTTTAAAGCAGAGAATTTCAGGGCCCCTGGGTGGCTCAGTGGCTGAGTGTCTGCCTTCAGCTTAGGTCATGGTTCTGGGATTGAGTCTCTCTTTGAGTTCCCCGCAGGGAGCCTGCTTCTCCCTCTGCCTATGTCTCTGCCTCTCTCTGCGTCTCTCATGAATAAATAAATCAAATATTTAAGAAAAAAAATAAATCAGAGTTTCTCAGGCCTGGCTGCTTATTAGAATCCTATGAGAAGCACTTTTAAAATACTGATGTCAGGGCCCCTAAGTGGCTCAGTCAGTTGGGTATCAGACTCTTGATCTCAGCTCAGGTCTGATCTCAGGATCGTAAGTTCAGGCTCCCATTGGGCACAACACTGGGCATGGAGTCTACTTCAAATTAATTAACTGACCAATTAATTCATTAAAAAAGTACTGATGCCTAGAGCTTAACTTCAGTGATTCTGACTTAATTCATCTAGGATGTTTGGATTTCCACTGACTCCTTGAATTTCCTGGGAAGAATTTTCCAGAAGGAAATCAAGGTTCTGGTCCCAGATGTGGTCATTTAAAACAGCAGGAAACCCAAGTCCTGAAAGCCAGGGACTTGCCCTGGGCTTGATCACCTGTTACAGGAGTATCCGATACACTGGCCATATTGGTAGAAAATTACCTGCTGAAAGTGGTCTCTGCAGTCTTGGCAGATCCTGGGCTTGAACAAGTGTTGTTGTTCCTCTGCATTCTTCTGAGGCTCCAGGCCACCCTCATTAGAGAAGGGGCTCTTCCTTCACCCCAAGCAAAGTTCCCAATCCCACCTCTCTCCTCTCAGCATCTATGTGAGTTTTGCTTGCTACTTTGTCTCTTTCTGGGACTCTAGGCCCAATGGTTTCTCTCTTTATTCTTCCACAACTTTCTCTGTGCATCCCTGGTGTCTCTTCTCCCTGTCTTACAGCATATCTTAAAAGGTAGGAGAGAAATGGAAATGGTAAGAGAACCATCTCTGATTTCTGCCTTTACCTTAGAATCCTTGGAAGAGGGAATGCCAGAAAACCCATCCATTCTTCTTTTTCCTATTCTTATCTACCCTGCATGTTAGCTCCTCCCTGGAACTTGTTGGAACTTCCTTAACTGCCTCCCCAACGGCCAACTGCTGCCTCCTCTCCTGGCACTCCAGGAACCTCCCCTAAAACTCCCATACTCTCAATACTGGCAGACCCTGGTTGCCTTAAGGGCCCAAACTGTGGGGCATCCTGGAGGCAACTTGCTCCTCACCTTGTCCAGCCCCCAGAAACCTGCCAAGATTTCTCACCTCCCTACAGCCACCACCCAATGGCTCCCACACTGCTCTGGGTAAGTGATAGGGGCTCTTCTCCCTGGTTGATGGGAGGCAGGGACTTTCCATAAGGACCAGACAGACAGACAGAGAGACAGAGAGAATGAGAAGTTCTCAGGGATAAGAACTGGGCCCTGGAGAATTTAAGAGAATTGGTGTGTAGGACATATTTCTGATTTCTTTACCTTCATATGATTTGAGGCCATGACTCGTGGCATTTCTACGTGCTTGTGTCTGAGCATCAAACATTTCTCTAACTTCCCCAGAAAGGGCTCCTTGGCACATTTCTCTCTACTAGAGTCCTGGACTGGGATTAGCATTACTGATTTCAGTTCAGACAAGGCCATCTAACAAACTTAGGAAGTTTCTTTCTTTGTGGGGTCCTGATTTCCCCCTCTGCAGAAGAATTCCTATTTCCTCCCATGTGTAGATACGTGGATAGAACCAGTAGCAGTAGCAGCTCTCATGGGCAGTGCATGGGTAGTGCAGCTCTCATGGGCTCTACATACAGTGCTCACTTCCATGATGACAGACAGAATGATCAACCTTCTGAGGATGACATGGCACCAAATGAACCTGGCAAATGCCACTATTTCATAGCTTATCTGGACCTTTCCATACTGTGGATGAAGTGAGTCAATACATACAGCATATGGCTGAAGCAGTGGGCTTATTAGGTCAACAGTTGGTTGTTGAGACCAACAAGCTGGGGCTCCCAGAGAGAAGACTTTGTTGTCCTTGGAGTAAAGTGGACCAAGCCCCCAGATTCTGGCTGGAGGTCTAGCAGAACCTTTGGGTAAAATGAGTGGTTGGCTTAGGGGCCAGTCTTCCAGTCTCTGACTCTTAGGAAATGTAACTGCTAGAAAATTCAGCTCTGGAGCTCTCTCTGCCACTGCCTCCATGCCCCACCCCCTGTCAACACCACCAGTTCTGGCATCTTCTGTTTGATAAGTTAAACATCTACAATTCAAAACGTGACAGAAGGAAAGGAAGCATTTCCTAAAATAACAAAAGAAATTATATTCTGATACTTTTACATTCCAAGACAATTTCCAAATTGGTTATCTGAAATGAAAGGAGGATAAAAGCAAAATCTTTTAGTTGAGAACTAAAGGATGGCTCAAGTGCATTTTGGGAGACTTTGTGGTTCTTCCCTACTCTTTACATATGAAAGAAAACATAAAGTCAGAATATTCCATTTACAACATGCTATTTTTAATGTATGTGCTTATTTAGTTAAGTGTCTACTATATTCAAAGTACTGTGGGGGATGCAGAAACAACTGGGACCCTCCCAGGATGAAATATGTGCACAGAAACCTAAAACAGAAGAAAGAAACTGGCAAATGCTATTGAGGGAGGAGCAAACACTGTCCCTGGAACTCAAGTGAGGCACAGATTAAAGTGGAGGTGGAGATGTGATCTTTAGGCAGTCAATGTCCACCCTTCCCTCCCTTATTTCCTTCCTTCTTTAAGTGGTAATTGAGCATCTGCTGTTTCTCAGCCACTGTGTTAGGTGCCAGACACAGCAATTCACAGGACACATGTGGTTCTTCTCCCATAAAGGAAACAGTCTAGTGTTAGATAAGCACAAGTAAATGGCAAATAAAAATGGCCCGATACATACTAACATGGTGGTAGCATTGCAGAAACTGTATGTGGATAGGAGAGGATAAGGTTCACTGAAGGAAAATCAGTGATTTAAGCAACATCTGAAGGATAAGCAAAAGTTAACCATATGTGTCATGAGACAAGAGAGAATGGCTCTCTTTGCAGAGAGAACAGCTTGTACAAAGGCCTTAGGGTAGGAGAAAACAGAGCCAGTTGAGAGTATGGAAAGTAGTCTACACAGGCTGATCAAGTGGTCTATACAGTGAGGAGAATGGATGAGGTCAGTGTTTCCAAAGTGGGCTCTATAGACCACTAGTTCCTTGGATGGGCATGGGGTATGTGTGTGTGCTAAAATATGCATAAAATTTACCATTTTAACTCTTTTAAGAGTACAATTCAGTGGCATTACAGTCACAATGTTGAGCATTTATCATTCTATGTATTTCAAGACATTTATTACCCCAACATAAAATCTGTAACCATTAAGTAATAACTCCTCATTGTGAAAAAAGCAAGTTTCTGTTGCTTAAGCCACCAGTCTGTGGTGTTTTCTATGACAGCCCTGGCAAACTAATACATTTGTCTTGTTCTTGGTTTTTGAGGAAAGTTTTTGAGTATGATATTAGCTATGAGTATTTCATACATGGCCTTTATCATATTGAGGATGTTTCCTTCTCTTCCTAGTTTGTTGAGTGTTTTTTTCATAAAGAAAGTTGTTGAGTTTTGTCAAATGCTTTTTCTGCATCGAGGGAGATAATCATGTGGGTTTTTTCCTTTCATTCTGTCAATGTGGTGTATTATATTTGTTGATGTTCATATGTTGAACCATTCTTATGTTCTAGGAATAAATCTTACTTGGTCATGTTATATAATCCTGTTAATATGCTTCTGGATGTGGTTTGCCAGGATTTTTACATCAATATTCATGAAGAGTATTGGTCTTTAATCTTCCTTTTTTATAGTGTCTTTCTCTAGTTTTGGTATCAGGGTAATGTTAGCCTCACAAAATGACTTAGGAAGTGTTCCCTCCACTTTAACCTTTTGAAAGAGTTTGTAGCAACATGTTTTTACTCCCTTCTAACTTCTTTTTGTGGATGTTATGTAGGTATATTTTGTGGGTATCATGAGCATCACATAAAACATCCTAAAAGTACTATGACCTAATTTGAATTGATACCAACTTAATTTCAATTGCATGTAAGAACTCTACTCCTATATAGCTACACTCCCCTACTTTATGTAATTGATGTCACAAATTATATCTTTATATATCTGTACACTAGCAAAGATTTGGAATTACTTTTAAATCCTACTTTTTTAAAAAAAAGTGGAGTTTCAAAGAAAAATTGTAATAATACTGGTTTTTATGTTTGCCCATATATCTACCTCTACCTGAGATCTTTATATCTTCATCTAACATCAAGTTACTATCTGCTGTCCTTTAATTTCAACCCGAAAGACTTTCTTGCAGGAAATCTCTAATGGCAATGAGCTCTCACTCAGTTTTTGTTTGTCTGGGAATGTCTTAATATCTTCCTCATTTTTGAAGGACAGTTTTGCTGGATAGAGACAGTCTTTTCTTTAAAATTTTTAAATACAGTTAACTCTTGAACAACATAGATTTGATCTACATGGGCCTACTTATTTGTTGATTTTTTTCTCTTCTTTATGATTTTTTTGCGGGGGGCACCTGGGTGGCTCAGCGGTTGAGCGTCTGCCTTGGCTCAGGTTGTGATCCCAGGTCTTGGGATAGAGTCCTGCATTAGGGTCCCTGCTTCTTCCTCTCCCCATGTCTCTGCCTCTCTCTGTCTGTCTCTATGAAGAAATAAATAAAATCTTTAAAAAAAATAAAAGTAATATTTTCTTTTCTCTAGCTTACTTTATTGTAAGAATACAATATGTAATATAGATAATGTACAAAATATTCATTAACCAATTGTTTATGTTATCAGTAAGGGTTCCAGTCGACAGTAGGTTATTAGTACATAAGTTTTGGGGAAGTCAAAGTATTTATATGCAAATTTTTTACTGCATGGGGGTCACTGCACCTAACCTCCCTGCTGTTTGAAGGTCAACCGTATATTTTCCCAACGCACCAGGCTCCAAAGTTTCTTCTGTAACTCAACTGTCAGGGGGCGACTGGGTGGCTCAGTTGGTTAAGTGGCTGCCTTTGGCTCAGGTCATGATCTCAGAGTCCTGGGACCCAGGCCTACATCCGGCTTTGCAATCAGCGAGTAGTCTGCTTCTCCCTCTCCCTCTGCCCTTCCCCCCCAGCTCATTCTCTCTCTCTCTCTCTCTTTCTCTCAAATAAATAAATAAAATCTTTTTTAAAAAACACTAAAATATCATTTTAAAAAATCAGCTGTCTTACAGAGGATACCTTGTATATGTCAAGTCCCTTTTCTCTTGCTGCTTTCAAGATTCATTTTTTTTTGTCTTTCAACAGTTCCATTATGTGTCTTCATATGAGTGCCTTTTTTCTTTTTAAGATTTTATTTATTTATTCATGAGAGACACAGAGAGAGAGAGGCAGAAACACAGGCAGAGGGAGAAGCAGGCTCCGTGCAGGGAACCCAATGTGGGACTCGATCCCAGGTCTCCAGGATCAGGCCCTGGGCTGAAGGCAGGTGCCAAACCGCTGAGCCACCCAGGAATCCTGGTATAAGTGTCTTTAAGTTTATTCTACTTGGCATTTCTTGAGCTTTTTGCATTTGCAGACCCATGTATTTCATCGAATTTGGGACGTTTTTGGCCATTATTTTTTCAAATGTTCTTTCTGCCCCCGGCTCTGTTTTTCCTTCTTGAACTCTCATAATGCATGTATTGGCCTACCTGATGGTATCCTATGGATCTCTTAAGCTCTGTTCACTTTTTTTCATCTTTTTTCTTTTTGCTTCTGCTCCTAGATTCAATAATCTCAATGTTCCTATCTTCAAATTCATCAATTCTTTTTTTTCTCCTTGCTCAAATGTGCTATTGAATCCCTTTAGTAAATTTATCATTGCAGTTATTTCATTTTTGAGCTCTAGAATTTATTTTGTTCCTTTTCATAATTTTTATACTTTGTTGATATTCTGATTTTGTTCATATAGTGTTTTCCTTAGTTCTTTTTTTAATATTATTTATTTATTTATTGGAGAGAGAGAGAGAGAGAGAGAGAGAAGCAGGTTCCCTGCTGAGCAGGAAGCCCCATTCAGGGCTCAATCCCAGGACCTTGGGATCATGACCTAAGCTAAAGGCAGACACTTAACCAACTGAGCCACCCAGGTGCCCCAAGATTTTCTTTATCTCTTCACTCATGTTTTCCTTTAGCTCTTTGAGTATATTGAAGACAGTTATGTTAAGGTCTTTAACTAACAAATCTGATGTGTGAACATCCTCAGGGACAGTTTATGTCAACTTGTTTTATTCCTTTGAATGGCTATGTTTTTTTTATTCTTTGTGATTTTTTTTTTTGTTGCTGAAAATTGAGTATTTGAAAGAAACAACCACCTTTCCTAGTTTTTGCAGACTGGCTGTGTGCCAAAGAAAACATTTACTAATTAGCTGAGCATGCTCTGGGCCCAAAGATCAGCACAAGATGAGAACTTAAGATCTTCTCTGGTCTTTTCTAAGCATGTCTTTCCTGGACCTGAATGTAGCTTTCTCAATTCCCTCATTTACACAACTTCTTTTAGATGTCTTAATTTCCCCAAGAATCTCACCCTAGCTTCTCTTTGGATCCTATATTATCTTTTATCTGTCTCTATCCATAAACTCTTGCCCCAAGTATCTGCAGGTCTGTAGTCTCCCTGCAGCTCTCATAAGCAACCCACTCCTTATCCTCCCTGAGACCTGAGTTAGACAAAATAGAGACCAGTCCTTCAGACAACTCCTAGACAGATTGGAATACTGTAATATGGTCTACTTGGCTCCCTCTGATTTGAGAGAGGAAGTCAGTAACTGGGCTTCAGTCTCCTCTAAACCAAGACTTAACTATGCTTGGGAGGGTGTGGGGTGAAAATGCCATGAAATTTCTTACCAATTTGAAGGCAACTTTTTCTTGAGTTAGCATTCACTTAGTTGAGCTCAATCCTTCACTATTATCCAGAGCTCCTAACTCAGCCAGCTGTGGAGGATTTTTGTTTGTTTGTGTTGTTGGTTGGTTGGTTTGGTTTGGGTTTAGAGTGCATGAGCCTCCCAGTCCATCATTTTCCTGATGTTACCTAGACTGTTTTTTTTAAAACAGCTTTGAGATATGTTTCACATATCACATAGTTCACCACATTGGATGGCATAATTTAAATAAGCACAATTTAATGGCTTTTAAAGTATAAAATTCAATGTTTTTAAGTATATTTACAGATATGTACAACCATCACCACAATGTTGAAACATTTTTATCACCACCAAAAGAAACCCCATACCCTTTAGTGATCACCCCCGTCTGCCCTATTCACTCATCCACCCACCCCCCAGCCCTCAGCGACCATGAATCAATTTTCTCTCCCTATATATTTTCCTATTCTGGACATTTAATATAAAAGGAATCATACTATATGGTCTTTTGTGACAGGCTTCTTTGACTTAGCACAATAACTTTCCCCATCCCTTGCTTCTCAGGGGAAGATAAGTGGGAGGGGAGAGCAGCATGGGTACACAGTGGAGCAGGGACAGTGCTTCAAAATTGGAGTTATGCCCAACAGCCACAACATGAGGATAAGGAGGAAGGAATTGAGGATGGTGGCAAGTGAAGAGTAGAAGTAAAGATCCATAGGAAACTAGACATCAGAGAGAAGGAAATCAGAATAGGTAAGGAGAAAAGACAGTGGTCACGGGATTGGAGTTCAGAATGAGATGCAGTGGGAGTAATGAAGTGAGAGCAAAGGAAGGAGAGGTTAAGAGAATAGCTGCTTTAAGATTTAAATTTAAAATTTCAGGGATGGAATGGTTTTTACTGATGACAGTGTCCAAGAAGTTGCCATCAGAAAAGAGGCTAGAGGGGCACCTGGCTCACTGCTTGAGCCTCTGCCTTTGGCTCAGGTCGTGATCATAGGGTCTTGGGATCTAGTCCTGTATCAGGCTCCCCATGGAGAGACTGCTTCTCCCCCGTCTATGTCTCTGCCTCTCTCTGTGTGTGTCTCTCATGAATAAATAAATAAAATCTTTTAAAAAAATAAAAGAAAAGAGGTTAGAGAGGAGGGAGGAGAAGTTTTGGAAGCAGTGTCTCCATGCATATGGATTTACCCCTGGGTTGATGTCAAGACTTAGAACAAGGGAAAGTTTCCATGCCAAGTACCAATGTCTTCAGTGAGCAAGGAGTGATAGATGGAGTAAGCCTCATGAAATGTAGATTTTGACAAGATTTTTGGCTGAGGAGTCATGGTAGAGAAGCAGCAATGGGGAATGGGGTGCTAGTCAACCTTACCTCCCAACCCTGAATCATGTTGGGGGTGGGAGACTGAGCATTCACACTTTGAAGAACTTCAGGAGAAGCAGCTTCTCAAGAGTCAGGGAGATTCTGGTTATGGCAAGAGGTAGAGGTGAAGTGGTATCAATGGGGAAAGCAATCTTTTCACCAAATGATGTTGGAACAACTGGATAGTTACATGAAAAAGAATAAAAATGGACCCTTGCCTAACACAACTTATAAAAATTAACTCACAATGGGGGCGCCTGGGTAGCTGAGTTGATTAAGCCTCTGACTTTTGGTTTCTGCTCAGGTCATGATCTCATGGGTTGTGAGATTGAGCCCCGTGTCAGGGTCTCCACTCTGGCGAGTCTGCTTGGAGATTCTCTCCCCCTGCTCCTCCCCCTGCTTGTGATCTCTTTCTCTCTCTTTCTCTCCTTCTCTAAAATAAATAAATAAATCTTCAAGAAAGTTAACCCACAATGCATCAATGATATAAGATTGGAAAACTCTTAGAAGGAAACATAGAGGGAAAGCTTCATGTCATTGGATTTGGCAATAATTTCTTGAATATGACACCAAAAACATAGACAACAAAAGAAGAAATAGATAAATTGGACTTCATTGAAGTTCTATGGAGTCCATTGAAGTTAACCTTTTGTGCATCAAACCACACCATCAAGAAAATAAAAAGACTGGGGTGCCTGGGTGGCTCAGTCAATTACGCACCTGCCTTGGGCTCAGGTCATGATACCAGGCAACAGTAGGTTATTAGTAGTTAAATCTGGGAGGATTTAAAAGTTACGCACAGATTTTCAACTGCACAGGGAATTGACATCCTTAACCTCCATGTTGTTCAAGGGTCAACTGCAGTATGATTCCATTTATATGAAACACCCAGAATAGCCAAATCTACAAAGATAGAGAGTAGATTAGTGGCTCCTAAGGACTGGGAGAGGTAGGAATGGGGAGTAACTGTTAATGAGTTCTGCTTTGGGGCTTCTTTGGGGGTGATTAAAATGTTCTGGAATTAGTCAGTGATGATGGTTGCATAACTTTGTGAGGGTTGCATAACCTTTAGTGATTTCAATACTAAAAAATTACTGAATTGTACATGTTAAAAGGGTGACTTTTATGGTGTGTAAGTCTCAATTTTTTAAATGTAGAGTAAAGGAAAAGAGTGAGGGGGAACGTGGTCGCCATAAATTCAGAGATTCCAGAGGCATTCGTGGTGAAAAGGTTTAGGAGGGAGGGAAAGCATGAGCATCTGTCTGGATAAAGAAAGGTGACACCTCGGTAGTGATGGGGCAGGTGTCAGGCACAGAGGTCTGGAGGGATAGAAGAGAAGTCAAGAGTTCCAGGAGCCCTGGCCCAACAGATCCTGGGTTTTGGAGGGACTGAAGCATCTCAGGAAACCAACAGCCTACCTGATCGTACCGGGATGTGGTCACAGCCCAGATGACCGGAGGAAAAGAAGGGGGCTCCCAGGGTGGCTACCTCAGGATCTAGAGATGGGAGTTTCCAGAAATAAGGCAACTGAGTAAAAGAGGCTGGTAATGGGAAGGGGATGCTGTGCCCTCCTGGGCTTGAATGTGGTTCCCAGATCTTGGACTCTGCATATGAAGTGAAGTCCTGTGAATCCCCAAGAGAAAGATCAGATTCGAAAATGCCAAGAACCACTGCACTCTGTGTCAGATCTCTCTGTACGAAAACAAGCCAGAGAAGGTTAGATAAATAAGCAAAAGGGACCCAGGGCCAGGGGCCAACCTGAGTGGTTACTTCCTGCTGATGTTTATGGAGTTAGGAGCTATTACGTGAAAATAGGACTATCAGAAACAGAGGTGGCAGGTTTGTCAGGCATTCACAGGGTAATTATTAAGCATCTAGACACGCCAGGAACTGTGCTTGGGATGCTGGACACAGGTGCCGTACAGCCTACAGGACAAGGAACTTGTAGAATGGGGGTGGGGGAACTATAGCTAATGTCTGAGCAAATAGTTACAAAATAATGCATTACAAGCATATAAGAACAAGGAAAGGACTAAGGAGCTATGATTCTGTCTAACAGGAATCTAATGGAACCTGGGGGTCAGGACGTTTCTCTGAAGAAATGACATTGCAGCTACCCACCAAAAAGGGGTGGGAAGTGAGGGCGGTGCATAGGAAGGCAAAGGCCCTGCGGCAGGAAGGAGCTTGAGGCTTGAGCTGGAGTTCAACCTTGAGCAGCAGCAGCGAAGAGTAGAGAGTCACAGCTCGAGAAGCAGGAAGAGCCAGATCATGCAGACATTATGGGCCAAGTGGGAGATTCTGGGCTTCCTTCCAAGAACAAAGGGAATAGAGGGGGAAAGACAGGGTGCAGCAAAGCTCCAAGAGGGGGCAATAGAGGAGAGTGGTCAAGGAACAGAGTCTGGAGGCAGATGGCATGGGTTCAAATCCCAAGTTGGCCACTTACAATCCATGTGACCAAGGTCCAGGTTAGCAAACCTCTGTGTACCTCAGTTTCCTCCTCTGTAAAATGGGATCATAATAGTACTTACTTACTTCAGAGGATCATAGCAAGAGGATTCAATAATAAAGCTTGGCTCATCCTGAGTAAAGAAGAATTGCTGAACGAGTGGGCTCAGCAAGAGCCACCCTATGCCGGAGACTGTTCCCCACGTCTAGACAGCCATTTTTCGGTGCTAAGAGCTGTTGGCATTCAGAAAGTTTTGGTTCTCTAGTGGCTGCCAGTTTGAAAACAAGAGTCTCTTGGCCTTGGAATACCAACGCCAATACCAATGCTGGCAGCGTTGTCTTTGTGGCTCTGGCTATCCAGTGAGCTCTGCAAGAACAGGGACCATGCTGACCCTATATGATGGAGCGGGCCCAGGGCCTGGCACATGGGAGGTGCTCAGTACCCAGTGGCAAGATGGACTGCAAATGAATGAATGAATGAATGAATGAATGAATGAAAAAATGGATGGACCTGTGGAAGAGTACTCCACATGAATGACTGAGCAATCCCTAGAGGAGGGCCATTTGTGCACTGAAGACCTTATATAGTTTGGTTCTGTTCTCACAGCCTTCTTGTGAGGAGGCTATTCCAGAAGGGGAATAATCTTAGGAATGAGTCCTCTGTGTGTGTGTGGGGGGGGGGGGTGGCGCTCATCATACATCAGGGACTCTAATTATTGAGAAGTATGTTTAATTTGTAGCCCCAAAGAAGGGCTTTTTGCTTGAAGTCGGGATCCTGGAAGCAGGAATTCAGCTGAAAAGCAAGCTATGCTGGAAATAGTTTCTCTAAAGCTCGAGCTGCATATACTTTATGGCTATGATCTCATCTTCCTCAGCAAGGCACAAGAGTGACGGGGGCATTTTACTTGTTTTTGAAGGCAAGAAGTGGTGCGTCTTGGTGGGGCATCGCCACCCCCCCCTCCACCAACCAACCCCCACCCCAGCAGCCTGGAGTGGCTCAGAGCAGAAGCCAGGAGTCCTCGGTTCCTGGCTGGTGGAACGTCCCCCAGCACACCCCCACACCCCATCTCAGAGAAGACGGAGCGCAGATCAAGTGGAAAGGCCGTGGGAGAAGTGCCTCTGATCTTCTCCTGCCCTCTCCTGTTCCAGTCAGAGTCCCACACACAACTTCCTGCAGGCTGCTACCCCCCTTCCTCCCAGCCAGCACCTGCACCCGGCACCCAGCACCGCACAAGCTGCCCCGTTCCCCAGCAGCCCTGCTGGTGTCTTCTCCCGAGACTATTATTTTGGGAGAGTGCTGAGTTCAGCACTGCGGCAAGGTGCAGTCAGAGGAGCCCTTCTGTCCTCAGCTGGCCCTTTGGAGCTGGCCTCGGGGCTGGGGCGCCCTAAGTGCAGCAGCCTCTCCTCCACAGGGTCACTGCGTCCAACCACCTACCTACCATCCGTCAGCCCCAAGGCTGTCAAGGCAGGTGGCTCAGGAATTGTGGGCAGGAGATGCAGAGCTGTCTGAGGGGCACAGCCCAGCCAAACCTCTGCTCCTAGGAGGGCGACCAAGGTCTTGCTCTTGCAAGCACCCCAGAACCCGCCCCCCCACCCCCACCCAGCCCAAAGCCTGGGGTCACCAACTTCCCAGGGCTTGCCTCGAAGCCAAAGAGCAGGTTGGCCCATGGCCAGCTGGCCACACATGGGGCAAGTGGCAGGGACAGGATGAAGAGCCAGGGCGGGAGGCTTATATAAGTCCTCCTGCTTCTCAACGGGGATTAGTGGCCAGCAAAGCCCTGCTCCTACGGAGGAGGGGCCTCGGCCAGGACTGCAAACTGAGTCCGGCTTGGAGCAGGCCCAGATCCTCCCAAGGTATCTGTGTCCGGGTGGCAGATTGGCTGCTGGGGCCCAGGCAGCTGCCCGCCCTCCTCCTTCTGCTTACCAGAGGTGTCCGTTCCTCCTGGTGGGGCCCTGGGGTGGACACGCGCAGGGCGAGGAGGGCGCCCCCTGCAGAGGGCCCAGCAGCTCTAACCGTCCTTCTGTTGCAGGTGTCCATGGACTGGACAATGAAGCTGGCCACGGCAGCCCTGTTTCTGGGTCTCACGATGGTGGTCACCAGAGACGAGGACGAAGGCGACATGTGTTTGTACGAGGCCCTGTCTGACACCGATGCTGTCCTCTGCAAGTAAGGTCCAAAAGGGGTTGAGGTCTCAGGTTGGGGTGTCTGCAGAGCCAGGGAGCCTCTGTGGACAGGCGGAAAGGGAGCGAGCTTTGGAGACCCCCTAGATGGAAAGGTGGTCTAGGGCGCTAAGCAAAGACCCTGAGACGGGCTCCTGCCTTCCAGATGGTGCTTTCCCAGGCCCAGACGGTATACGGACATGGTCAGCTCCCGCTTGTACCCTGCCAGGCCTCTGAGGGACCATCCCTCCCCATAGCCCCGACTGCTCCCTACCCTCAGCAAAGTGGGATTTTAAAAACCAGCAGCAGTTGACAGGGGATGTGGGACTGGACACCCCCTGTGTGAGAGGCGGTTGTTTGCTTTCCGGCAACGAGGCCCCAGGAGTGTGGGGCAGGTGGGCCTTTTAGGGAGTGTGGCCACTGGGTGTTGTCTAGAGAAGAGGCTGGGCAGCAGGGGCGGGCTTTTTTCCCCTCCGAGGACATGAGCTTCTCCCTGCCTGCCTCAGAGTTCAGCTCTCTCCTCAGCAACTGTCAGTTAGAAAAGCCAAGCCTGACTGTCCTGGACTCAGGGCTCCTCCCGAGGGCCGCCGGGGCCACGTGGCTGCCAACCCCCTCTGCCTGTTTGGTGGCCACGGAGGCTGGCGTCCTGCTGAAGCCATCAGAAGTGAGAGAGGACGGAAGATCTCTCTCACTCTGTCTCCCTGTGTACATATGAATTCTTACCAATGTTCTTTTAGAAAGATAAATACATGTTTTCCCTTGAAAAGTTAGGTAGTTGAAGCCCTTTCCTACCAAAAAAGATAATACACATTTTGTTCCTATTGGTACATTTTTGAAACTCCAGTGAAATAATTCGAGGTGAAGTTTTGTGTGCGAGAAGGAGGGAACGTGGCTGCTACTCACATGTGGGCTCCAATCCTCTAGGCGCTGGGCTGAGTGGAACCTTCCGGAGGGTGGGCTGCCATTTTACTCTGGTCTGCAAAAGATCAAGTCCCTGGGAGGTGGGGAGGCCAGCTGGGCCAGGCCATGATAAGGCCCCATTACAGAGGCTCTCTGTGCTTCCCACCGTTCACTGAGGGATGCTTAGTGACATATGTGTACGGTCACTGGCGGTGGGACCAGCCTGGGCCCCAGCTGCCCTAGGCTCTGCCCTGCCGACCTCTGCACGCTGGTGGCCTGGTGGCCTGTGTACCATGGCGAGCTCTGGGAGAGAGCTCTGAGGTGTGTACTATCATCCTCATATTGCCTATGAGGAGTCCCCAGAGGTTAAACAACCTGTCCACTGTGCTTACACACCTTACGAGTGGCAAAGCCAGGGTTCAGCACCCCCTTATCTGACTCTACACCCAACACTCTTTCCCCACCCACCTCTGACTGCTGACCTTCTTCCAGGGGCTAGAAGCCTCTCAAACTCCAGCAAAGAGGGGGCTGTCTTAGTCCACTTGGGCTGCTCTAACAAAATGCCAGCGCAGGGCACCTCATAAACAGCAGAAATTTACAGGTCATCCTTCTGGAGGTGTCCACCACTTCCATGTCTGGTAAGAACCTACTTCCTGATTCATAGATGGCCGTCTTCTTGCTAGCTCGGGCATAGTGGAAGGCACCTCCTGGAGGCCCCACTTCATAATGCCATCACTCTGGGGGCTGGGAGTCAGCCTATGAACTTGCGGGGAGGGGCAGCTGCAATTTGGTCTTTGGCCGAGCCATTCTCGGGACTTCCTAGAATACACCAGACCCCCAGTATGAGAAACACGAACTCGCCACACTAAGGGTATTTGGTAGGAAATGTCTGATTGTAAACCATCACCGCAAAAAAAAAAAAGAGGAGATTTATCTTTATTACTGCTGAAGATTGCCATTGGTAAAAGATCATTACCAACTGAGAACACATTATGGACACACCGGAGCCCCAAGGAGGGGTCAGTACCTCTTGTGTTAGGGCCCCCCTCCCCAAAAATGCTGTTTAGCTCAGGCTTTTCACTTCACCAAGAGTTCGAGTGCCCCCAGACAAGCCATTCGTCTCATGGGTGTATAGAGTCTAAAAGGGAATTTTTATTTATTTATTTTTTAATTTTAATTTTTAAAAAAGATTTTTTTTATTCATGAGAGACACAGGCAGAGGGAGAAACAGGCTCCATGCAGGGACTTCAATGCAGGACTCGATCCCAGAACTCCAGGATCATGCCATGGGCCGAAGGCAGGTGCTAAACCACTGAGCCACTCAGGGATTCCCTTGAAAGGGAATTTTTAAAGTCGGGCTTTAGTACCTGGCAATATTCATCTAGAAAAGAGGAATTCTATGTCTAGGGACAAGCAGTAGGAAAACACAGGTAAGAGAAAAGCTCTTCCAGAGTAATACCTTACCTACCCCTGAGATAAGCCTGAGTAGATTGACAGAAACAGAGATCAGAACCTAGGTTTCGGTGGTGCCTGGATGGCTCAGTCAGTTAAGTGTATGACTCTCAATTTCAGTTCAGGTCATGATCTCAGGGTCAGGGGATTGAGCCCCACATCGGGCTCCCTACTCCGTGCAGAGCCGCCTGCCCCTCCACTCTGTGCCCTCAGGTCTTGCGAGCTTGACTGGGAAATGCCCCAACCCTGAGGATGGAGACAGAACGTGCCCCAGGGGAGGCACCCCATGAGGGCACAGCAAGAAGAGGGCACAGTTCTAAAGTGTGTTCTTACTAAAATCAATTTTTGATTTATTTATCTCAAGCTTGTCCAGATCCTTTTCTAGGCTGATTTGGTCATCTGTTAGTTTTAATCAATGACCAATTTGATCATTGCTATTAATCAGCTTTGTGCCGCTCACAAATCGAATAAATTTGCCTTCTGTGTCCTGATGCAAGGCTTTGGCAAAACCGCCGAACAGGACAGAGGCCTGCATGGGCCCCCCTTGGTGCAGCCTGCTGTGTGGGGCAGCTTGTGGTTTCCAGACGCTGGGCTGGCAACACCCCAAGGTGTGACCAGGGCGGGGGAGCACCGACCTTATCCCTGGCCTCCCAGCACCCACCCTCCCAGGGCCCACTCTGTGGCTCGAGGCCCACTCACCCAACATCAACTTGCTGATTTTGCTTAACTGTTTTAAGATTTGCAGCAATTCCACCAGGATACAAAGAGGAGACCCATTTGTTTCCTGGGGGAGGCCCCTCTGGGTCTCCATTCCCCTCCTCCCTGCCCCTTGGCCTTTCCTGGTGCTGGCCTATGTGCTGCTGACCCTCCATCTCTCTGCCAGGGAAGGGGCCCCTCTATCTGCCTCGGACCTTGCTAGCTGCAGCGGCAGGGAGTTGTGGCAGAAACAAATAGAACAGTCTTTAAAATGTTGCGTTGGGGCGCCTGGGTGGCTCAGGCAGTTAAGTGTCAGGTTCTTGGTTTCAGCTCAGGTTATTATCTCAGGGCTGTGAGATGGAGCCCCATGCTGGGCTCCACGCTGAGGGAGGAGCCAGCTTAGGATTCTCTGTCTCCCTCTCTCTCTACCTCTCCCACCACTCAGGTGCTCTCTCTGTCTCTCAAAAAAAAACAAAAAACAAACAAAAACCAATTGCAACGCTGCTGTGAAGAAAAACGAAAACCCGTCCCTATGACCTGTTCAAAAGTGATCAAAACGATCCAGAAGGTATTACTTTAACTTTGCCAAGAGGTAAAAGAAACAAATGAGCTGAGCAAACCAGAAGTTCAGCTAACTGGCCAGAAGCTCCTCAGGGGTGCTGGCCCACGGAAACATCCTGTGTCTGCTGGGTGTTGCAGCCTCCAGCAGCCAAGGCCCAAGATGGGACCTCAGGAAGGATGGGGATGGGCGGGGAATGTGGGGTTCCCCACCAGGAGGCTGTCCTTGCCTTTCCCCCAGATCCAGAACTCAGGAGCTCCCCTTCCAGATGGATTCCCTCATTATATCCTTGCTGGGTCTCCTCCAGGCATTACCCCCAGCAAGAGAATCATGGCCAGCTCTGGGTGACTGCTGGCAGGCTGTGGAGCTGCCTCAGCTTTTCAGCAAAGCTGAAACCCCGCCCCCCTTCTCTGCCAGGGGAATCAGCTTAACCAAATGCACCCTATAGAGACCCTGGGTCTTGGTGATAAGAAATGACAGGGGGACAGAGAGGAAGGGCAAGTCAAAAAAAAAAAAAGTTGGCACAAAGATTTTTTTTTTTAAAGTATCTATTTGACAGCCTGGCTTCTATCCCTGAGTTTGGGTTATAGGTGAGTCCTTCAGGCGAACCTTGGTGGAGTTATGGCAAGAGCCCTCCCAGTGAACCGGATTCTCAGAGCATCCGTGCTGTTCAGGCCTTCACAGGGAAAAAGCAGACAAATGGATTCATACTACTGTCTTAGTGATCAGATGGTTTACCCCCAGGAGACATTTGCATTTCAAAAGCACAGGGAGGGCAGCCCGGGTGGCTCAGCGGTTTAGTGCTGCCTTCAGCCCAGGGCCTGATCCTGGAGACCTGGGATGAGTCCCACATCGGGCTCCCTGCATGGAGCTTGCTTCTCCCTCTGCCCATGTTTCGGCCTCTCTCTCTCTGTGTATCTCTCATGAATAAATAAATAAAACCTTAAAAAAAAAAAAAAGCACAGGGAATGGTAGGTGGAGAACCTAGGTTACTGGGTGATACTTGACCCAGAGATGTGGATTATGGAAGTACTGGTGAGGACAGCAGACATGAAGAGGAACTGGATTGTTAAGGGTTGACAGATGCCTGTACCCGTGAAGAAGGCTGTGCTCACTTGCTGAACCTTTCTTCACATAAAGAGAACATTCCTGGAAAGCAATGTTGAAATATTGCTCTTATAAACCCAATCTTACTTTAAAGACAATGACCCAGTTTACCTAAAGATGTGCATCCTTTTTGGGAAGTAAATACAGATGATAAGTAACACGTCTGACCACTGATGACGCGCTGGCTCCGTTGTAAACATTGGTCACCTACTTTACTCCTCATGTCAATGCTCTAAGTAGGTACTGTCAGTGTCCACATTTTACAGGTGAACAAACTGAGCCACCAAGAGGTCAAGTAGATCCTAAACCACACCGGTCATGCTAATTAGTAGCAGGCCTGGGATTCGATCCTACTTGACCCTCCATTCCCAATGGTGCTGTCCTGAAGCCTGTGAACCCTGCAGGCTCCCCCAGAACTACATGCGCTGACCATCTCCCTCTCTCGGTAGGGGCCTTGAAGTTTTCTACCCAGAGCTGGGGAACATTGGCTGCATGTTTGTTCCTGACTGCAACAACTACCGACAGAAGATCACCCACTGGGCTGAGCCCATAGTCAAGTTCCCCGGGGCTTTGGAGGTGAGTGAGGAGGAAGGAGGAAGAGGAGGAGGAGGACCATGGGTCTTGGTTTCCATCTGAGCCCGCTCTTCTGGGTGACTTGAAGCCTTGTGCAGGGCCGTCTGGGTTGGGTCTCATGTTCCCAGATGGCTGATGTCATAAGCACATGCCTTCCTTAGAGCATTCCCATGGCCTTGGAGGAGGTTGGGGTGGGTAGGAGGGCTGCAGACGAGGAGTGTGAGTGGAACTCTGGGACTGCTCCGTCGAGGCCTTTCCCGGTTCCTGGAGCATAGGTACAGACCAGCTGGTGTGTGCTTTGAAGTCGGCAGAGACAAGGAAGAGAGAGCGTCCTTTCCCAAGGTGCGAGGTGGTGGGGCTTTCAGAATGATCTTTAAATGGGGAGGAGCTAGTTGGTAATGGGCAGTGCTCCTCACGGAGGCTAAGCAAGCAGAGCTGTGCATCTTGACTCCGTCTTTGCGACATGAAACACACCTAACATTTTTAGGAATTGGAAATAGCTATTCTTTCTACTAGGAAATGACCAGTACTGTCTTGTTCCGGATGCTTCCCTTAGTTAGGGGGTGTAGTAAGCCCAGGGAAGTGGGACTGTGGCTGGGGCTTCCAGTGGCCAGGCCATGTCCTGGTGGCGCTGCTCTGGTGTTAAGGCCACTGTTTGTTTCTTCCTTGATTCCTGGGTCACACCGAGTCCCCAAAGTGTCAGTACTGGAGGGTGACTCTCGCTTCATCTGCTGTGTTTTAGTAGGAGGTACCAATGCCAACCTACACACGAGGCCTGTGATGTGTCCAGGAATCAGGTCACAAATGGGTGGAGACAGAAGGGCCCCAGGGATGCGACCACATGCACATCACCAGCCCTCTGGTCCCCTCTGTGCACTGCGGGAGGGAGAGGCCACTGCTGGCTCTTCCCCTCTGCCGAGCCAGCCTGGGGACAATCAATGCTGCTGTTCATCAGGTCTGACAGTGGTCATGACAAACACAACAAAATAGCAAGTTCTAGGGTGGGGGGAGCACAGGTTACTCAGATGTAGAGGGTAGATTTTTCTCGCTTTCTTGAACTGTTTTCACTAGCAGGGAACCAATAGACTGTGATGTGTCCCACAACTTATGAGCTTGAAAACATGAAGCTTTGACCCGCTATTGTGTTTGCAAACATCCTTTCCTCCAGGAGGCTAAGCACGCAGGTAATGAGGAGGCCTTCCCAGTCTCCTCTCCCTCAACCCCTCCAGGCCTCGCAAGTGAAGATGCATGCACACGCACGAGCACACGTGCACCTGTCAGCTCTCCTCCCTGGAGGCCTTCGGCCTGGGTCACATGGGTGGACGTGTGGGAGAAGCCGAGAAAACATAGGCCACTATGATTCTAAGTTGGATCAGGACGGGGGAGAGCTGCAGAAGCCGAGCAGAAACCCAGTCCTGTAGGGAAGAGTATAATGCTGCTCCTGGGATAAGATGCTTGACTTGGCCGTTGATTTGCTTGTCCTTGGCTTTGCCACTGAAAGAGTAATATGGTCGAATGGAATACTTTCTGGCAGCCCAGTGACTGTCCCCCCTGGGTGGGGGGTGGGGCGTGGGGGGGATTCTCCAAGGGCTCTATGCTGCGTGATCTTAGAGCAGATGTCCACTAGATGGCAGTGCAGACTTTGCTGACTGCCTGGTGTGCTTGGTTCGATGCAAGCTCAGAAGTCTGCATTAGATTCAGCTTGGTCTTCGCTGATTGTCCCTCCGGGTGCAGGCATAGAATGCAGAGAAGACCTCACCCCTTCCAGGTCATGAAATCTCCCACCCTGTCTCAGTCCAGAGGCGGGGTTGGGGGAGAAAACCTGGAAAATTATGAAGGACACAGAGCTGTGGTTAAGAAAGCCAAGGAGAGATTTCGCAAGGAAAAGATTGGTCAAAGTCGTGGAAACAAAGGAAGAAAAAGTAATATTCTACTACCACAGAACTCGAGTGTCTTCTCAGAAATGTAACTGGTGTTTGATAAGGCAGATTCAGTTAGAGTTTCTGAAAAAAAAAAAAAACACCGTTAATTGAGTGGTACCCACTTTATGCTGGATTGCTGGATACTATTCATGTATCATTTCACTTAACTTTTCATCAAAGTCTGCAAGTGAAGTATTTCTTCAGTTGAGACTGTTAGCGGCAAGTGACAAAAGCCAACTCTAACTGGCTTTTGCCAAAGAGGGAAGAAATTGTTGGTTCACAAACTGAAAACTCCAGGGATACCATCAGGCATGGCTGGATCCAGGTGCTCAAACAATGTCACCAGAAATCGATTTTTCCCTTTTCTCTACTTTTTCTTATGCTGGTTCTGTGTGTAAATAGACTCTTTCCTTGTGGTGGCAAAGACAATCCCATCAGCTTCAGATTTGTGTTCCTTGTTTATCAATCACAGTAGGAATAGATTGATACTATCAACCATTAAAAATCCCAGGATTTGTCCTGCTTAGATCATATGCCTATCCCTGAGCCAATGACCCTGGGTAGCCCCATTAAATCTCAGAGGCTGAGAGCAGAAGAGAATGGTTCCTCCAAAGGAGAATATTGAGTCAGAAAAACAAGAGAAGATCCTATGGAAGAAATTCATCAGAGCAAGTGCAGAGCTGGAAAGTGGCAGAGCCAGGGTTTAAACCCGGGTTTGCCCAACTCCAAATGCTTGACCACCAACCGGACTACTGGCAATAGCTCCCAGGGGAGACATCAGAGTGCTGGTACCGTTGGGGACTGGCTTGCTGAATGGGTTTCCTGGGATAGACAGCAGTGGTTGCTAAGGGTGGGGGGGGGGGTAGTTGGTGAAAGGGAAGACAGGCCAGGGACAATGAGAAAGGAGATAATGGGCAAAGCCTCCCTGAAGGGGTAGAGGGAGCAAACACCTCTAGAGAGTGACTGAAAAAGTTGGGGAGCAAGTGAATGTTATCTGGGAATCTCAGAAGTGTGGGCAGGGGAGCCTGAGTCCTTAGTGACAGAGAAGAGGATCGAAAGCATTTCCTTTGAGCCCAGGGACTAATGAGAAAGGGCAAGTAGGTAGTGACTGGCTATATAGGGACAGTGCCTTGTTCCTTTCTTTTTTAAAAAAAAGATATTTATTTATTCGTGAGAGACACACAGAGAGAGACACAGGCAGAGGGAAAGGTAGGCTCCCTGCAGGGAGCCCAGTGTGAGACTCGATCCCAGGACCCCAGGATCACAACCTGAGCCAAAGGCAGATGCTCCACCACTGAGCCACCCAGGTGCCCATAGTGCTTTGTTTCAAAGGTGATTAAAGCAACACCACCAAAGCAGCAGCTGCCAGCAGGCATGCCATGCCTTGGGAGCCCCCCCAACCACCACGGCCACTAAGCAAGGGGTGAGGCCCTGGAAGGAGGTGTGCATTGGCCTGGGACAGTGCCTCTGTGCCTACCAGAGCTCTTCCTGCCTGCACACCTTTGCTCAGGCCACTTGCCATTCTTGAGGATACCCTGCCAGCACCAAAATGCTTCTTCTTCTAAGAAGCCTTCCCTGACTGCCTCCCTCTTGGTCCTCTCCTCATTCCCTGGCTGGTCTCTTCTTTCTCTGAGGTTTTTAAATGTCCCCTACCCACCAGACCTGGCATTTACTTCCTTCTGTCTTCTATTATGGTTGCTTATTTCTATCACGCATAGCCTTGGCCAGTTTATAAGCTGTAGGAAAGTAAGACCACCCACAGACCCTACCAGCATGGCAGACTGCAGGTCAGCCGACTAGGTGAGTGAGTGAGAGAATGAACTAATGGCAGGTGGAAGGACACCTCCTGGAGTGTGAACCATGTGATGTGTGAGTCCCATGGCCTGCCTGCCTTTTAAACTGCTGGGTGCCTTGGCGAGTCTGGTGGACCCTGGGGCCAGAGCTGGTCTCTCCTCTGTCCAGGGTGGGTGTGGGCTTAGGGCTGGGAAGGGAGAAGCCAGGACACAAGTCCAGTGGGTTTCCCAAAAGACAAAGTGGTGCAGGGAAATGTGGATGGTCCTTGTGCCAACAGCCCCGAGAGCTGAGAGAGGTGTCGAAATAAGAAGAAGCTTTCTCCCCTGGTGCTTTGACAAACATTAAGAGGCAAATGTCTTAAAATGCATCCCTTTTCAAGACGATGCAAACTGAAAGGCCCCTGAGAAGCTTCTTGACTGAGACTCATTCTTCACCTTGAATTTAACCAGCTGGAATCCTTTTGAAGTGAAGAAATTGCCTTTAAGTGGGGAATGTGCATTACATTAGAGAGAAGGAACAAGGAGTCCTGCTGTCCCTCAGGTTTCCAGGCAGGCTCAGCGCCTTTCTCCTTCCCAGAAAACAGGTGACTCTGAGTGTCCTCCCACTGGGTGGGGCAGGCATATCCCCAGCTACCCCGGCCTGCGGTGTCTGTGTTGCTGCCTCCTGGGGGCCACCTCCTTGCCCTAATGGGCCCGAAGTAGAGCCACAATGCTGGACACATGTGGGAGAGTCACAGACTCTCTCTGCTGAAAGAGACCTCAGAGCTAACTAGCCTGCCTCCCATCCTTCTCTTTTTCTCTTTACACACAGAGCAGGAAAATAGGAGCTGCTGTGGCCACAAAATGATTAGCGGAGGCGGGACACAGGGCTCCTGATGCCCACAGTAGTGCTGGTTAGAGCAACCCCTGATGGATGGGGCACATTCCCTCATTTGGGGAAAGAAGGGGCAGAGGAGGAAGGTGCCTACATGCAGGGGGCAGCCAGGCGCATTTGCTCCTGGGGTGGCAGCCGGGCACAATTTAGTGTTAGGGGTAGGAAGTGATTCACTTAACAAATACTTATTGAACACACAGACACCATGTTGGTGCCTCGAAGTCAAAAACAAAAGGCGCCACCACGTAGCTCCCAGTCTAGGTGGAGAGACAGATGGGTGGGTGGCTGGCACGTGCAGGGTCCCATGTGTGGTCAGTGCTGTGATAGAGGAGCTGCAGGTACCGCCAGGACCAGGCAGGGGAGCCAAGCTGCATGGGAGTCAGGGGAGGCCTCCAGGAGGAGGTGACAGGGGTGACCTGAGGACAGCGAATAGGGAAGGCACAAAGAGGGGCCCCCAGCTGGCTGGTGAGGGATGAGGCTCAGGAGAGGAAAGGGCCACAGTGGAATGGGCCACACAAGCTGCTTGCCCTGGCATGGAGCCGGATTTGATTTTTAAAAAAAATTATTTATTTATTTATTCATGAGAGACACAGAGAGAGAGAGAGAGAGAGAGAGAGAGAGAGGCAGAGACACAGGCAGAGGGAGAAGCAGGCTCCATGCAGGGAGCCCGACTCGATCCCAGGTCTCCAGGATCACGCCCTGGGCTGAAGTCAGCGCTAAACTGCTGAGCCACCCAGGCTGCCCCAGATTTGATCTTGAAGCCAGGCTGGGGAGGGGCTGGGGAACCTGATAGGATTGGCAATTGGGGAGGGTGACTGTGGCTGTGCAGGTGGAAGAATGGAAGAAAGATGAGGTTGAAAGCAGAAAGAGCACCCCGCTGAAGCACTCAGTGTAGGTGAGAGCGTGGACCGTGGCATGGATTGGAGAGGTATAAAGAAGTCAAATCCATAGGGCTTGGCGACTGTGCAGGAAGGGGGGTAGTGGTGGAAGCAGGGCTGGTATGACCTTGGGGTCTCTGCGACAGTCTGGCAGGTGAGTAAGGGTGAAGCTGAGCATACGACTTGTCCTCCAAAATAAGACTCTTCAGAGAATGAACGGACGTGTGGTCGATAGTTATCAGAATGACAGGGGTGATAGGGCACTGTGCCATGATTATGGCTTCCAGCAAGGGACACAAGAGAACTAGATCTACAGGGACAGAGGCCAGTGGCAGCAACTCTGCAGACGCTGAATTTGGGAACCCTGTGTGCCCCCAGAGGCAGGTGCCCGATGTGTTGGCTGAGAAGAGAAGGCTGGAGGTCTAGATTTGGAGTCCCCAGTGTCAGGGTGTGGAAAGTGGAAGCTTTGAGGTGGCGGGACTCACTGGGGGGAGCATACGGAGTGGTCACCTGCAGCCGGCCTGCAGAGATCAGACAGGTAAGGGAAAAAGTGTATCTGGCCTAACCCAGCCAGCTATTGGCAAGCCCAAGGATGGAGGAGTGAGCTAGAAGAGGCCATGGCGGGGTGGGCCCCACACACCAGAAGTTTGCAAGGAGACCAGGGCCACCTGAGCTATTTAAATGCTGGCAGGAAAGAGCCAGTGGAAAGGACAAGGCTGCATACAGCAGAAATCGGAGATAATGGGCCCACTGGAGAGGTTTGCATCTGAGAAGAACCACGGGATGGTGGAGGTCAACAAAGAGCAGATTTCCGAGTTCCTCACAGGTCAAGGGTGGGAACCACAGAAGACGCTTCAGAGGCCCCAGGCCCGGGCACGGGGGTGAGCAGACATGAGAGGAGGGGAGGCCGGTGTGCTTACCATGCCAGCGGCAGCCCCAGGAGGGGTGAGGGGTCTCCCAGTTGGAGCACAGGCAGCAGAGCCCCTCACACAGGGATGAGATGCCATCTGGAGGCTGGAAGGGCTTTGGGCGTGAACGTGAGAAAGTACACTTTGTGGGCATTCCAGACACAGCTCAGGAAGGTGCAGGGCCAGAGGGGCAGGAATGGAAGAAGGTGGCTGCCCAGCTCAGATTCTGGGGGAAGCAGCTGCACGGCCAGAGGCACCCAGAGGCAGATGCTCAGATTTGGCAAATTCCCCGGCACTGCTCTTGAGGATGGACAGAGGAGTTCCAGAGCTGGGACCTGGGAGCAGATGGCAAATCCAGGACAGGGTGGGGGTGGGGGGTTCACCGATTCACCAAGTGGTAGAGAGAACGCTTGACCTGCAACCCTAACCCAGGGCCTGATGTGTGACACAAGCTTAGTAACTTGGGTCAGTTGTCATTGTGAGAGACAGGCCTGTAGTCTGGAGGGTACAAGGCGAAGAAGGGTTTGGGCTTCTGGAGGCTCTGGGAGGCCTGTGGGAGTTTGAGGCTCAGAGTCAGGGAGGGGGGCTGACGGGTGGAGCCAGGCCTGGGAAGACAGGTGAGGAGAGCGCCCAGTGCCCCAGTGAGGATGTGCAAGGAGAACCTGCTCATTTGTCACTTCATCCTTTGTCCCTGGCCACAGTCTGCTGAAATCCCTGAGGCCGCTCAGCCCTCTGCTGAGGTGCTATCTCTGGCCATGACAGGGCCCAGTGAAAGAAGGGCAACGCTTACCGCCACTTCTAACCCTTGCAGAATTTGCAGTTGCAGAGAAACTTGTCACAGGATCCTCCCAACAAGGTTGGGAGCTGGACGGAGTAGGGATTAGCCCCTGTAATTGCAGATAAAGGGCCCTCCCAAGATCACACTTCCCAAAGCTGGAAAGTAGAAAAATTCAGCCTTAGATCCCTTCCAATCCACTGCCTTTCAGCTACATCATTTTGCCTCTTGATTCCATCCTCGTTACTTTATTTTTTTTTTCCTCGTTACTTTAAAACATATGAGGTTCCAGGTTGTTTCATGCATAGGCATTTTTGCCGCCAACGTTTTTACTGCACAATTAATTACAAGGCAGCTTTGCTGCAGAAGTAAAGTCATGAAAAATAAAAGAGGGACATCCATTAAAAACTAATAACAAAATTAAAAAGACTTTATTGTGAAATACAAAATATTTGAGCGTATTAAGAATATGTAGTGCAGCTTCGTGGCATCTCTACACAAATAATTGATTTTGCAGATCGTACCTAGGTACTTGTTTTCAAAGCCTTCCCTTCATGGCATCATACATTTTTTTCCCTTGTTGACTCGTCTCCTTCTTTAGCACCACACTTTTTCTCTTTTCTTTTCCTCTTTTTTTTTTTCCACTAAAATTTCTTCCTTCATTGAGAGAGGTTATTAGTTGCCAAATATGAGGATGCACACAGGCAGCCAAGCTCTGTATGGTGTGGTGACAGCCTTCTAGACCGTTGTTTGTTTATGGCACCTGGTCCCGTGTCTGCTGGTCGACATTCCCAAGTTCTACGATAAAGGTGGTTTGAAAAACCCTGCGTCACTGTAGGGATGCCCTAGGAGGGTTTAGACTATATGGGATAATAAGATGGAGCAGGGATCCCTGGGTGGCGCAGCGGTTTGGCGCCTGCCTTTGGCCCAGGGCGCGATCCTGGAGACCCGGGATCGAATCCCACATTGGGCTCCCGGTGCATGGAGCCTGCTTCTCCCTCTGCCTGTGTCTCTGCCTGTGTCTCTGCCTCTCTCTCTCTCTCTCTCTGTGACTATCATAAATAAATAAAAATTAAAAAAAAAAATAAGATGGAGCAGTGAAACCAAACTTTCAGTTGGTTACTTTTCAACTTTTATGGCACAATTGCCTTAGGGCCAATTACTTATGCAAAGGTGTTTGCAGTAGGGATGCTCCCTCGTGTCTGCGCTGGACTCGGGGTGCCACTGGTGCATCTGCTGGCTGGGGTAGGTCCTGGTGGAGGCCTCCTGTCTGCTCCTCCACTGGACACCGCAGCGGGAGCCAGAGACTCGAGCAAAAATGAACCCCAGCCCGGCCCAGGACCAGCAGCACCTGGGGGAGGTAAGCATGTGAATGATTGTCATTGCAAAAAAAAAAAAAAAAGAAAGAGAGAAAGAAAGAAAGAAAGAAAGAAAGAAAGAAAGAAAGAAAGAAAGAAAGAAAAAGAAGAAAGAAAAAGAAAAAAAAGGAACACGGGAGTGCTTGTGTGGCTGTTTTGCTCCTGGGCGGCTTCAATAGGAAGCTTCTTGGCCTTGATCGTTATTTCCAGTCCTCTTTATCCCCCACCACCTTTCCTGTCGTTATGCTCACTGCTCCAGGGTTTGCAAAACTTCTGGCCAGACCTGAGCCTGACCTTCCCGGAGCTTTTTAATCAAGCCGCCTGTCCCCCGCCCCAACCCTCCCCCAGTCCCAGTAGTGCTCCTCCAAGCACAGGCAAACAGGGTGTTTGCTCGGTGGTTGGGCAGCTGATGTCGGCTGAAAGCTTCCAGTCAAGTGTGGGGAAACGGGTTCCAGATGTTTCTCAGATCAAATAATGTTTCTTTGAAAAAAAAAAAAAAACTGTGTGGGCCGCCGCTCCTTGAAGGGGGCATGTGGGATCTGAAAGGAGAGTTCACTGGGTTTGCATCCTGGTTTTAAAAAAAAGGTCATTCAGCAAGTGTCTGTGTGGGGCACTTTGCGTGTGTGGGATCTGTTCAGAGCTGACCGTTGGGGGTGTGAGCAGAGGCTTCTTGGATTTTAAAATAGCTGCCGGGCCCTTGTGGGAGCCATTTGGAGAGATGAATACTCAAATTTTGAATGTACAGTGGCTTGTTGTCTGTTCTCATTGGAGAGAAAAGACGGTGGCCTAAAGAGGAGTTCAGAGAAGGGTTTTGAGGATTTTTGAATGAGGGAGGATGTTATTTGTTAACACTTGCAGTCTTGGGGTGGGGTGTGGGGGAGATGGAAAATCCTGCCCTGTGGGGAGCAGCTGCCAGGACAAGGTCCCCTCCCAGTGGGCACAGACCTGAGGCTGGGGCCGGGGGCCGGCAGGGCCGGTTGCCACCCCATCTGGACTTTGAGGTATCTCATTCTCTTACCAGTGCATCCTCGATGCTGGACAGCATGTGGTTTTGGCCCATGTGGCCCTAACCACAACTATGTGGGCCAGGCAGGGCAGAGACTCTGTTTCACAGATGAGGAAACAGCAGCTCATGGGAAATCATCTATTTAGTTTTTTAACAGACTTCATGTTTTAGAGAAGTTTTAGGTTTACAGAAAACTTGAGTGGCAAGTACAGAGATTTCCTAGATACCCCTTGACATCCCTCCCCCCAGGCATCCCCCACTATTAACACCCCCCACCGAGTGGTGCATTTGTTGCAACTGATGATCCTACACTGGCACGTTGTTCTCACCCAAAGTGCATAGTTTCCATGCGGGTTCCCTCTTGCTGCTCTACATTGTAGAGGTTTGGACAGATGGACATGACACGTATCCATCATTATAGTATCAGAGTAGTTCCACTGTTCTAAAAATCCTCTGTGCCCCGCCTACGCATCCCCCGACCCCTGGCAACTACAGAGTTTCTGCTCTCTACATAGTTTTTGCCTTTTCCGGAATGTTATAGTTGGAATCCTACTGTATATAGCCTTTTTGGATTAACAGAGCGCCAAGACTACCACCCGGGCCTCCTGACTCCAGTGCCGGCACCCTCTTTACCACACGGAGGTTAGGTAACACTGCCCATCTTTGCCCAAACCAGTGACCAGTCGTCCTGTGGCTTAGCTTCCCTTTTTGGGAATTGGGCTTCCCTCAACTGGATGTTTCTACTGAGACCTTGGAGCGGGCAGGATCTACTCACTCCTGCACCTGCTGTCAACTTGGGTGTTGCCACCATATGGTTTCCCATCTATCTCGGCAACTAGAATGTAAACCCCCTGAGGGCAGAAACCTTTATATGTTTGAAGACAGCAGGAGATAGAAAGCTTTTGTGTAGTGAAATCTGTGCTGTGATATGGAGCTAAGTGCAGGATGCTGGCAGGGGAGGGGCGGGTATCTCTTGGTGACAAGAGGATAAGCGTTCCGGTTTTCAAAGCACTTTCCCTTGTCATGACAGTTATTATCTCCAATCAGTCCCAAGAGGTGGGCCAGGCAGGTGTCTCTGTCTACACCAAGGATCCTTGGTCCAGGGATGGCCGGAGAAAGTAGATGTGCAGCCTCAGAGCCCAGCACTCATCTACTTGTTGCCTCACACACCATTTGGGCCTCCTCACAGCCTTGTGGACATTAGCGTGCCCTAACGCCCAGATGTGTTAAGTGGAATGATGAAGCTCGGGCTCGAACCCTTGGCTCCTGTACTGTGCTCTTCTTTCCTTGCATCCCTGTCATCCCTAAGCATTTACCACATGACCACATCTACTGACTGTTTTCCACACGGTCAGGCTCTGTGCTAAGTGCCCCGTGAGGTATGATCACCTTCATTTTCCAAGCCAGGAAACCGAGGCACAGAAAGATTCCAGAGCTCATGAGTGACAAAGTTAGGATTTGAACCCAGGTCTGTACGGTCTCCTCCTCCTGAGAGTAGAAGGCAACCTGCAGTGTGCCCCCAAATGGCCTGAGCTATTTCCCAACAGCCACCTCAGTCACCCAGCTCCAGGTCCAGGGAAGAAGCCAGCCCCTCCCTTTTCAGATGGGTCTCACAATATCAAATAACTTAGGGGTGGGACATGGGGGCGTGCAGGAATGCACAAGTCAGAGACCCTTGGTTTCTTCCCCATCTATAGGTCTGCACTGCTAACCTAAGGGAGAGGCAGGGTAAGCCATCAGACGTCCTAATTTCCGTGTCTGAGTTCTTTCTGTCGCAGTTAGGAATGCAGAGGGCCCATGCCCATGGCCTGGAGGGCTAGACCTGTCCTGGGCAGAGGCAGGCAAGGCCTAGAGGGGCCGAGAAGGGAAGAGGGCCGGGCCTGGCTCCTAGGCGTGGCTCTCCAGGCCCGGGGTGTGGGAAGGCATAGAGAGCCTCTTGCGGTCCCCTGGGGTTGCAATTCCAAGAGCCAACACCAGAGGGAGACAGGCGACTGTCATCCTGCCCCGGGCGAGGCGAGCCCGCAGGCCAGCAGGGAAGGCACTGCCCAGGGCCCCCAGACAGTGGAGCCTGGAGCCCGCAATGGAGCTAAGGAGGGTTCTGGATTTGGGCTGGGCGTGCACGCCTCTCTGCCAGACCCCTCATCCCGACTCTCCCTTTGCCGGTTGGTTGTGGAAATGCCCTTCTACTCAAATACAAATATCCCTGGACTGGAATTCGTTGAGCCAGGGGCCACCAACTGAAAATGCCCTCAGGGCCCAGGCCCTAATTAGGGGGAAGAAATGAACAGTTGGACGGAAAGCAGGGCCAGGGAGACCCGTTTGCTCTGAGAATCCCCCCACATCCCACCTGGCATTAAAAAATGTTTACAGTCGTGCCTCTGCTCATCCCCAGTCTTCCCTGACTTGCAGAGACTGTTCCACTTCCTGAGCATGAATAGTCCGGTGGGAATGAGAATCGCTGGGTGTCAGAGCTACTCCCTGGGTTTTGAGTGCACCCAGAGCTGGGGGGTTAGTAGGAGACGCAGCCAGACTGCGTTTTGCCCAGACCTTGTCTTGTATCTTAGCTCTGTTGCTCATAACTCTGACCTTTGCTCTTCTCTTTACTCCTTTTCCTTGCCCTAAAATGGGTATAACATCCATTTCTGGGTAAGACCCAGTGACCAATCTCTATCCTAATCCTCTGGTCTCCCCAGTAGCATTTGACCCAGTTGGTCACTTCCTCCTCCTAGATATCCCTGCGACCCTGCTGCTGGGACCCACACTCTCTGGATTTGCCTTCACCCTTTACGGTTCTTCACTTCCCAATCTCCTTTGCTGGCTGCTGGTCGTCTCTCCCCAGCCTCTTGCTGTAGGATATCCCAGGCATCAGTGTTTGATCTTCTTATCTTTTTCTATACTTTCTCCCTTGTAGTCTCATCCAAGGTCATGACTTCAAATGTCATCTCTATGATGCCCTAGTCACATGGCCACTAGGGTATCTCACAGACCCCTCAAATGCAACATGTCCAGCCCGAGGTGCCCGTTCTCTACCCTCCCCCCAAACCTGCTCCAAATGCTCAATACAGTGGCCAAGATGAGCCTTTAAATCTGCAGGTCATATCAGTTTCATTCTCTGCTCAAAATCCTTCCATTTCCCCCCAATTCACCTGAGTAAGAGCCACAGTGGTCAACTCACAATGGATTACAGAACCCTAGAACCTGGGCCACTGTCACTTCTCTGACCTCAGTTTCTACCATTTTTTGCCTTGTTCACTTGGCCTCCTTTTTGTGTCGACCACACTAGGCATGCCTTAGGCTCTTTCCCCTCATATCTCCATGGTGCACATCCTTACCTCCTTCAGATCTCTGCTTCAAGGTCATCTTCTCAGGGAGGCCTTCCCATCTCCCAGCCCTGCTCCTCCGGAGCCCCCTAGTCCCTCCCCACTTCTATCATATTTACACCTTCTAAAGCACATATAATTCCTTCATTTACTATGTTTGTTCATTTGCTCCACCCCTACTCCATAGCTAAGATGTAAGTTTCATGAAGGCAGGAATCTTTGGTTTATTTATGGGTGTATTCCACACGCTAGAAGAGTCTCTGTCACATGGTAGGCACATCATATTTGCTGAGCGAAAGTTATTGGATAAAGATTATGAGAGATCATGTATTTAGAGACTTCAGTGCCAACACGGGGAGCATTGGACAAATGGTGGTGGTGGTTATAATCTTCTCTGATGCGCAGGTGACTAGTGCAGCCTGTAACACAACAGCCGAGGTAGGGTGATGGCTGGAGGACAGGGTATTCAAGATAGAGGGTTGTAAGTAAGTGTGTGTGTGTATGTGTGTGTGGTGTGTGTGTGCTTTAAGGGTTTAAGGAGAGAAAATGGAGAGGGGCAGATAAAAGGGAAATATTTTATGCCTGGTTGAAAAAGAATAGATCTACAAGGCTGGACACAGGGCTATGCAGAGAGTGGGCACTCAGTAAACATGTGGAGTGAATGAGCAACCCCCTTGCCTTGTTAGTACCTGCAGAGTTGACTTTGGAAACTGAGCAAAACCCCTCAGTAAAAAGTTTTGGGGGCTGGGTTGAAATAGGGATGACAGAGGCATCTGTCCCCTGAGGCTGGGTTGAAATAGGGATGACAGAGGCATCTGTCCTCTGAGGCTCCCCTGAGGCTGGACAGAGGGGGCACCTGCAGTGGCATCTTCCTGGATGCTGGACAGAGCTAACCACCCTGTGCTCAGGATGCCACCCTCCTGTCTGGTACCTACTGCCTCTCAGGCCCTTGGAGGGAGGCTGGATGAAAGAGACAGTCCACATCTTTGGGGAGCTGATGTCCCAGGCTCCTCCTTCCCTCAGTGCCTCTTCATGAGAACTTGGTACCTGATGAGGCCCAATGCCAGCAGAACTGCCTCTAGCTCTTCATCCTGCAAATAGAGTGATGGTTAATTTCAGGTCTGGAATCCAGTCCCTGGATTTTTTATTTTATTTTAAGATAAGATTTTATTTATTTATTCACAAGAGACACACAGAGAGAGAGAGAGGCAGAGACACAGGCAGAGGAAGAAGCAGGCTCCATGCAGGGCGCCCGACATGGGACTTGATCCTGAGTCTCCAGGATCATGCCCTGGGCCAAACAAAGGCAGGCTCTAAACCGCTGAGCCACCCAGGGATCCCCAGTCCCTGGATTTTTAACATGGTAAGACTGGAGTCTGGTGATCCCCGTCCTCCACCTCTCCCATCTCAGATGGGAAACAGAGCCACATGAGGTGCACCTTTTCCAGTGTGTAATCGCAGAGCAGTTATTCATTGCTTCCATTCACTCGCAAAAACCTGGGGCCCCGTGGAAAGCTGCCTGCCAGGCTGAGCGCTCCTGGAAGGCAGAAGCAACAGGTCAATTCCTGCATCTCCCGGCAACCATCTCTGACCCGACTCCAGCCTTAGGACCACTAGACAAGCAAATTCAGAACCCCACCTCTACGTGGAATCCATAGGGAGTTTAGAGCAGTCGATGTAAATCCCAAACCACACAGCCATAAAATAACTGGAAAAGCAACATACAGGTGACTATTTCTCTGATCTCAGGGTGGAGAAGGTCTAACCATAAAAATCAGAGGACAAAATCAGAAACGAAAAGAAGGATGGATGTGAGTTACAACAATATTTGAAACTTCTACACTTTAAAAATGCCGTAAACAAAATAAAAACCCAATGACAAACTGAGAGAACATATGTGCCACAAATATGGCAAAGGATTATTATCTTTATGCATAAGGAGCTCTTATAAATCAATAAGGAAAAGATGAATACCCCATAGAAACAGAGGGGAAAGGATGTTAGTAGGTGATTATGTAAATAAGAAAATTTATTAAAAAATATGGCAGGGGAATGCTTCAATTAAAGGAGATGTAATTTTTATAAGTAGTACGGACTTCATTTAAAACCAACCAAATTTCAGTTTGGGGTGGTTTTTTTTTTTTTCTTTTTGAAAGAAGAGTATACATTACAGGTAAAAGTACAAATCTTCAACCTTTCCAGAGGGTGATTTGATAATGTGTGTTAAAATCATTAGCATGTTCATTGTGTTTGAACAGTAATTTTAGTTCTACGAATTTATTCTAATCTGATTACTTAATCAGATACATACACACAAATTTATGTAAAAGGCTGTTCATTGTAGTATTATTTAAAATAGCAAAAGAAAAAAGGAAAAGCACATAAATGTTCAACAATAGATTGGTTAAATAGAATATGTTCTATCCATATGAAAAAGTACCATGTATCCATTAAAAATCATGTTCTCGAAGAATATTTAAGGCTATTGGGAAGTCTTACAATATATTTTTAAGTGGAAAAAACCAAATGATAAAACAGTAATTTCACTACAGTCTCAATTTTCAAAAATTATATCTTTTTATGCATGGAAAAAAAAAAACCCTAGACGAATGGAGAATACATCAAAATGTTGACATTGGATCACCTCAAGTGGTGGGATTAAGGGTGATTTTTATTTTCTCCTTTACACTTGTCTGCAATTTCCATATGTTCTCCAATGAACATGTATTACTTTAATAATAAGAAAAAAAAATGCTATTTGGGGAGAAAAAGAGTGAATGCTAAGAGGAAAAGCTTCAGCTACCCAAATGGTCTGAGTGCTGGTTGCTGTGGAAACCGTAACTTTGAATTGCCCAACTTTTTGTGAATTACTTCCCTGCTCTGCAGGGTTAGTGCAAGGGCTGGATTCAGCGTTCCCCGGGTGTGGGCATGTGTCCAGGGGGATGGTAAAAATGGAAGGGCCCTGCCTCAGGCAAAGGTCCTCAAGGAAAGTCCTGGGTTTCGTTCTAGATCCCTCTTCCCTTCGAGGTACCTGTAGGGGATGCTGGGGCACAAGCTGCCCTGTGTGCACACGGTCTGGGGAGGCAGCAGAAACCCATGTGCTTCTCCACATCGGGTTCCCCAGTGCCTCTGTGGAGTATTTGGTGGTTCTCGTGAATCAGCCTTGCCCCACTCCCAGCTTGGTATCTAAGGATGGTGTCCCAGCATCTTTAGATGTGAGGAGATAGGGCAAGTGGCTTTTTGTGTCGATGGTAAAGATGGGGGTGCAACCAAGTCCCAGGGACATTTGCCCTAAGCTGAGCGTCTAAAGAAAACCCCAAATCCCAGCTTGAGCCTTGACCACTTGCTATCTTGCCTTCCTTCTCTTTGCCACCTGGAGAGCACTTCCTGTACTGAAGGGGGGACGGGGATGAAGCAGTACCCCCAGGGCCTTTCAGGAAGCTGAGAGGCTGGGTACCCTGAGTGCAAAGTCACTTTCATATGCCTATTCTCGGAATGAATGTCTCGCTGCCATTTGTGAATCCTGTTCCGAGCTCTAGGGTGTGGAGAACTGGTTGATTTATAGATCGAGGCAGCCACAAGTTGGAATTTTAAAAAGCAATGTGTCCTTTGAGCAGGAGCCCGGGCTGGGGGCTTTGCAGGCTGTCGCTTTGTCCCAGGGACCAGATGGAACTTGTTTTTCTGTTCACTTGGGGGTTTAACCCTTCATGCACTCCCTCCCCTACAGCCCCTTTTGGGAGGCACTGCCTTTGAGGCCAGGAGTCAGCCACAGAGGGAGAATCCGTGTACGTGAGCCTCAGTGATATTTATTGAAAATGCCTCATCTCTTCAATCCCCTGTCTCTGCCGGACCATTTTGTTTTATTTAGCATTCACTGGCGAGTGCCAGGCACTGTTTTAAGCACTTTAGAAATATTAACCCATTTACTCTTCACAACCACGATTATCCCTGTCTTACAGATAGGTAAACTGAGGCACAGATCGGTTAAGCAACTTGCCCAAGAGTCACACAGTCGGTTGGTGATGGGGGCAGGATTTGACCAGCTGTTTGGTTCTCAAATTTGTGTGTTTAATGACAAACTCATGGCTGCCTCTCAGACAGCAGGTAAAGGAATCCTGTTCTTAACCGTTCAGAGGTCCTGGGGTGATTCTCCCCACTTAAGCTATGGGAGCATAAGGGACCAGAGTGAGATGGAATACAAGTCCCAGGGGTTTGTGCCTGAAATATCACTGCCGTCCTGGGTTTGTCTGACCTGCTACCATGCCTATTCCTTCAGGCATGTCAGGCTGCAAGACCTCTATTTATAAGGTCTGTGCAATGTAAGCAGGAAAGTTCAGGGTTCAAGGGCTATCTCCACTCCACCTATGGCATGTGCAAACCCAGCGCTATCTACTACCGGGTGGAAGCTGGGGGGGGGCCCTGAGTGTGAATCCAGTCTTCTACAGGAAAAGCTTTGTGTCACATGCAGCTTCTCTCCAGCAGGGGCCCTGGGGTCAGCCTTTAGCAAACCCTCTTTCCCCTTTATGGAGCAGATCCCACAAGGTTCTTTGAACCTTTGGGAACATTGGAACCCTAACGCTTCCCAGGCAGAAGCTGTTCCTTACCCCCAGGGAAATCAGCATGGTTCTCCGGCCCCTTGCTACAGAGGCAGGATCTGGACAGAGGCCCGAGCCCGGCACTCACCAGGGCTTGGGGCTAGGGACCAGAGCTGCAGACACAGTGGGGTATCCAATGTGCCCAGGGCATGTGGGGAGAGGCTGTAGCCTCAGGAGAAGCTAATAAGGCATCAGACCCTAAAGAAAACTGCATGGGGTTGGTCATCCTCACCAGAATCACAAGTGCACAGGGGACACTGCCTCCTGCCATGCGGTTTCGGGGGTGGGGGGAGTGGGCAGGGAACTTGTAATGGTCTATTAAGGAAGGACGTAGGGCTTGGAGTCTGGAAGTAGGTTTTTGATAAAAATGGCAAACAATAATAGCACCCGTGAGAGGGAGCTGTTCTTTCTAAGCTCGTCTTCCAGACAATCACACCTTGCTCCTTTACATACTCAGACTGCTTATTTTAATCATGTTTTGTATGGCAGTCTTTCTAAAATTGGTTACATATGACCCTGCCTTTCTAAACAGTATAGTGAACATAATTTAACCTCTGTTAAGTGACTCCATGTCATCGTCGCAAACACCTGTCACAGAGAGTGCCCTTGCTATGCACAAGCATTTCCTCTCCGTGGCAGCTTGAGCTGTTGAGTGTTCTAGTGGGGGCCTATCAGGGCGCTCCTACATGGTGAAGGCCAGGTGGGCAGGTGGGGCCTAGCCCTGCAGGGGAGGTCCCCCCCCTACACCCCCGTTATCAATCATCTAGGATAGGGAATTAGAAGTCCGGCGGCTCTGTCAGTCACTCCGCAGTGTTTTCTCCCCACAATACTTCTGACACCAAACGTGTGGGTTTTTTCCACACCAACAGCCAGTTCTTCAGCTCTCCATCCGCCAACGTGGCACCCTGCATTTCAATTCAATTCTCACACTGACTCCCTAGACTTAGTATCAGACTCCACCAGCGAAGGGCTCAGTCTCAAAGACCATCCCCCACTTCAGACACAGTTCACAAGTATTGGGTGCCCAGAGTGCTCATGCTTCTCTCTGCTTTAGCTGCGTAATTGGGTGTCCACTACACTGCCACCCCCCACTTTCAATTTCCATGATTTGCTAGGACAGCTCACAGAACTCAGGAAAACAGTTGACTTACAATGACCAGTTTATTATAAAGGATACAACTCAAAGACCAGCCAAATGGAAGAGATGCACAGGGCAAGTCATGAGGAGGGTTGCACGGAGCTTCCGTGCCCTTTCTGGGAGCACCACCCTCTTAGTAACACCTAGACATGTTCACCACCAGGGAAGCTCTCCAGACCCATCATTTGGGGGTTTTCACAAAGGTTTCATTAACAAAGGCATGATTGATTAAAATCATTGGCCTCTGGTGATTAATTCAACCTCCAGCCCCACTGAAGGTCTGCGGGTGGGGTTGAAATTTCCAACCTCCTAATCAGGCCTTGGTCTTTCTAGGACCAGCTCCCATCTTAAAGCTCTCTAGAGGGTCCCCCACTACCAGTCATCTCATTAGCACACAAAAGACACGTAACACTCTGGATTCCAAGAGTCTGAGGAGCTGTGTGCCAGGAACTGAGGACAAAGATCAAATACTCATCTCTCACTATGCCACAGTCCTGTTGGACAGTGCAGAGAGCGGGTGGTTGCTATTGCAGATGACTTCAGCCACATGAAGGCAGGCTGGACACCTCACAACTGAAAGCCCTGGCCCTGGAACTGTGCTGCCACATGGCAGGTGCCAGATCAATATTTATTGATTATGCAAATGATGAGCAAATGGCAATTTGCACCTGGTTTCGTGTTATTCTCTTCATCAGCTTGTCTTGGAGTCTTCCGTGAATACGTGATGCATCTCTCATTTCACAGTGGTGCTAAGGATGAGCACCTGGGTTTATCTATGTCTGTGCTCTGCCCTGGCTAGAAAGGTGGAACAGTGCCCCCGACAGGACTCAGAAAGGGGTGAACAGATCTTGGGGAACAGGAGTCAGAGCTGCTGGAGGTCCAAATGCCATGCCACATCTAGTGTGGAGATTCTTTTTCTGGAGCAATGTCCACCTTGGGAATACACGTTTTATTTTCACAGGGAAGGCAGAATTTTTTTTTTTTTTGGATCCCTCACAAGTGATATCTGAGGGATCAGAGAAATTTATAGGGTTATTTGCTTCTGCACAAAACCGCCCAACACTGCTAAAATTATTTTAAAAATTTATTTCGCTCTTGTTATCTGTTATTTTTTTCTACTGTTAAAGATGATTAGTATCCATATGTCCCTTCTGATCTGTGGTAATATGGGAAAACTGATAATCAAGTATGTCAGAATTATTTCTAAACTAAGAGTAAATAGGCTGAAAAGGGGGATGTGAGTCAAGTGCCTGTGTTTTAGCCTATGAGCCCTGTGGTGTGTAAGATGCCCTTGTGTGTAGTTTTCGGATGTGGGGATCTGAAAAGCAGCATAGAAGAGTCATAGCATGAGCTGCGGAGGGCTAAAAAGACAGATTTGTGTTCAGATTCCAGTTCTGTATCTGACTAGCAGGTTTCTCAGCCTTCTTAGCCTCCCTTCCCTCCTCTTGAATGTGGGTAACAATATCTGCATTGAGAGGCTTAAAGGGGAAAGTGTACTCAAAGCAACCAGCCTGGGTGCAAGAGAGCTTTTGCCACAGTAGGTGCTCACTAAATGTCAGTTCTCATCTTCCCTCCTACCCTCTCTGATGCTCAGCTGTGTCCTGGACACTGGGGCTAGGGCAAGTGACCTCCAGATCAGTCATGTCTATTGGCTCTCACAGTCAGAGGGCCTGTTATATGTTTCAGATCCCTCATCCTTGTCTCAGTTGGGATCGTGACCCTCACTCTGCAGATGAGAAAGCTAAAGCGAAGATAAGTTAGGGATCTTGTCCAAGGTCACACAGGCAGGTGGCGATAGAGCCCACCAGGTCTCCTGCTTTCCTTGTGCCACACTTCTGTTGCAACTCACCTGGTAACCATAGGTGAGAAGGCTAACCTCTCCTCACGTTCTGGATTCCCTTATGTGCCATCCTGGCTGTCCCAAGGTTGTTAGATAGTTCAAGAATCATAAAACCCATGAGAGCTATTGGAAAAATGAAGAGCGGTACAGATACGAATTTTGCCATTTTTATGCAATGTTTTAATCCCTTTCTAGTAATACTAGGTAGATGAGATGTCTGACACTCCTCCTGCCTCCATCCCCAGCCTTCCTAGGTAAAAAGGAACTAGGACCAGAGCTGCTTTTCCCAGAGGCTGTTCAGCAGACACCATAGTAACAGGGGGAGTCGCAGGTGCCAGGAGCTCCCCATCAGGCCCTGACCTGCAGGGTGGGTACAAAGAACCTTCCAGAATGGAAAGCTAACAAATATATATATATAAAATATGTTATTTATATGTTATATAAATATATAAATATAAATATATATATATATATATATATATATATATATATATTTACCACTTCCTCATCCATGCTCTGGCTTTTCAGAGTGAATAATTTGGAAGGCCCTCAGTTGCCTCCTGTAAGCACTTGAGGCTGCTCAGACAGAGAAACAGGCTTCCCAATCTCCCTGCCACTCCAGTGCCAGGGCTTCCAAAGCAGTCTCAGGTTGGGGAACAACAAGGAAGGGGGAATGAGGGCCAAATACGCAGCAGCCCTAGGCTCCCTGGGTCAGGGTCCAGCCTGCTTAGGGCAGCTTTCCCACCTCCAGAGAGCATAGCATGGTAAAAGTTCACTCTATGGGTCAGGCGCTGTCTTCAGCTCTTTATGTACTGTCAACCTTCCATCTGCACAACAGTGCTATGTAGTAGGTGCTATTATTATCCCCATTTTCCAGATGAGGAAACAGGTGTGTGACTTGCCCCAGCTAGTGAGCTTTGGAGCTAGCCTTCAAACCCAAGTGATCTGGCTCTGGTGGCCAGATATTGACTGCCACGCTATGTTGCTTGTCCAGAACAATGGACTTTAATTCATCAAGCCACATTTCCTTGGAAACATCCATAGTAGGGACTAGCAAAAGGCATCTTGGGGTCAATTTCCCTGTCTAGTCTAGTTTGAGGCCCATCCCTTCTTGCCTTCCTGAGCTCTTCCCCTCTGGGGAGTAAGGGAGCCTCCTCAGTGCCCAGCCCCTCAAAAGTCACCTCTTTGTTACCTCCACAGAGCTACCTAGGCCTGTCCTGCCCTGCATTTTGGCTGGCATATTTCAACCACAAATTTTCTCTGATGAGAAGGGTCTCATGTATACCAGACCTCGAGAAACATTTAGTAACTGTAGAACAGGAAGAAAGAGGACAGTAGGAACTAGCGGACATCCCAGGAGCCAATTCTAGCATCCTCCTGGGAAAGCAGAGCATGAGGGAAACACTTCATTCCTTTGGGAAAAAAAAAAATCCATGGTTGTCTTTCACTTACCCTAAACCAAAGGTTAGAGTGCTTTGTTTGAGAACCTTCATAGTAGATTGAGCTATTTGATAGCTGAAAGGATAGAGTTGCCATTTTCTATTCAGGCCGCCATAACAAAATACCATAGACTGGGTGACTTTACCAACAGAAATTTATTCTCACAGTTCTGGAGAGTAGAAATCCAGGGTCAAGGTGCTGGTCAAGTCAGTTTCAATTGAGGGTTCTCTTGTCTTCTCTTGCAGACAGCTGCCTTTTCTCTGTATTTTCATGTGGAAGAGAGAGACAGAGAGAGAGGGCTCCCTGGTGTCTCTTCTCATAAGGGCACTAATTCTATCCTTACCTAAACTGTATTAATTCCTAAAGGCCCTGTCTCCAAGTACTACCACATTAGGGGTCATAGCTTCAACACATGAATGAGGGGTGGGGAATACAAGCATTCGGTCCATAAGCAGATGGCAAAGACTGAGGGAAGAGTCAGTTTGAGGGGTGCATGCAAGAACTCAGGCAATCTGATCTGGGCATGCTGAGTTTGAGGTGTTATCAGACATCCAGGGAGAGGTGTTGAGTGAATGTTCATATATAAGAGTTTGATGTTCAAGGCAGAGACCTAGGCTGGAGATGGAAGTGAATCTGAAAGTCTACCTCTCAAGCCACAGTTTTCTCAACTATACAACAAGAATAACACCCATCTCATAGGGTTGTTGGGAGGTTTGAACAAGAAAAAACAAAATACTTGGTGATTTTTTTTTTGCATATTAAAACTAGAGAACTAATTCTTTACAGTTAAGTGGCCAAGATATGCCTGTCTAAAATGATGGCATTGACAGCTTGTCTTTGGTATCTCAACCCGCCACATACCATGTCCTTTCCCATGTTCTTTTTCTCCTTGAACATGCAGCTTCCTCTTCCTTCTCTGTCCCCACCCCCACCCCCACTCCTACTCCCAGCTATGTCTGTTCTTCTCAAACACATCACATCCCAGTGTGGTGACTGATAGCAGCTTAAAATGTTATCTGCCCCAAGGGACTTTGCATGCTAAGAGACTGAGCAGTCTTAAATTAAAAGAAGGAGAAAGAAAAGGGAAGAAGAAGGAAGAGGAAGAAGGAAAGAAAGCTATATTTTTTCAATTTGCAGAAAAATTGTAGGATTTACTCAGTTTTAAATTTTTTCCCATATTTTCTTTAAATCTTTCTTAAATCATTTCCTTTCTATATCAATGTCTACTTTAAGCTTTAGTGTATTTAATATGTGTACTTATATCTAAATATATAGTAGTATATTTAGTACATTAGGACATTGGGATATTTGATTTAGTTATGTATATATTTCTATCTATACAGATATCTCTAAATATAATTTTACGTATACATGAAACTATGCACACATATACATGCACAGAATGTATACATGTATGTACACACGTGTGTAAACATACATGCATGTACACACATATACATACGTGTATATGTGTGTATATAGAGAAAAAGAGACAGAAACCATCATATACTATATGTACATATATACATACACATCATGTACACATATTTGTACCCATATATGTACAAGTATACATGTATATGTGTGTGTACATGTGTTTACACACATACATGTATATATGTGTATGTATGTAGAGAGACAAGAGAAAGAACCATCATATAATCATATACTATGCATCAATTTAAGTTCAGAGCTACTATGCTACTATGCTAAAGAAAAGGGACACTAATTGTGAATTTGGGGACTTCATGTATCTGATGGCAAGATGGTTGAGGCATTTTGCGTCTCTGAAATACTGCCCCATCATAAATTGTCACTTCCTAGCCTCTGTGTAACGGTGGTCCTACCAAAGAACACAGTAGGTTGGGAGGGTCTTATTAATTTCTGAGCCTCAGCTTGAACAAGAATAGAGGCCAAGGACAGGCGTGAAATGGATGATGTAGTTCTTCAGTATCCAGAGCTAGAAAAATCTCACTGGACAAAACGTCAGGGAAGTTAGTGGAGGAGTGCACCTGAGTCAGCCCCAAGAAACCCCTGGTGGGAGGGGTGGAAGGAAACTGATCATTTGGATGATGGAGGGAGATCAGAGAAGATTCAACTTAGACTGAAGGTACTCTCAGCAGGCAGGATGGAACCCTGATAACATGCCCACTGACATTGCAGCCATCAGGTAATTAAGCCATTGGGTAAGAATCGACAGGCAAGCTGGGGCAAACTTCTGTTAATGCATGTCAGGTCTGACCCATGCTCTGCACTAATTCAGACCTTCTTTACACCACACTTGGGCTATGACCATGGTTTTCTAAAACTCAACTCCATGTCTTTTCCCCCAGATTAACACATCTTCCCCTCTAAGTTCCCTCATTACTCTGCATTCTGAAGGTATTGATCTCAGTCTATGGCAGGGTGTGGTGTTTTGCAAACATGTTTATCTCCCCAACTACATTACCGGCAATTCTAAGGCAGCTGTCTCAGGTCACACATCAGACCTACCCAGGGCAGAGGGAGTACTCAATCAGCAGCAATGGGGGTGCTCAGGCAAGCAGACTGGTATGAGGAACTCTATTCTTGGGGAGCAGGGCTTGTGCCTCCTAGGTTGGGCTCAGGGCTAGGTCTTATGCCCTAGGAGGCAATCTCACAAAAAAAGCAGAACCTCTGTCAAGGAAAACTAGGTAGGTTTATAAAATTGCACTTAGGATGAGTTTATCCACAAATTGGACATAATTGGTAAAAGATTAAGTGAACTTGAAGATGGATAGATAGAAATTATCTGAGCACAATAAAGAGAGAAAAGGGCAATGGACACAACAGAGCATCCAAGAAGTGCGGGGCAATAGAAAATGGTTTCAACTACATAACTTGGAGTCCCAGAAATAAAATACAGAAAGAACAGAGCAGAAGAAATATTTTAAGAGATGATGGCCAAGAATTTTTTTAAAACTAGTAGATCCAAGAAGCTCAGAGAGCTATAATCAGGACCTAAAACAACAACAACAAGGCAACACCTAGAGGTATCACGATGAAACTGTCGAAAACCAAGAGTAAAGAGAAACTCTGAAGATGACCAAACCAAAGAATAATGCTGGCATCCCCTCACCAAAGTACTCCTAAATACTAATGAAGGAATATGTTCTCAGGACATAGAGGGGGCCAGAGAACACAGACGGGGCCAGTGTGTTAGCCTACCCCAACATTTCTATAGTTCTTTAGGTATTTGAGTTCTTCCCTGTACCAGGGAATTTTCATCACCTCAATTTTAGTTAGTATAGGACACCACTGAATTCAGCTGTCGTCAGGGAATGCCCTGAGCCAACAGACCCACACCCAGATGATCTAGCTAGCACTTTGGATCTAGAATCCATATTGATCAAGCTGGTCCAATCTCAGATTATCTTCTTTCCTCTGATCTAGTACCTTACCTTAATATATACAGTATATTTCTCAGATTTCTGAGATAACATAAATTTTCAGATCTCTGCCAATAAATATATGAAAACAAATGTCAATTATTTTGATGTGCAAGTCTGCTGTTTGGGGATCAGACTTTATACTTGTCTCTGTAGGGTACGCTGAAATCTGACTCAAGGACAGGTCTGGAGTAATGAGGGGGGCTCAGTGCAGGCATCAAGATCAGGTCTTCTCTTGCAAGGTAAGATCAGCCTTATCAGACACAAAAGAAGGGGCAGCTTCTGGAAACCGAGGCTCAGTTGGATCTAAGCTTCAGCCATCTGAATCATGCATCCCAAATCATGGGGTCCCAAATTTTCCTCAACAAGGGTCTATCCCTGAAGAGACCTGATGGGCCTATGAACTTAATTTAGGTTGTAACTCAGCAACCTTCAGAATCAGAGTTCATGTCTGATTTGTTTTGTGGGCACTGAAGCTACAGGCTGCCTAAACATTTCGCACAGCTCTCTGTTATACCATTCTGTTTTGGTTTTTCTCCCACAGGTTCTTTCTAGGAAGTCATAAATGTACCCTGATCTTCTGATTCTGCCTTGAGTCAAGAATTTAAGCCCTAAATTTGTTTGCTGTTTTTTAATCTTTCCACTTCAGGCAGAAGAAGCCATCTTATTCCACTCTTTGTGTTCATTCTTCCCAACATAATCAGCTATCATTCAACTCTGCCAATCAGACTCTTATCTTTAGGTTTTATTTTTATTTTTTTAAAGATTTTATTTATTTATTCATGAGAAACACAGAGAGGAGAGAAAGAGAGGCAGAGACACAGGCAGAGGGAGAAGCAGGCTCCATGCAGGGAGCCCGACGTGGGACTCAATCCCGGGTCTCCAGGATCACGCCCTGGGCTGAAGGCAGCACTAAACCGCTGAGCCACCGGGGCTGCCCCAGACTCTTATCTTTAATAGTAACTTCATTCTAGGCAACCACGTTTGATCATTAAGAATCTTCTGCTACTTAAGGTTATGGATCACCAGTGACACATTTGATAGTGTAGCCTGTTCCCCATCTCTATCACTGATTTTAAGCAATTTGACATGATGTGCTTTGGTGTAGTTTCTCTCATTTTTCTTCTGCTTGGCATTTCTTCTGTTGGGCCTACTGGATCTGTGGGTTTGTAGTTCACATCAAATTTGGACATTTTCTTTTTTCTAAAGATTTTTTTTATTTATTCATGACAGACACACAGAGAGAGGCAGAGACATGGGCAGAGGGAGAAGCATGGCGGAGCTTCGATGTGGGACCCGATCCCAGACCCCGGGATCACACCTTGAGCCAAAGGCAGATGCTCAACCGCTGAGCCACCCAGGCATCCCAAATTTGGATATTTTCAACCATGATTTCTTCTAATATTTTTTCTGCCTCCTCCGCTCCCTTCAAAGGACTCTAGTTACCCCCATATATTTAGCTACTTAAAGATATCCCACACTCACTGATGTGCCATTCTGGGGTTTTCCCCAGTCTCCTTCTCTGTGTCTCATTTTAGATGGTTTCTGTTATTATATCTTCCAGTTCACTAATATGTTATTCTGTGCAATAATCTACTGTTGACCTCATCAAATGTATTTTTCGCCTCAGACATTACACATTTTTAGCTCTTCAAATTCAATTGGAATTTTTTAAGAAAATAGATTCTATCTCTCTTGGGATATTTAAGCATTCCTACCTTCTTGAACATATGGAATATAGTTAGAATTAACTGCTTTAATGTCTTTGTCTACTACTTCTATCATCTGTGTCATTTCTGGATCTGTTTCTATTGATTGATTCTTGTCCTCATTACGGTTTCTATTTTTTGCTTCTTTGCATACCTGGTAACTTTTTTTTAGTTGCCAGACATTGTGAATTTTTACTTTGTTGCACATGAGATATTTCATATTCTTATAAACATTCTTGAGCTTTGTTCTGGGATATAGTTAGAGTCATTGAAAACAGTCTGATCCTTCTAAGGCTTGTTTTTAAGCTTTGTTAGGTGGAACCAGAGGAGCGTTTTCCTAGAGCTAATTTGCCCCACTCCTAAGTGTCTTACCTGCTGTTTTATGAATTACAAGATTATTTTTGAAGGGGGGAGGTGTTGTTTACTGTAGCTGGAAGAAATACGAACTGTTCTTAGCTCTATGTGATCCTCGAAAATGTTTCCCTCTGTTCCTCTTGGGAGTTCCCTCTGTGGTCTCAGGTCATTTCTTCACATGCATGTGCTGATCAGTACTCAATTGATCAAGGAGGATGCTCTGCAATTTCTAGAGGTTTCTCTCTGCACAGCTCTCTCTCTCTCTTTTCCCTCTAAATTCCAGACAACTTGATCTCCTTGGACCTCCAGCTCAGGCTCTCAGCTCAGAGTGACTGTCAGGCTCCACCTGGTCCTCTCCCTGCACTGCAGCCTGGAAACTCAGTCTAGGCAGTAATGGCGGTAAACTGTAGACTCCCCTCATTTGTTTCCTCTCTCTCACTGATCACTGCCTTGTACTGCCCAATGTCCAAAGTCTGAAAACCACTTAGTCACATGCTTTGTTCAGTTGTTTAATTGTCTCCGGTGGTAAGGTAAATCTGCTCCTGTTACTCTATCTTGGCTGGAAGCAGGTAACTTTTACCTGTCTTCAAACTGGACAAGACAGTAACCAACCCCAACTATGAGGGTCTACTGCCTGCAACCTCTTCCATTCCAAAACAGTTGGTCAGAGTTTAGTTGAAGAAAAATCATAACTACACTCTAGCTATTTTAAGCAGAAAAGTACTTAATACAGAGAATTCACTACTTACAAAATTATTAGCTGGGCTAGAGCAGTAGGCTCTAGTTTGGGCCTCCAGGAATGACTCTTCCGGGAATAAAACCACCCAACTGGTCTACCAGAGGAGTTGCTTTTTCTGCCCCACTGAGGAAGCTGGGTAATCAGGAAGCCGCCCCTAGACTTAGCTGATGGCTTCAAAAGCATACCACAGCTACTACCCCCAGTGATCAGAAAGCTGCCATCACCTCTCCGGAGTCTCTCAGCTCCCAGGAATCAGTGACTAGACTTGAGAATGGTGAGTCTGACTGTCTCTGTCACTACATCTCTCTCCCAAGACTTATGAAGCTGTCCCCCAAACGCTGGAATTTTGCTGCCAAGAAGCCCCAAAGTCTCCACAATTGCATCAGCCCAGGAAGTAGGCCTGGGCTCCAGGACATAAGCTTCTGCCTCCCTTGTCATATGGAGTGCATCTTATTGGTGAATTCGAATTTCCATCCAGAACCCAAACCATGATGGAGTCTGAGAAATGCAATTTTTAGCTTCCAGCCTTGCAGGTCAGGATGGTACACTTACAGGAGGCTGAAGAGAATGCCAAGCAGTAATCAACATTTGGTAAAGAAGACCCTGATTCAAGAATGGGATGGATGTCGGAAGTTGGATCAAAATAATTTATCAACCATGATTTATCAGAACAAAGCTGGATTCCTTTTTTTTTTTTTTTTTTACTTTGTGTCCTGTTAATAGTCTCCTTTTGGGGAATGGAGCTCCCTGGATGACTAGAGAGTAATGCTATGGAGGAGGTGTCCCAGAGACAGAGGAGGTCTGTGTGCCCCAGAGGATCACCATGGGTGATCCCCATGTCCTGAGCTGGCGACAGCACAGCAGAGACCATCATATACAGCCATATCCATCAGGGTGACAATTTAATTGATAATTTCCTAGTCCCATCTTCAAACAGTGACAATGGGAATCAGCAACCTGATGTAAGTACCAAGCTTGACTAAATAGGGGTTGGGAAGGAAAAAAAGCAAACCTTAAAGCAGGAGGAACACATAGCGAGTATTTTATTGCTGTTATGCTCAGTTGTACAGAGCAGAGCCCTTACCCGAGTGTTTGTCTACAGTCTGGAGACCCTAGGCTTTAGGGAAGCCATAAACCCCCTAAATTATTTACAAACTTATTTCTGCAAAGTATTTTCTGAAGTCCATTCTTCTTTTTTTCATTCTCTTTAGGGCTCTATGATTCTAAAAAGTTAAGAATTCCTGAGGTGATCACCATTTTAAATTAATTATTATTATTATTAGCCTCTGCAAAGCAAATGGTCCCAGTAGTTTCTGAGACTATCCTTTCATTAATGTCACAATGGTGTATTATTATCATGCTCATTTTCAAGCTATGAAAATAGAAGCCCAAGAAATTTGAATTTGCTTTAATTCCAAATTAAACTGACTAGCCATCACTCAGCCTGGAATCTTCTGGGCTCCTCAGCCTTCACTTAGCCCATTGAGGTGCCTGCCAGCATACTCTAGTTTGATCACCCACTACTTATCAAGTTTTAGAAGCAGAACACAGGCTTCCTCTTTTGGTCTGGTTTATCTTAAGTCAGGGAATACAAAAGGGTCACCCTATGTGCCAAAGACCCACAAAGGAAGGGAAGCCTAGAATGAATAGCCTAACTCAATGAAAAGTCTGAAGCATTTGTGAAAGAGAAGAGCCTTAAGCCACTTGATGTTTACTTGGTATTGTCATGAATTAGAAAGGGCAGAATGTTCCAAGCTGAGCAAAGCTCAGGTGTTGAAGAGTTATCAGAAACCAGCATTATTTGAGCACATACTCTATACCTGAATCTCATCTAGTCACCACAGTTCTAGGAGGCTGAGATATTATTATCTACAGTTTATTTCTTAGGAAACTGATGCTGAGAAGTAAGTGGCTGATCCAAGGTGGTTATACTCGTGAGTCATAATAAAAATAAACAAAAAACCTGCCTGTAATGGAGGGAAAAAAAACATCTAAAACTTTGGAAATTTAATCTAGGAAATGTAGACCTAGCTTCATGTACCTATTTTGTTCTCGTTAATGTTCCTGCTGCTCTGGCAAAATGTTACCTCCTAAATTTTGGAATTTAAGGTTGCTATTTTGTTACTATAGTCATGGTAATAAGAAAAAAATCTGCATTAAAATGTAACCTAGGACCCTGTCCTCAAACCATATGTAAAAATTAACTCAAAATGGACCAAAGACCTAAACATTAGAGCTAAACCTACAAAACTCATAGAAATAAACATGTGAAATTTCATGACATTGGATTTTTGGATTTGGTGATGATTTCTTGGATATGACACAAATAGCACAGGCAACAAAAGAAAAAATGCACAAATTCAACTTTATCAAAAAAAATCTAATTATGTCAAAGTATCACATTCAGCAGAGAAGGAAGGGAACCTACAGAATGAGTAAATATTTGCAAATTGTATATCTGATAAGGGATTAATATCCAGAATATATAAAGAACTCCTATAGCTCAAGAGCAACAAAAAAATAATCCAATTTTTAAAATGGAAAAAAGGAGGATGTCTGGGTGGCTCAGTAGTTGAGCATCTGCCTTTAGCTCAGGGCGTGATCTTGGGTCCAGGTATTATCCCACATCAGGCGCCCTGCAAGGAGCCTGCTTCTCCCTCTGCCTGTATCTCTTCCTCTCTCTCTCTGCATCTCTCCTGAATAAATAAATAAAATCGTAAAAAAAAAATATGGAAAAAGGACTTAAATAAACATTTTCTCAAAGGTATGCAAATGACCAATAAGCACATGAAAAGATACTCAACATTACTAATCATTAGGTAAATGCAAATCAAAACCATAATGTAAACAAACAAGGGGTAGTGGAAGGGGCGGTTGGGGGGGAGAGGGGAGGGGGTGACTGGGTGACAGGCACTGAGGAGGGCACTTGATGGGATGAGCACTGGGTGATATGCTGTATGTTGGCAAATTGAACTCCAATAAAAAAATAATTTTAAAAAACCCATAATGTGATGCCACCACAAACCCACTAGAATGACTACTATAAAAAAGGAAAGAAAAGAACAAGTGTTGACAAAGATGTGGAAAAATAGGAACTCTTGTACATTGTTGGTGGTAATGTAAAATGGTACTGCTGCTATGGAAAACAGTATGGTGAGTTCCTCAAAAACTTGAAAATAAAATTACTATTTGCCCCACCAATTCCACTTCTGAATATGTATCCAAAAGAATTGAAAGCAAGATATTGAAGGGATATATATATATTTTTTTTTATGATAGTCACACACAGAGAGAAAGAGAGAGGCAGAGACACAGGCAGAGGGAGAAGCAGGCTCCATGCACCGGGAGCCCGACGTGTGATTCGATCCCGGGTCTCCAGGATTGTGCCCTGGGCCAAAGGCAGGCGCCAAACCGCTGCGCCACCCAGGGATCCCCTGAAGGGATATATTTTTAAAGATTTTATGTATTTATTCTTAGAGGGAGAAGCAGGCTCCATGTAGGGAGCCCGATGTGGGACTCGATCCTGGGTCTCCAGGATCACAACCTGGGCCCAAGGCAGGCACTAAACCGCTGCGCCACCCAGGCTGCCCTTGAAGGGATATTTGTATACCCAATGTGAACAGTAATATTTATGACAGCCAAGAGATAGAAAAGACTCAAGTGTCCATTGATAGCTGAATGGATGAAGAAAATGTGGTATATACATACAATGGGGTCTTATTCAGCCCTAAAAAGGAAGGAAAGTCTGACACATGCTACAACATAGATGAACCTCAAGGTACATTATACTAAGTGAAATAAGCCAGATAAAAAAGACAAATACCTTGTGAGTCTACTTATATGAGGTACTTGGAGTAGTCCAATTCATAGAGACAGGAAGTAGAATGGTAGTTGCCAGAGACTGGGTGAGGGAAGAACAGGCAGTGGTTACTTAATGAGTATGGAGTTCCCATTTAGCAAAATGAAGAGTTCTGGAGATTGGTTGCACAACAATGTATATGTACTAGCACTACTGAACTGTATACTTAAAAAGAGTTAAGATGATAAGGATGCCTGGGTGGCTCAGTCGGTTTAAGAGTCCAACTCTTGATTTCTGCTCAGGTCATGATCTCAGGCTCATGAGATCAAGCCCCATATGGGGCTCTGTGCTGAGTATGGATACTGCTTGAGATTTTCTCTCTGTCTCCCTCTGCTCCTCCCCCATGCCCCACCCCTCACAAGTGTTCTCAGGTGCTCTCTCTCTCTTTCTAAAAAAAACCCATTAAGATGATAAATTTTATGTTAGACGCATTTACCATAATTAAAAAAAACATAACCAAGTAAGAGATGTTACTTAGAAAGTTATTTCATATATTTTAGCACTAAATAAGCTAACTACTAAATTTTCATTTCTCATTGGCTTAATTAAGTATGACCCTTAGTCCCTCTACTTTCTCCTTTCTTGGTTTCTTAAGATATGAAAGATCCTATGATGTATGATAGAAAGATGGTGGATCGGGGGCAAAAGACCTAATTGTAATCCCAGCCTCATCTCTTCTCAGCCCTGTGAGGCAGGTCCACTGAACTGGACTTTATTAGGACCTTAGTTATCTAAGACTGCTCTCAAAATAATTCCAACACTTGCCTCCATAACCCTGAACTCTGCATAAGGAACATCTGGTGTGGTGTGCTAGAGGCAGTACCACACCTATCCATATTGTTGCCCCCACACCCTGACTCCTCATTCCCCAAACAACATTACCCTCTGGGTGGTCAACAATTTATACCAGACCAAGAGGCCAACATGAGTATTTCATGCATTTATGACTTGAGTTTCATTGGAGGGAGGTGAGGATATGGGAGCCAACAGGTGGGGTATCCTAGAAAGCAAGAGGAGCCAGGCTGCATCCCTCCTACTCAGCCTTTTGCCTTGGCTTCTTTCTACTATATGATCTAGTATGAGCCACTTATACTTTGTTTGTCTCAGCTGCCTCAGAAGTAGTCATTCACTCATCTATCTGACAAGTGCATCCTGAATAAATACAAAGGGAGCTGGTCTTTCTTAAACATCTGATGATATCAAGCTCTCTGTATATATTATCGCATTTAATAAGTGGGTAGACTTTGAGGAAAGAACGTTAGTTCCAAGTCACTGATAAAGAGGCTGGGGCTCCAGGGGATAAAGTCACTGGCCTAAGATGAAGCTTGCTTCATTCATTCCAGCAAATGGTGGAATTGGAATTCAAACCCATCTTATCTAATGCCATACTTGCCCTTTCCACCATACTGCACCACTTCCTGGCATCTGCCCAGTAGTCTTCAAACGTGAGGTCTCTAGGCACTCTCACTCACTAGGCATTCAATGGCAGGTGGTGAGTGGAAATACAAGGGTGCTACAGTGGATCAAAGTGCAGAGGAGGGAAGCAGGAAGTTGGAAAGATAGAGTTAATGATATTGTCCCCAATATCATTATCAAAACTACTTCTTGGGTCTTTGTCTGGGGATCTTTCCCAGTTCTGAGATTTATGACTCTATGTCTCAAGGATGCTCCTGGTCTAGAGTATTGCTACCCAAAGTGTGGCCATGACTAGCCACACTGGCAACCTCCAAAGACTGGTTAGAAATGCAGTCTCAGGCCTCATCCAGACCTACTAAATCAGCATCTACATCTTAGCAAAATTCTCAGACTCGAGAGCACTCAATGCTACGGTTTCTCTGCTAAATGTCCCCTTGCCCTCTGCCCTTCAGCCCCTGGATACTCTAGAGCACAGCTATTGCTTGGTCCCCAAGGGCAGGAGGCCTCTTCTCCATGTGCGTCAAGTTCATGGCATTCTATCTCCCTGTCTGGGATGGGTGATGAGTGCTGGCTTACATCTCCTCACTCCTCCCAAGGAGTGTGAGGTCTTCCAGGTAACATCTGGTAGTGCTCAGTGGCTTGCTCAGAGACCTCAATATTGCTTGGCTCAACCAAAAATAAATTGGAAAAGAAAATTGAACATTGCATCAATTTGAAGCAAGTTTATAAATTCTGCAGCTAAGCAATACCAATAGAAAATGATAGATCGCTGCAGAGCAGAGCGTCCCTGCAGTGATGTATAGTCACATTACCTGAAATACCGTATTACATGATTCTGCTTTATTACCAGTGTTGGTGGCAGACAGAAAAACAGATTACACTTGAGTTCAAATCGATAGGAACTTTATTTACTGGCCTTTTAAAAACATATTTCTGCACTTTATAAAAACATACGGTAGATGCTATTGATAGAGCTTGTCTGCTTGTTAAAAAGCAATTTGCCCAAAACGAGGCTTTTAAGCTATAATTTACGGCATTACCTTTTACCTCCTTTTTGCAGGGTTCTATTCGCCTGGCTGTGCTTTGACGACTTTCTTAGACTTTTCTTGCCTTTAATTTTCTCTCCCACTTATCATCTCCCTAAACTCCAAGCTCCCCAGGGCCTTAGAGCAGGAGGGAGAAAGGAACAGCATCTTCTCTTGGTGGAGGCTGGAGTCTCTCCCCAAAGCCCACCCTTCTACCCTTAGCTTCTTTACGATTATTCTGGAGTTTGAGGGGGCTTCCGTGGGTTCTGATGGTCCAGCCTCTTCCTCCTTCTGTTTCTTACTCGGATGGATCCTTCTTTGCTCTCCCTCCTCCCTCTGAAAAAGGCACTACTCTCCCCTAAAGCCCTAATTGCAATCCTTCTGAGAGGTAGGAATGAATATCATTCCCACTACATAGTATGCAAACTCACCCAAAGAAGTCAAACTCAGATCGTGGGGGACTTCTAAGTCAAATCAAATCACTTTTGAAGCTGGAAGATGAGCCTCCCTTTTCCCCAAGTTCTTAGACAGGTACACCACCCACTGCTCCCATCTCAGATCGCTGCCACTGTTCCTGTTGCTGTCGGGTGAGGGGGGATGGGTGGGGGTGTTGGACCACTAGAGCAGACTGGTCAGTGCTCTACATGGCCATGGTTCTGGGCCAGGCGCGCTGTTTGGGGGCTGCAGCCTTGCCCAAGACCTGCCAACCATTAGGGTCCTATATGGCTCAGAATGGAAAGGGGTCACATTCTTCCTGTCCCTGTATCTTGGCCTTGACCTGAGACCCCAGACTTTAGATGGGCTGAATTTGTACATGTGATTTCCATTTAACCCTTACAATTCCATGATGGGAAAGTCTGGGGTCAGGAAATTTTAAGAGTCCCTCAAGATCCCCAGCTACCAACCAATAGAGTGATCAGATGCTATGAAATTGAGGGCCAAATTCAAATAGCTATGGGCTACATTAAGTGGCCTCTTGATAACCAGCCTGGATATAGGAGTTGTCTTTTGCCTATTCCAGAAATGTGGCAACTTGCAGTCAGAGAAGGGGGAAATGTAGCCAGATCAGTGATCAAGAACCCTTGATGCCTCACACCCAAGTGGCCAGGTGCTGTGTCGAAGCCCATGTTGGGGGTGGGGTGGGGGTGGTGCTGTTTCTGATCAGGTCTACGTGTCTATCTATAAAGTGCAGGAGTACACAGTGCTGGCACCTGACCCAGAGTCCATTTACAACACAGTCTGTATTTATCTAGTAAGGGCTTTGTTACTGAAGAAACGATTGACAGATGAGTGGATGAGTGAGTGGATCCACAAATAAACATAACTTCTCTTCTTATCCTGTAATTCCATGTTAATGATGCTTAAAGATCACAGAAGAGAAGCAAGTCTGACTCTTAAGAAAGGACAATAAATCAGGTCCTTACGTAATTCATGACTAGGAAGTAATGAGGTAGATTCTTGGAGTGACCCATAAACTGGCACAAAAAGCAATTCCCAAACACAGGTGTTCCCACACTCTTGTGTCCCGGTCATGTACCTGGGACACAGGGCTGGCTTCTCCTGAGGACCCCCAGATGAACACCACCCAGGAGTATTCATTTGACTGTGTGAGTCCTGACTTCATTCAGAAAGTCCCAGTAAGCTTTGCCAGAACAGCTCTGAAAGCAGCAGACTGCAGAAGCCAGCGAGTGCTGGTAATCCCATGGCCTGCCCCCGTGGCCTTCCAGGAGAGGCATCTTTAGAGTTGTTATTTGTTTGTTTGTTTGTTTGTTTAACCATAAGACTTAAAGACTTTGGCTTCAGTGAAGAGTTTGTTTCAGTGAAAAAGTCAAGTATCAGCTTCCTAGAAGAGTAGAGAGGAGTCACAGTTGTGTCCTGTGCCTAGAGCTGGGGAGGTGGGCCACCAGGGACTGGCAGCTAGAGTAACTGAGCTCAGTGCTCCTCTGGTGGACAAGACCAGTCACAGTCTGATTTCTGTGCTTGATCTCAAAGGAAAAGGGAGGGTGCTGGAGTCAGCCAGACCCAAGTTTGAATTCTAGTTCAATCCTGTACCTCTGTGGACCCTGAGCAAGTCACATAAACTCACTAGGCCTCGATTCCCTTGTCTGTAGACGGGAGAAATAAATAAGAGAAATTGCTTTACGGGATTTTTGGGAAGTTAAATGATATGATTCAAGTGAAGTATTCCACTTTCACAAGGTCTCAATCCTCGAGGGCTGTCTTACTGATTAGCATCAAACAAGATGACACAGATAACCCAGGGGCAGGTAGTATCTGGTTTCACTGTTATCTCAATCTTTACTCGCATTGCCCAATGCACACCACGTGCAAAGGCATATAATATTCCATTCTCACTGGCAAGAAGTGAGAAGGGAAGAAGTGTCTGCTTTATTTGGAAGAGTATAGTGAACTCTGATACAACCTGAAAATTATCTAACAGTAAATGTTGCTGTGACTCAGGATAGACTTAGCACTGTGGGACAGGGCTTTCTGGAATAGGTAAACCTAGCTATGCTTTGAAGGATGAGTAGAATTTGCATGAGCAGAGAGGAAAGGGGAAGGATTTTCAGGCATGGGGTGGGGGAAGGAAAAGATGAGGCAAGACATGGAGGCAAAAATCCACATTGGAAGATGCAGCAAAATTAAGGAAAGCGCATCTGGAGAATATGGGAGTGGTGCGGATTTGAACTGGTTATGTGAAGGCTGGGGACACTGGGAAACATGCTCAGAAGAGTAAAAAGGAAGTCAGAAAGCACTTGGGGATTTGGGGGGGATGTCCAAGTCAAGGGGACAGATTGCTACCCTTGGAATGGATGTTGACCTCTCCCTCTTCCTTCTCCTAATGTCGTCAAGAGTTGTCAACTGAGTGAATGTCATCAGTTGGCTCTTCCTTGATTAACCTCCCTGCTGGAGCCTTGGCCATGATTTGCACTTGCTTCCCCTTAATAGCCAGTGCACTCGCCCATCCCACTGGAATGCATGTCCTGACATTATAATAGGCTTTGCAGAGAAGGAAATGCTATCATCCGTGGTGGTGACAGCGGGCTCCAAGCCCTGCCAGGTAGCTTTAGCGACTTTCTAGTCTTCCTTGTCTTGTTAATTAGGAGGGCCTATCTCACAGATTTGGGCTATGAATCTCAGCAGCTCTTCAACCTTCATAAGCGCTCTTAACTAAGCGGTAGAACCAGGTGCATTCCATATGCATTTTAGAGAGGCCCTTGCGCTTAAGATCTGTGTGTGAGCTCTCTCTTCTGCAGTGCGGGAGCAAGAAGGACTGCCATTGATGGGAAACAGGGACGTTTTCCACAGGCCTCTTCCGTTGCCTCCAACTTGCTGTCTCTTCAGCCCTTGAGCCAAGATATGTCTACTCAATCCCCTTCCCCAGCTCCCTTCTCAGTTTCAAGGGCATATGTCCAGGTGTCAGGGAGCCTTTGCACTCCAACACAAATAGGCATGAACACCAGAGCTGAGAACTGGTGAAATCGGCTGATGGTGGAGTGTTCCCCCTCTTTCTGTGTTCCCCGTAAATAGTATACGGGAATCAAAATTTAAGCCACCCGAGATGAAATAATTGCTTAACAATCATATAAGACAAAATGATTCAACAAATGACAACGAGGGCCCGTGATATACAGAACAGATGCATGCAGTGTACCATATTATAATGTGCTAATACAAGATTGACAGCACAATAATAGGAGTGAGCAGCAATTCAGCCTATAATTCCAAACCAAATGTGAGGCTGTCCACAGAACTCAAATCCTAGCAGGCTGCAAAATTAGAGGTAACACCGCGCAAGGTTCAAGACGACTCATTAGCAGGTTGGCAGAGTGTTTCAGGAGCAAATTTGTCTGTCGAAGGAACTAATTTTGTGCCATCTTCGGCTCAACTTTTTTTTTTTTTTTAAGTCTGCAGATACAACCTTCCCTGGAGAGAAATGCAGGGGTGGGAATGTGAGATCTGGTCGTAGCTCATAGGGCACAGTGAGGTTGCTGGTGTCAGCTTTTGAGTGGCCAGTATTGGATGAGTAATCTGGGTGTGTTCGGGGGTGTGTGCCTGGAGCAGACAGCGGTGAGGAGGACACACATTATTCGGAGGGATTTCAACATGAAAGAGTGAAGGGACTCTCAGGGGCTGATACCACACCAGAAAAGATTTGGATCAAGGGTATCATTTAGGTGTGATAAGGATCTTTCCACATCTTGAATTTCTGAACCATTAAATAAGCATTTAATCCCTGCTTTGTATGGATGTTCTCATTGTCTTAAGGGTGCCCGGGATTTGATTTGATTTTTTTAATTTTTATTTTTTTAAAGATTTTATTTATTTATTCATGAGATACACACAGAGAGAGATAGAGAGAGGCAGAGACACAGGCAGAGGGAGAAGCAGGCTCCATGCAGGGAACCCGACACGGGACTCGATTCTGGGTCTCCAGGATCATGCTCTGGGCTGAAGGTGGTGCTAAACCTCTGAGCCACCCGGTCTGCCCTGGGATTTGATTTTAGCAGGTGTAGTAGGACACAGACATAGAAATGACTGTCATGAAGGAAGAAGTTTTTATACTTACAAATCCCTAGAGACAGAAGGCATGGCAGGCCACACAGGGCCACACAGGAAAGCACCAGAGTCGGTCAGGAGGCAAAGGGGAGGGAGGGGGATGTGTGGACAAGAAGCTATTACTGAGGCTTCCACGGGAAGGTAGGGCTTGGAGGAGTAAACAGGTTTTAGACTGACTAGTTTGAATAATTTTAGCAGACTCTGGGGCAGAGGGGCCAACCTCAGCCATCTGGCCCTGGCCCTGGGGAGATAGGGTAGGGGATAGTGGCCCAGGGTGTGATAAAGAAGCAGTTTAGGGGTAAGGATTCTAGTTTGGTTGGTTAGCATATGAAAGAGATGCTCGGCTCTCAGGAATGAGCTAGCCCTGGGAGGGAAGGCCCCCCAGGGTCGCTGAGACCTCGAGATGTCAAAGCATCATAATATAGAGTAAAAGGATATGACTGTTACACTTTCATAGCCCTACACCATCAGCTGCCATTTCCTCGTCCTGTCCCTTGCCCCAGACACCTGAGGAAAAGCAGGGCATGGTGACATCGCCATTCGCACCGAAGAAAAACCATGGTACATTCCCCAACACCACCCCAACCCTGGATCTGCGAGGCCAGGAAGAAGAGACTCTCCATTATGCTTCAACCAGTGAGCTCTTGCCAGGTTTCTCCTGGTCTCTCGTCACTCGGGGGCTGCCTGGGTGTGGATGGCACCAGCCACGTCGCAGGGGCTGACTCAGAAGTCCTCTTGATTCCACCAGTAACAGGCTGTGTGGTGTTGGCGAGGCTGCTTCACATTTCTGGGCTCCAGTCTCCTGCCCTTCAAAGAAGCAGGCTTGATCATAGTTTTAAATGCTTCATTTCCGTAAAAAATTGAGGGAAAAGATAGAAGCAGCAGAAAAGCTCAGGAGATGGGGGGAGGGAGCCTAATCCTCCCATAAAACTAGTGACATCCACAAAACCAGAGCAGCTGGCCAAGTCTCCGGATCCTCCTTCCTCCATCCATCCTTTGGGGCTGAGACTCTCCCAGTGATGGTGATGATGGTGATGGTGGTGGTGGTGATGGCAGGAATTCAGCACCTGCGGGGTGACCAGCCTTCCAAAGTATTACCTTGTTTGGCTGTTACCACCCTAGGATGGGGGAAGCCAGCAGCTCTGGATTCAGACAGCTGAAGTCACTTGCCCTTGGCCACACAGGCAATAAGTGACAGAGCCAGGTCTCAAGCCCAAAGTCACATTCCTAGTTACTGTTTGCTGCCTCCCTCTCCCATGGGCAGGATTATCCCATGAGGATTTGATGGAGTGTGTCCCAAGCAGCAATAAATCATACTTCTGGGAGGGGTGACCCCAAAGAGGAAGAATGAATCCCAAAGGAAAGGCACTGCCCCCTGGGGAGGACTCTATTTGGAACTAAAGAGGTTTCCCGTATTCTTTCTTTCCGCAAATATTTTGTGTCCTTCAGCTGTCTAGCATGGCTCTAGGCAGTAAGGACACCCAGACATGAATGCCCCAGCCCTCGGGGCCCTCTCAGCCTGGTGGAAGGGAACAGACAGGAGCAAAGGGAGCAAATACACAATCACTGTAGAGAGCACCAGTCTGATAGGCTCTGGCCTTCCAGGGAAGTTGGAAAATGCTGGACACCAGAGAAACCTCAAATCCTCCATCCTGCCACTGCCTTCCATGCCAGGCCAGGCCCTCAGGACTCAGGGAGCCACCCATTGTGTTCCACCATCAGGTCTGCAGGAAACCACTCTTCATGAAAACAGAGGGGATGTAATGCAGGGAATTGATTATGCAGGTGATGGGGGTCTGGGAAACCACACCAGGAATCCCCCAGCGACCCAAGATGAGGGACAATGGAGGCTGCGCCTTACCAGACCAGGGTTGGGGGTGTCTCTGAGGAAGCCAGAGCCCCATAGGGCTTAGCAGACACAGCCAAGGCCAGAGACACTGTCCGGAGCCAAAAGGAGGGGTAGCAGTATCCTGGCTTCTCCTTCCTCTTGCCTTATAATCTGCCAGTGACTCTCAGTGACCCAGCGGGACCAAACAGCCCCAGGCCCCATGCTTTCCCTCTCTCCCTTTTCTGTGGGACACAGCTGGTCCTACAAAATCATTTGGTGGGTCAGGGGAACCACTTGCTCTAAGCAGAGCATGGGGCTGGGACTCCTTCCCACTGGAGTCCCATTGAGCTTATGCCCTCTCTCACAGCTCCACCTCGGGCACCCTGCACCCCAACTCTGTGATGCCCACCGAAGACTGCAGAATGGAGGAAAAGGCCTCTCCCCCAGCCCGCGTCAACCTGAGACATGAGGAGAGCCCCCTGGAGGTGGGGGCAAAGGCACAGCTCATCACATCCTGAGATGTCCCCTAGAATTGGCAGGCACCTGCTCGGTGAAGGGGCACAGACTCCGCTCCTAAGGGGCCTCAGGTAGTATCAGGAACAAAGCAATGCTCCCATAGCTGGTGAAAGCAGGTTGGTCCAAGTGTAAAACAGAATACAGCAGACTTAGGAGCAGTTTGAACAGTTTTTCCTTTTAAATTCCAAGGTGGCTATACATAGCTCCTATCAGCATGTTTCTTACAGAATAATAACACCTCACATTGATGTGGCCATTTGAGCCTCTCAAAATAAGCTCATGTGTCATTTGACTGTCACAAAAACCCTGCAGAGTAGATGGACAGGGACCATGAACAAGTGGCCAAGGCGACATTGGTGCTCACTGACAGGTGGAGCCAGGCTGGGACTTCTGTCTCCTTAACTGAGTCTTCCTGCAGGCCCTCCGTGCCTCGCTCCTTGCTCCATCATTTGCACACCCCCCCCCCTGCCCCATTATCTGTTGTCTTCTGGCCCCATGCCCCAGAGCTCCAGAGGGTGGAATGCAGCCCTGCAACCAGCCGGCCACGCTCTCCTCCTCAGCGCCTTTCTCAGGCCCAAGTGTGGGTGCAGCAGTCCCATTTTGCAGCCAAACTTAAGTGCATGCAGCAATCTGAACAATATTTTCAGCTGCAGAGACAAAAAATGGTGTTTAGCACCCCCTTTTATGCAAATGCAGCATGCCTCTCCGTGTGATGTAGAATGTTACCATATTTTATGAAATAAACATACCAGAAGATATTTTTTTCTTTTCTTATGTGGGGGAGGATGAAGAGATTTTGGTAATTAAAACTTCCATCGATCAATGCTTAGATCTCGGAGATAATTGCATTGCTGCTGCAGATGTGCGTTGAATCATGCGGTTTTGTTTTTAAGTGTGTGTGTACCCCAGGGCCCAGAATCACATCTCCCCGCCCCAGCACGAAGCACCCCCGCACCGCCCGCACCGCCCGCACTGCCCTCACCGTCCTCCCCGACCTGCATAGGGCTGTACAAGAACCCGTGGTCGGTGGTCCTGGGCCTGCCCCCAAATTAGCTGTGTGGGATTGAGTATGTGGCTTAACCTGTCTGGACCTCAGTTTTTCCTTCCTAAACTGAAGTGTTGGACCTTGATCATCTCAGTTTTCTCCACGTCTTTTGATGCTTCATGTTGTTGACATTCCTCTTTGAGAGCTGGTCGTCTCTGATTCATGTGTCAAGGACTCATGCGTTTTATGTGTGGGCCAGGCCCAGGGTGAGGCTTGGAAGCACAGAGATGTCTAAGGTCAAGTCCTACATCTGGGGAGCTTCCAGTCTGGTGGCCAGACAGTCCAGGAGTGGACATATCAGAAGAAAATGTGTTGAGTGCCTTTCCAGAGATATAAACTCTCGTTGTGTGGGCTGTCTCTCCGCAGGATCAGCCGTAATGAGACCACGAGGGAGCATTAGCTGCAACTCCTCTCCCATGGGGAAGGGCCCATCCTCTCCTTCTGCCCAGGAAATCAGGTGCACAGAGGAGATACCATGGATGGGCCCATAGGCACACTGTGTTGGGAACAAGAGCCATCATTTGTTGCATTTTCTCTTACCCATTGTTCTCTGTTAAGAAGTCAGACCAGTATCATTCTAAATGGCCTCTGACAGCCTCTAGGGTCTGCCCATGGTGGCTTGACCATGATGACTCTAGCAAAAGAGCAAGAATACTCCGAGAAGGAGAGATATTTTCCTCTGGGCTTCCAGCACGGCCTGGGCAATCACTTTGCTGCTCTGTTCCAGAAACTCTGAGTTTCCTATAGTGAAGCCAGGGAATACACCCCTGTTAGTTCTTGCCCTTCACTCAGGAGCAGCCCAGAGGAGGGAGGCAGGAGACCCTCTTCCCAGCTGGCTCTGCCTCTGGGAGCACCAAGTGCCCTCCTGTCTATTTCATGATCAGAATAGAGCAACCAGAGGACTTAGGGCCTCCACTGGTAGTGATCTCACTAACGTGGTGTGTCAGGTAAATTGAGCAGAAAAGTGAGCAAGTGTGCCCCAGAGATGGGTGACTCCCACGGTACCACCCAGTTTCATCCCTTCTCAGGGCCCTCTGAACATCCACTGGCCTCCAGCCCCTCCCAAACGGTTTCCGGACACATTTCACCTGCCGTGTAGGTTTTAAGCAGAGGCCCCCAGATCAGATCAGCCCCCCTACTACTGTATTCTCTAACTTTCCATTCTGGGGACTTGAGTCCCTTTGTCCCTTGCCGCACTCACCCCTGCTCCACCCCTCCTGGACTTGCTGGTGCTGTCAGCTTCCTGTGCCTGTGATGGCCTCACCCAGCCTGCAGGTGCAGTGGAGACCCCGAGAGTCTCCTTCCTGGCCAAGTCTCAATTAGAGGAGAATTTAGGAGGAGATGGGGTGCTGGGGACAAAGGTTGAGCAAATGCCCTTTGATTGATTGCACTGCCTTCTTCCCCTCCTCCCTGTTACTACTGAGCCATGTACAGTGGCTGGCTGGCTGGACAGATGGATGGATGGACAGATGGGTAAATGTCCCCCTCTGTAGGGGGGTGGGGAGCTGTCCTCTCACCCTGTGTCTTTCTGCCTCTCCCTCACTGAGCATCCCACACTGCAGGTGTCTCTGAGACAGTGTTTATGTAAGCAGCTCCTGTTCTACGAGTTACATCAAGAAGCTGTTGTCAATCTGAGGAAAGCCCCCGGCTGCCCATATGCGTGGTTGTCCCCAGCAGGTTTCCTAACAGGACAGCGAGGTGGGGTTGGTGGGCTCCCTGAACTTGAGCACCCTGGGCTGGACTGGGCTGGGGAGTCTCAGGCTTCCCAGGCACTGCGTCTGGAATCTGCAGCCCTCTTCTCTCTTCCCATCTGGCTTCCTGGTGGTTTGGCTGTGGAGACTGTAGTAAGCGCCTCCCAGCTCTGGCTGGCCCTGCACAGGATCGCAGTACCTGAGTGGTGGTGGGTTATTTAAAGGCAGAGAAACCCAACCTCTTGAAGGCACAAATCTTGAAGGCACAAATCTTGCAAGGATTACCATCCAACCCAGCAGGCTCAGATGAATTACATATTGTCCCTCAGGTTTGAATCTTAGTCAGGAAAGGGACTCTTTAATTATATGCTTGTTATACACTAATGGTCCCTTTATTCCAGAGTCCTCTGATCTCATCAGTGTGTACATCGAAGGGTAGGAAGGCAGCAAAAAAGTCTTTGAGCCACAGTTGAAATAGCTCACGAACTTATCCCTGGGGCTGAGAGGCTCCGTTTAAGGATTCCCAACCAGCAGAGAGGAGGTATTACTGAAGCCTATCACTTCTCAGCCCTTTTCTGTTAGAAGATCCTGCCTTGGGAGGAAGGGGGGGGGGGGGTTCCAAAACATGATGTCCATTTGGCATTTAGCATATGTATGAGGTCAGAATAGAATCCCCGAAACCCAAGCCATAATTAAAATAGGTAATGTTCATGGGATGGGAGGGGCTTCTCTATCCACACACAAGCCAAGTAATTTACATTTAGATCCTCACAAAGACAGTATGAAGGAGGTGCCACTAGTCTCTCCATTTTAAAGATAAGAGAGAAAAAAAAAAGATAAGAGAGATGAAGTAACTGGCCCAGGGTCCCACAGTAACTGAAAGAGAGGATCCACCGAAACTTGAAGCCTTCCTTTCTACCTTAACATCGCAGCAATTTGCTTACCTCTTTTTTGCCAACCAAACCAGGTGTTGGCTTTGCTCCCTGGGAGCTGATGCCTCACCTGAGACATCATGTTTAAGTAGTGGAGGAATTCCTAGCTCATTCTCTACCTTCTAATGGATATACTTTATGCACTGCTTACTCACCCAGTCTAAGTATTGTAAGCATACACTCTCATTAGTGAAGCATGTTTGTTGATGCCCCTTGAGATAAGGTAGAGACGAGACGCGTCACCACTGCATCCTTGGAAAGTGACCTCCCTCCTGAGTTTCTGGCTTCTCAAGTGCTCCCAAGTAATCTCATGTAAATCCTTTCCTGGAAGGGGGCCTAAAGACAAATCCTGAGAAGCTGAGGAATGAGCTGGATACCGTCTGTTCTGAGTAATTCATTCATTCACTCCTTCAACAAACACTGGCTGAACTTCAGTATGGACACTACATACCGATGATGCAGAAAGTCATTAAGACACTGTCTCTGCCCTGGACGAACTTGGTAGAGTCAGTAGACACATTACTATAGAACACACGGGATGTGTAGGAGCTGCATAAAAATAACAGTGGTCACGGAGGAGAGGACATTTGAGCTGAGTATTTTTTTTTTATATTTCATTTATTCATGAAAGGCATAGAGAGAGAGAGAGAGGCAGAGGGAGAAGCAGGCTCCATGCAGGGAGCCCAGTGTGGGACTCGATCCCTGGACTCCAGGATCTTGCCCTGAGCCAAAGGCAGACACTCAACCACTGAGCCACCCAGGTGTCCCTGAGCTGAGTATTGAAAGCCAGGAAGATCACATCCAGAGAGATTGGAAAGAGCATGTCAGGTGGAGGGAAAAGAAGATCTGGAAAGGCTGGGGTGTGTTTTGAAGCACAGCATGCAGCTGTGGCCGGGTTCAGGACAGGGTGAATGGAGACAGGCTGCGGCCAGCCTGCGCAGGCCCTGGCAGCTGGCACCGGACACCCTGGCCCCTCACCATGGCCAGCCTCCAGGCTCTCAGAGCGGCAAGTCAACTCTGACCATGAGCAAGGTTCTAAGCCTTGTGCTATAGTCAAGAAACAGCTGGAGTTTTTGAACAATTTCCTTGTTTAAAAAGGGCTTGTATTTAAGATTATACTAAAATAATATCCTATATGATCTCTGGACTAGAGGAAGAGAGACAGGTGGAGGTATCTTTTGCGGGCAGGGAGTGATGCCTAACAGCCAGTGCCCTGGCTCCCAGCTCGAGAGAGCTGGAGAATCATCTTGCTCGTGAGTCTCACTGGTGAAAAGGCTGCGCACAGCTGGCTCCAAGGGATAAATTCATTATTTCACTAACAAGATTGCCTCCCAACGTGTTGAAGGGTAAAGATTTAGAGGCTGTGGGTATATGGCCCGGCGGGGGAAGCAGGGAAGCAGCCAGAGACCCCACCTAGAAAACAAAATGAGGAGGTGGACCACCAAACCCTCCATTTCTCAAAGCCCTGATGAACAAGTGAAAATTACTTGCCCCTGGAAAAAAAATAATAAATTCCACATTATCATTTCAATAGTTCCTCACATAAATACCAAAGAATCAGAAAAGCTGGTGCCTCATGTTGCTCCCAGAACCTAAGAAATGGTATCTTTCAGTTATCGGATTTTATTTCTTTGCCGCGTTACATTTTATACATATTTATTCATGCAGAACAGAAGCGCAGCGTTATTGAGGCTGCCATGGGAGCGGAAGGAAAAGCTGTTATACATAAGAATGCACCGCATTTACATTGTCGCACTTTGCAACAATTGAACTATATGCAACTGGTTTTTTTTTTTTTAATAATAAAAAAAACTCTGGTTTGCATTTAATTTGCTGATTTTTTTCCCCTTTCTAACTCTTGAATTTTCATATGCCATAGAAATGGGAAAGGGGGAGGGGTCAAGATCCTTGCAGATACAGAGGGTTGGGGCTGGCAAGAGGCAGCTTTCATGGGGAGGGGTTGGAGACCCAGAGCAAGTTTATAACTATTTCTTTTTTAACAGAGGCAGTTAACTGAACTGCAAAACATTCATCTTCCGATTTAATAACTCATTCTCCCTGCATGGAGACAGGGGTATTATAGTGCTGGATATTGCTTTTCGGGCTTTTGAGTGTCAATGATGAATCCCCATCTTCTAATAAAATACATTTTCATAGTAATTGAAATAATAATTTTTTGCCTCTTCATTTTCCCAGGTACTTAAAAAAGGGGCTTTTGACTTCTTTCCCTTTCACCTGTCCTGACCTTATTTTCTTTTAACTGAAATGCCTTCAGCTGTTGAGATAGAGCCCGTCTTTCTGGCATCTGTGTTCCCGTGGCCACATGCTTCCCTCCTGCCCACCCACCTTACTAGTCGCAGCCACAGGATGGAACCTCCCCATCAGACCACAGGGTTAATTAGGGGGCCTGAGACATCAAGACCTAGAATTCATGGTTGGGTTTGGCTTTTCACCTCCATTTGCTTAGCAAACTGAGCTGTCCCTAGGGAGGGACAAATGTGATAACCAGGAAGCTGGGAGGAGCACAAAGAGGTGCAAAGGCAGGGTCCCAACCCTACAAATCCTGAATCACACACCTAGTCAGACCCCTAAATCTCCCCCAACATCCCCAAGGTCAAGATATGGGACTGCCCCCTCTCCATTCCACGTGCATCCCTCAGGCTGCCAGTGAACTCATCCCTAGAAGTAAAATGAGTATCAGTGTGGTAAGGACAGCATTACTTTCTCAAGAATAAAATTTGGGAGGGGGTAACGTGGACAGGGATGATGTTGCATTGGGTATAATGTACTTAAATTTGCAACTCTGTATGCAGGGTTACTTTAAATGCTATATAGGTGAAATGAATTCGTATGGGAAAATTCATATGGGACATTCTTTCCTCTTCATCCTTTCCTCCATGGCTGACAGTGACGAGAAATTAAAAAAAAACTATAGGAATGTAAAAGGTTTAAGAAGAACAATCAAAGTACGGCCTCTCTGAGGACAATACCAGCTTTGGAAGATTGTCCTGGCCCTTTCTCTTCATATCCACCCAAGGAAGGATGATTTTGGCAAAAACTTGCTCAGTTTAAGCTACAGTTTAACTTTGGCTGTAGAAATTTTACCCTTTCTGTGTCTAATCTTTCCTAATCTAGTAAAAAGAATATGGAAGCCAGGAATCAGGATTTGGAACTGGTCTGGATCAGAAAATTAAAGGAGCTATCGGGTAAATGGTCAGACTGAAAGTATTCGGAGGCAATGCCTTCCTTTTTGTTTTCCAAGGTACTTAGAAAAGGGCTTTTGACTTCTTTCCCTTTACCCTGTCCTAATGGAAAACTCACGCGTGACCCTGGCCTGTCCAGAGGGAGTATGCTTCACCTGCTCCTTGCTAGGGAGTATGCAGGCTGTGGCCCGCATACTCAGCATCTTTGTGTGAACTACAGAAAGGACACCTATCTTCTGACCTGATTCCTCCCTAGTCCAGGAGGCGTGTGGTTTGGCAAGGTGAGCAGGGTCTGGATGTCAGTCCCCAGTCAGTTCCTTGCCTGGGACGGGGCTTTGTGCAGTGCATGCATGGCTTAGCTCTACTGGCAGGAGATAGTAGCTTTTTTTCTTTTCTTATCTTTAAGATTTTATTTATTTATTTGAGAGAAAGAACAGGAGCGGAGGGAAGGGCAGAGGGAGAGGGAAAAGCACATTCCCCCCTGAGCAGGGAGCCCAAGATCATGACCCAAGCCAGAAGCAGATGCTTAACCAACTGGGCCACTCTGGAGCCCCAGAGATGGTAGTGTTTGAGTTAGAAAGACTCAGGTTCAAATCCTGACCCCACCACCTTCTAGCTGTGTTACCTTTGGCAAGTAGTTTGATTTTATACACAATAGTACCTATATTAAAAGAACCTTGCAAAGACTAAATGAGATAATATATGCAAATCTCTTAGAGCTAAATCCGTGGTGCCTATTATTACTCCGGAGAGGCCTTTTTTGCTCCTTCAGTATCCGTGAGAGGCAGGAGTGAAAATACATTTCCTGTAACTGGGATGGGGGTGACAGCACGTGGGCCCAAGCCTGGATGTGAATCGTCCTCTGGACAGAAGTACGGGGCTATGAGATCTGATCTGCTAACTACTGGGAGGGTCAAGAAAGGAGGGAAATTCAGTGGCTTGTGTGACCTCAGCTTCCAGACAAAGGCTGGACTCCCATTCCTGCATCTGGGGGCATCTGTCCTGGCTATTCAGGCTTCTCCAGTTCTCTACTCCTTACCTGCAGGGACCAGCAGCATTTCTGGGGACTAAAGGGACTTTCTTCTCCTGGGACTTTGTGACTGGGGGTGTGCAATCAGCAGCAGAAAATCTTCCTTTTATGTCCCTGTCCTCATTCTCCAGTGAAGCAGGAAAGGAACCAGTGCAGGGCATCTACAGAGCATCTTTCCGGGTATCCACCCCTCCCTCCTCAACAACCCCACATCTAGGGCCATCCTTGATGCTGAGATTTTGAGATGTGGGTTGTTCCAGAACAAAGCTCCTTCTTTGGCAGTGACCAGGGGCTTCTTTGGATAGGTGAGAAGTCACTCTTCAGAGCCTGATAATCTACTGGTTGGAAAGACCTGTGGCCCATTCAGTTTTTTTCCCCTGACTTTTTTTTTTTTTTTTAGAAAGTTCTAGATTCACAGCAAAAATGAGTGGAGAGAAAGTTCCCCTATACTCGGTCCCCCACTATCAACATCCTGGACCAGGGTGTTACATTTAGTACAATCAGTGAATCTATGCTGAATCATAATGACCACCCAGAGTCCATTGTTTACATTTGGATTCATTTTTAGTATTGTACAATCTGGGTTTGGGCAGATTTATAATGACACATACCCATCATTACAATATCGTACAGAAGTTTGACTGCCCTAAATATCCTCCAAGCTCCACCTATTCATTTCTCCCTCCCCCAGTCCTTGGCAACCACTCATCTTTTTAGCCATCTCTGGTTTTTTTTTTTTTTTTTTTTTGGCCTTTTCCAGAATGTCATATTGTTGGGATTCATACAATATGTGTAGCCTTTTCATATTGGCTTCTTTCACTCAGTAATAGGCACTTGAGGCTCCTCTGTGTCTTTTCATGACATGATAGCTTGTTTCTTTTTAGCCCTGAACAATATCCCATTGTCTGGATGTACCACAGTTTATTTACATATTCACCTACTGAAGGACATCTTGGCTGCTTCCAAGTTTTGGCAGTCATGAATACTGCTGCTGTAAGTATCTGTGTACAGGTTTCTGTGTGGACATAAATTTTCAACTTCTTTGGGTAAATATCAATGAGCACGATTATTTTATTGGAGTGTATGGAAATGGTATGTTTAGTTTTATAAGAAACCATCAAACTGTCTTCCCAAGTGGCTGTAATTCCCACCAGCAGTGAACTGTTGAGTTCTTGTTGCTCCACCTTCTTACTAGCATTTGATGTTGTTGGTGTTTCTATATTTTGGCCATTGTAATAGGTGTGTGGTGATATCTAGCAATTTTATAATGATATAATGTTGAGCATTTTTTCATATACTTTTTTTTTTTTGGCCACATGTATATCTTTTTTGGTGAGGTGTCTGTTCAGGTCTATCGCACATTTTTAAATTGGGTTGTTTGTTTTCTTACAGTTGAATTTTAAGAGTTCTTTGTATCCTTTATCAGCTACATCTTTTGCAAAGATTTTCTCCCAGCCTGTGACTTGTCTTCTCATTCTCTTGACCCCATTCAATTCCGTGTCCTCTTCCTGTATATCCAGCAAACCCATGGCTCCTTATCTCCCTGCAAGAGCTGCAAAGAAGCCAGACTAGCTGTGGAGGGGCATGGCTTCCTAAGGAAATGGGTAGGCCTGTGGCCACACTTCACTTCAAACCAATACATGTTTCTTTATTCCTTAAACACTTACATTTTTTTAAGTCCTAGGGATGCATCAGTGAACAAAACAGACAAAACTCTGAATCTTGTAGAGCTTACTTTCTGGTAGAGAAGACATATACTAAAAAATAAACATAGAGACATATACTGAAAAATCTACATAAGCATCTCATATAGCTTTCTAGAAGGAAGTCCAACATGAAAAAAATTGAGCAGAACAAGGGAGATTGGAGGTGCTGGCATGGGAGAGGTTTGCCATCTAAATAAAGTAGCAGGGTGGGCTTCATTGAGAAAGGGAGGTTTAAGCAAAGAGGATGCTAAAAGGGCACAGAAACCAGGCAGAGGAACCGGTCAGTGCAAAGGCAATGAGGCAGGAGTGTGCATGGTGTGTTCAAGGATCTGCAAGGAGGCCGAAGTGGCTGGAGTGGAGTAGAGGGAGCTTTGGGAGAAGATTTCCTGATGGATTCGATGTGGGGGTGAGAGAAGGGAGCATCATAAATGACACCAGGATTTTTTACCTGAGCCACTGGAAGGATGTCATTAATTGAGACAGGGAAGAGCAGGTTTCCAGGTGGGGGTGGGTGAAGGCAGAGGGGAGGTGTTTTTTGGCCACGTAGAGTTAGCACTATTAGACACCTTGGTGGTGATGTCAGGTAGGCTGTAGGACAGAGGGGTTTGGAGTTCAGGGGAGTTTGTGTATGACTCTGGGCTGAGTGCTGTAGGATATAGGGGGGAGAATAAAACCATCCCTCCACCCATACCTCTGCCCAGGGGCCCCAGGAGGACAGCACATAAAACAGGCTCCCCCACCAGAAGGCAGCTCCTTCCAGCCTCCCTTGAGGCCTGAAGGCAGGTGAAGAAATGCAAGCTACCAAAGATTTCACTAAGGAGACAACCAGATGAAAGACCACCCCCGAAAACCTTGACTGCTCGTTAATAAGAAGTCAGCAAGAAAGGGAAACCAGAGTAGTTTTCCTTTCCCCAGCAACAGTCAGATAGACACTTCAGAGTTTTGAAGACTCTCGCAAGGGCTCCTCACAGTCCATTTGCCTCCCCATCACCTGTGAGGCAGGTCAAGGAAGAGCGGGAAGGTGACAGGGCTCCCTGGCTGCAGGGACAGTCACTCCAGCTCTCCCTGCTTCATTGGCTGTGCCCCCAGCCACCTGTCAAGCAGCCAGATCAACCCCAGGTGGGGCCAGGCGGGGCTGGGTCCTGCTCTCTGGTCCCTGTGTGCACAAAGCTAGCTGCTTAAAGAGAGGAGAGCTATTACTATCAATCCACCACATTCGAGACCAATATTGGGTGGAATCCTTCATATCGGTAACCCACGTCCCAGGATTAGCATTGCCAGCTGTGGTCCTCGCTCTGAAGTACAGTCAGTTGCCCAAGGAAGAGCTGTGTTTTCACATTAAACATCCCTGAGTCTCTCTTGTTCAAGTGGCAGATGGTGAATTTCATGCAATGACGTGAGCAGAGGCCCCTCTATTTCCAGCCTGGAACTTGGAATCTGTGGAAAAGCTGCATCTCTGCATACTGTGCACTGTGTGCTGTGGCTCTTGGGGTCAGATGTGTCTGAGAGCTGGGGCCAGGTGGGCGAAGAGCAGTGAACTGGCCTTTGTCTGGGGTCGTCCAGCAGAGAAAGGGGGACCAGGGCACTTTGGGAGGCCTGGGCTGGATATGGAGGACAAGACCTGCCATACAACCTGAAAATCTAGTGCTTTAATAAGCTGAGGCTGATATTGGAACTGGTGCACCCAGGGACCTCAGAGAGATGGGCAGCATGGCGCAAGTGGGGGGTTATTGATGCAATGTCTTTGCAAGCTAAGATGTGAGCAAAAGTAAAACTGAGTTATGACATGAAGGTCAGATTAATGAAAATGTGCATGGGAACAGCCCATCCTCAACGATTTCCACCCAGCACTTGGGCACTTTCTGACCCAAATATGTTGACAGAGTCTAATGTCCTACATCCAGCCTTTTCACAGGCAAAGACAGAAAAAGATTTATAACACAATAATAACCTTCAGGAATTTCAGCCCACTCCTGGACTGCTGCCTTAGATCCCCAAGGAAACTGACTCCTCAGGGAAGGTTCTAGGACAATATTCAGGGTTTGTAATTCTCTATTCAAGGGGCTTCCCAAGAAATGTGATTGAGGCCTCATCTCCTACTCTTTCCCCTCCTCGCTCCTGTCACAGACTTCCTTGCAGTTTCTTCTGCTGGCCTCTGGCCTCCTGCCACGCCTTTGCAGCCTTGGGGTGCCCAGCTCCCCCCCCCCCCCCCCCCCCCCCCCCGCCCCGGGGTGCCCTGCCCAGCCTTCCCACTTGATTAACAACTCCTCTTCCATTAGGGAAAACTCAAGCCACATGATCTTTTAGAAGCTTTGCATTCAAGCTGTACTTTAATAATATGTATTGCTTTTCTTCTTATTATAAAATTCATGTTCAGTGCAGGAAATTTGGAGCTTATATATATATAAAAAAATGAAGAAAACAAAAATCACCCATCATTTTGACAAGTATTCTCCTGGTCTCTCTCTCTCTTTTTTTTCCCCTGTGCATTTATTTGTATTATAATTGGGAGCATACCATAACACTGCTTTGTGATCTGCTTTTCTCCCCCCACTTAATGCTATATAGTTAAGGAAAAAGGGGGCAGTCCAGCATAGTGGTTTGTGTAGGTGGGCTCTGGAGTCAGACTGTCTGGATTCAAATCCTGGCGGGGCCACCGCAGTCCTGACACCTGAACAAGTTACCGGAAATTGTTTCCGTGTTTAGAACAGTGTGGTTTACACCGAATTTTAATCTATAATTTTGTTTTCTCCTTTTTCTCCCTCAACTGTGAGTTCCTTGAGGTCATGGAGTGACTCTTGTTCACCATTTTGTCCTCCACACCTTGCTGGTCATTGGTGATAAGCATCCCCAACATGTTAAATGCACAGAAGGCCCCAAGGACTGAGGCCTGGTGAGTGGCCCCAGGAATCAGTGGAAAGCTCCCCACACAAGATCAAAAGTCCTGTGCCAGAGGCCTGGTTTCTTACCCGGATTAGCTAGAGCTGGACCATAAATTACGTTTTCAGCGTTTGTCAAATGGAGACTCACCAGCGTGAGTGTGAGACAAGCAAGGACGGCGGCTCGCGGCCCTGCTCTGCAGACCGCAGAACTTTGCGAGTGAAGTTACTATTTCCTGATTTCCCGGGGCGCCTCCCCGGCGCTCAGCCGCCGCAGGTGCCCAGCCTCCGCCCTCCGATCCGGAGGGAATCTAGCCTGAGGGCAGCGGCTGTCGGCGGCGGCTCGGGGCTCCGCGGGGCGCGCGGGGGGAGTCAGGGGTGGGGTGCGCCCCCCTGCCCCGGGTCCCCGCCGGGCTCCGAGCCCCGGAGGCCCCTTGGGCGCCGGCACCGCCCGTGTCCCGGTTATCAGCCTCCTCCTCCTCCTCCTCCTCCTCCGCCCCCTCCTCCCCCCGGGCCGATGCTGCGCCCACCAGATCCGGTGTTGGGGTGGGGTGGGGGAATCCGATCCCCTTTTCTCGGGGATCCGGGCGGGGAGGGGAAGGTGGCGGTGGCTAGAATCGAGGCTTCCTTTGCCTCCTACTCTCCGGCAAAATCCGATCTTTTCTGAGCAGGATGGGGCGGGGGCGGGGGGCCGCGTGTGCGCCCGGGCGGAGGGAATTCCTTCCCCGGCGGGCGGCGGCACCCGCAGCAGCGCCTTCCCTTTTTTTAGCTCTTCCCCGAGGCTCCTTGCCGGCGCGGCCGGGGGTGGCGGCGCGCTCCACCTCGCGCTGGGGAGACGGTCCCCCGCGCCCCGCCGGGCGCCCGGGCTGCGGCAGGTGGACGGGGCGCGGGGCCAGGGTCCCCCGCCGCCGCCGCCGCCGCCGCCCGTGGGTGGGCAGCCGGGAGCCTCGCTGGAGGGAGACCCGGGGTGATTCCCGTCCGCCCGCAGCTCTTCCAGGGCCGCCCTGAGCAAGGAGCTGTTTTGTCATTTTGGAAAAAAAAAGAAAAAAAAAAAAAAAAAACCACCTTCCCCCCGCCCCCCAGGCTGTTTCAGAAATGGCATTGAGTCAGATCTGAGTCACCGGAGGACGTGGGCCCCCTCCCCGTCCCCCCGCGGTTCTTCCCGGTCGCACCCCCAGCCCCGCCGTGGGTCCCTGCGGGGCCTCGGCCACCGCGCGCGGAGGGGGGGGGGCCCTGCCGGCCTGCCTGGGGCACCACGGTACCGGCCCGCCCGCCCCGGCCCCGACGACAGCTCGTCTGGGGACAGTGGCCCCGTCCTCAGACCGCGCGAAGGCCAGTCTGTCCGCGGCCTCCAGGCACCGCGGGCCACCTGCCCCTGACCTTCGCCAGCAGATGGTGCGCGCCGGGGCTCAGGTGGGGAGGGGCGCTGGGGGTGGCCGCCGTGTCTCCCACGGCCGCCGGCTGCGAAGTGGACTTCCCTCAGGGGCCTGGCCAGCCTCGCCCACCTCTGGCTACCTATTTTCTCACCCCTTCCACCCTTTCCTGAGCTCTCTGCCGAGAAGGTGCTACACAACTCTATTTTTAGTTCTAACAAGCTGCCTGCCTGAGCAGCTCCATCTGCAGCACTCAGAGCCCTTTACAAATGCTAATGAATGGAAGCTGCTGCCTCCAGAGTAACTCGGATTCATCTTGCTCCCTCTCCCCGGGCCCCCGACACACTTTCCCGGTGGGGAAACTGAGGCACGGGATCAAGGCATGGAAAGGTGACTGAGGCAGTGTCAGAACCCCAAGCTTCCCGTGCCTGTGGGTGATGCTGCTTTGCCAGTGCCTGCATCTGCCTCCCCTTGCCTCAAAGTGCTAGCTCCAGGGACTGAGTTCAGAGGTCAGAGGGTCAGGGTCCTCATCGAGCTGAGGTCTGGTGAGAGAGGGGAGCAGTAGCAGTCGGATCATTACAGGATACAAACAGGTGGCCCCACAGGGCTGTTTCTGCAGAGAAGGTTACAGGAGCACAGAAGTCTCACCCAGCCAGAGAGGGAGGGGAGGAGAGGGGTTAGTGCTGTTAGTGTCCTATTTTATAATCAGGTAAGGCTTCCTGGAGGAGATGACACCTGAGCTGAGACTATCATTGAGATTTCAAGTTAATCAAGCAAAAGGCAGGGGGCATTCTGTGACCAAAACGCAGGATGGAGAAAGAAGCAGTTTGGAGTTGCTAGAGGTGCCGAGGTGGGAGGTGAGGCTGGAGAGGATCTTTGTGCAAGCAGGGAGAGGACCTAGTCAGGTGGGGGTCTTAAATGCATCCTTCTGGTGGCCAGGAGGGAGAGGTTGATGGGATAAGAGTTGAAGCCGGGAGACCAATTTAGAGATGATAAAGGCCTGGATCAGGTGCCAGGGAGAGGTGCCACGAGGAGGAGGACGGGGTGTATTGGAACAACGTATGACAGTTACTTAACTGGAAATCCAAGGCGACACAATCTTTTTCTCCCCCCTGTGGCCCACTGTTGGACTCGCAGGGCAAACATCTCCCTAGGACTTCAACTAGATATCATTATGCTGGTGGCCCTCTTCCCTTTTGAGCTGGAGGCCCAGAACTCCTAGGGGACAGGGCCTACCCTCTATCTCTGCTTTGGCAACCTGCAGCAAAGCCCACAGTCGTTGTTTCTGAATGTTGGCAGAATGAACGGTGCTCTGATCACCTAAAGGTCATAAAAAAGGATGGGATATACTCAGGTAGGCAGATGTAGGCATGTGGGACCCTTACCACGGCTCATCCTCCTCAAGTTAAAGCCCCATGAGCACTTCAAGGGGAAGCCAACCCTCCCTGTGCGGCTTTCACTGTGAGTCAGAAATTGCTGCCAACTGCGGCAAATGCAGCTTCAGAAGCTGTAGGAAGCCTCCTTACCAGTTTCAGGGCCCTACTTTCCAACCAAAAAATCATGGAGCCATTTTTGGAACACCTGAAATGTGTTCCAGTCGGAGCAGACTGTGCAGAAGATGGGTGTGTGTGATGGCCCTTGGGGGTGCACAGAGAGGAGGGTGGCATGGAGGGAGGGACCCCCATCTGGCAGTTTTATATATTAGGGTGGCAGGGATTTGAGGATAGGCCTTTGCTTATTTAATTCTCCATGTTGTCTGTGTCATGTCAGGAGATCCCCCACTGCTGCAAAATAGCTTCCTCTGGTCATCCTCCCAATACTAAATCCCAGTAGATCTGCCAGGGCACTAGAAGGTCAGCATGCTAGTGAAGAGGGTGGGCTCTGGTCTAGGTTCAGATTCCCATCTCCTCCACTCCTACTGGCTGTGGGACCTCAGAGAAGTTTAGTGACTCATTCTGCCTTTTGAAACCTCAGTTTCTCATCTGTAGATTGGGTATATACCAGAGTTATGAAATTTAGAAGAGTCAATGCCTATTTAGGCAATTAGAACAGCATCTGGTACATGGTAAGCCCTCAATAAATATTGTTATGAGTATTGACAGAGTCCTCTATCCTATATTTGGTAAGGCTGCGTTTCCAGTGCCACTACCAGCTGATCAACCGACGTTGCTGTTTGGGGTTCCAATGAAGTCTTGGATACTTAGGAAGACAACCATGACAAGCCCTATAATCCTCTGAAATGTTCTTCTGGGGGCAAGAAAATACACTTCATTTAGAAGAAAGTCCCATTTTTGATCAAAGATGAGATCTTCTTGTAGAGAATTGATACAGTTAGAGCTAGAATGTTAAAGCTAGATGTCTTGGAGGTACGATTTCAAGCTGGCATTTTTCAGAGACCCAGAGTGATTGGATTTCTTGCGTGACTAGCAGAAGAGAGAGGGGAGGAACCCGGATCTACTCTCTGTGTCCCTTGGTCACCACTGTTGGACCTCCCCAGGCGCTTTGCTCACCCCATACCTGTGGGCCACTCCAAGTCCTGTTCCCCATCTCAAGTCGGGGCAAGTCTCCCCTGGCTAGTCCAAAACCATACTAGTGGTCTGTCACTGTGCCAGGGTTCGACGGGAGAGACAGACGCAGTAGGAGATACATGGTAGGGCATTTATCACGAAATTGCAGTGGCCAGCTAGGGAAACCCACAATCCACAGTGCAGGCTGTCAGGAACCGCAGGCTGTCGAGAAGGACAGGCCCTCGGGAAGGGCAGGCCAGAAACTTTTGGGGAGGGACTGATCCTGCAGTCCACAGGTGGCACTTTTTCTTCCAGGAAAATCCAACTGTTTGAATCATACCCACTCAGATCATCTGCGGTGATCTCCTTTTCTCAAAGTCAAGCGACTGTGGACATTCATTCCAGCTACAGAACACCTTCGGGGCCACACCAGTGTTTGAGGGAATAACTGGATTCTGGAGCCAAGCCTTACCAGAGACACAAAACCAACCACTGCTGTCCCCTTGTGGTCTCCCTCTCTGTCCTCCCTCCAGCCTGACAGACACCTGCTGTATTCACCTTCCAAAAACTCTGCTTTGCCCTCCATTTCAGTTTTCCGCAGTGGTCCATGGTTATAAGAGGAAGCCTGGCTTGCCAACTGTATCTCCCACTTAAACTCTCCGTTCTAGTCAAACCAGTCTCCTTGGTCTCTGAACAATAACCACCTCTGTGGCTTTCCCGCCTGCAGTCACTTCCCTGCCCAAGCCTCACCCCTCCCTCCAAGGCTGATCCGTTTGGTTCCTGCACACCTTGAATTCTATCCCTCTTGAGCCCCAGGCACCCTTTCTCTGTCTCGCTCACTTGCTGCTTAGCCAAACCAGAGATGAGCTCAGGATGGGTGGGAGAAGGGGAGAGAATCACTGTTAGTGCCCCTCCTTCTCCAAACCAGCCAGTATGCTGGTCAAATCCTAACACATTGGTCCTAAGACCTTCTTACCAAACTGAAAGATTGGGTCTATGTTATTATAAATGACAACTGAAACAATCTTCTCTCCATCTCTTTCCATTGCCTCTGCCCACCATCTCTACCCCACACCTTTCTGGCGAGAGAAGTTCCTAGTTCCTGCCATCTCTTTTTAATCAGGTTGGCATCCCTTGGACCTAAGGAAATTCCGAATCCAGGTGGGCTGCACAGCCCTGAAGGAGTATGAACATAAAATGGGTCCCTGATGTCAGAGGGGCCCTCTTTCAATATTTTAATGAGATTTTCCCTTGGGTTCTGCTAAATGTGATCTACATCAAATCTTGCCAAAACAAGATGTTTGTTACCAGAATAGCAGAGCATGAAGAGTTGGCCAGCCTGGGTTTGCAGGCCAGTTTCTGGCAAATCTGCTATCACTTAATTTATTTTATGGACGTGGGGGTAAGGTGTTTAGCCTCTCTGTGCTTCGGTTTCATCATTTGTAAAGTGGGGATGATAATAGATATTCATCCCAGATAAAACCTCGCTCTTGGGTTTGTTGTGAGGATTCAGTTAGTCTGTAGAAAGCACTTAGAAAGTCTGGTACATGGAAAGAGCTCAACACACCTTAGCTCCTGCAATTATTAGCTGTTACAGGGCTAATCAAATGTCTCCTTCTGCACATGCTGACATCAGCAGGCTAAGGTAAGATACTTTTATAAAGCCCTCCACTCCACCATCAGAGGCTTGGAATCTCAGCCGGTGGCTGGACACTCAGATCAGGAAACAGCTCTGGCAATGAGGCAAGCACTGCCTTCTAACTAGTTGTGTCACTCATTGGGCACTTAGAAGTCAAGAAGCCTTGCATTCCAAATTTAACTCTATGAGAACAAATATTTATGGATTACTTCTCATGTTGGATCTGTGGTGCTGAGTACTGGGGATGCTGAGAGAAGAGGTGGCCCAGGTCCTCAGGAGGTTCTGAGGCAGATGGCTTGTGTGAAAACCATCCAGTAGTCCTCAAGGCAGCATGGTGTGTCGTGAACACAGCCAGTGAGGGCTGTCTTGGAGTCCTTCTTGAACAATATGCCAGGAAGCTGGACTTTAACAGACTAAGAGGGGAGACGCCCCTGTGTTCTTATTGCCACTACAGTGCCTGGTGCAGAGCAGATGCTCAAAAGATTTGTGTGAATGACTAGCTAGCTATAACTGAGGGTCTTGAAGATCAAGTTTCATCAAGTAGGTATTCTGGGTTGGTTTTTTTTTTTTTTAAGATTTTATTTATTTATTCATGAGAGACACAGAGAGAGGCAGAAACATGGGCAGAGGGAGAAGCAGGCTCCCTGCGGGGAGCCCAATGTGGGACTTGATCCCAGGACCCCGGGATCACGACCCGAGCCAAAGGCAGATGCTCTACCACTGAGCAACTCTAGTGCCCCCTTTTAAAAAATATTTTATTTATGGTACCCTGGGTTTTAAGCTTTGTAGACAGATTTTGAGAGGGCAAAAAGAGAGAAATGGATAAACAAAATGCCGTATATACATACGATGGAATATTGTTCAGCATGGAAAGGGAGGGATTTTTACCCATATTTCAACATGGATGAACCTTAGGGACATTATGCCAGTCACAAAATGACAAATAATGTGTGATTCCACCGATACAAGGCACCTGAAGTAGTCAGATCCTTAGAGACAGGTAGTAGAAAGGTGGTTGCCAGGGGCTGGGAGGAATAGAGAGTTGGTTAGTGCGTATAGAGTTTCAGCTTCCACAAGATGAAAAAAGTTCTAGAGATCGGTTGCATGTCGATGTGAATGTACTTCATACAGAACTGTACTCTTAAAAATGGTTAAGATAGCACATTTTTATGTAATGAGTATTCTAGCACAATTTTTAAAAAAAGATGGGGAAGGAAGCTGCAAGAACAAAGGAGTTAAGGAAGGTAAAGACGCAGAGTGTAGGATGTGTTCAAGGAAAGGATGTTTAACCAATAGAGTCAGAACTTAAAGTACAGGGAGGGAGGGACATGGTAGGAGCTAAGACCAAATGGAGGCCAAATGGCCTTGAATGCCATGCCAAAAAAGAGTGGAATTTAACATTTTGTCTTTGGTTTCATATATGGGTGAGGTGGGTCTTCTAATAGTCTCTTCAACCTTGGCTACTATACAATTGTCATACATATTCTCTGGGCCAGTGAGCCAAGCTGTTTATTCCAGTTCTCTTCTAACCCAACCTCTTCTGCAAAGCAGACCCCAAGGTTCACCTCACCTGGGATGGTGAGGGCCCATTGCACCTGGGCACCTCTGGGTGCTTCCTCAGCTGCCTTTGGTTTGATCAGATCCCCCACGGAGTGTTTCAGCTCCAGCTGCACTAATGAAAACTAATGAGATCTCAGCCTAATTAGCCTGACTCCTTTCAAATTGAATATTCGTAGGCAACCTCAGTGCTCCAAACTCAATGCTTGGCAAATTACTGGCTCCACATCAGAAACTAGTCGGATTTCCTGCCTCTGACTTCATGTTAGGGTGCAGTCTCCAGGAGGGTGTGTGATGGCCCAGTGATAGGGTTCCTTGGTAGGTGCTGCCTTATTTTGCTTCATAGGCTGGGCTTTTCTCAGTGTAAGACAAAAGGATTATTTGTTGAAAGTAGAAATGAGTTGGCCTATGACATTTTTAAGTGTTTGGGTGTCATGCAGACACCCATGCAATGCTGACTTCTAGATGGAGTTGTGAACCAGATGGCCAAAGACAGACCTCTTCGCATAGCTCTGTTATTTATTTCATAGGAAATTTTAAGGCTCCAGTTATCTTCTCTATGTCTCCATTTTTCACATCTAAAATGAGTGTAATAGTTTCTTTCTTGCTTTCTAAGGATATCAAGATGATGAATGGAGTAGAGTTGGTGACAAACTTTGAAATCTGAATAACAGGATGGATGTTATTGAATGTTAACTTAATACTGTGCATTCTCCAAGGATGCTAGATGTAAACATTTGTCTGTGCGGCTGTGTTTTGTACCCTTTATCACTACATTTACCAAAATGAGAACAGAAGAAGAAAATTCTTGTTCTGAGATTGATGATTGGTCTTAAACTGAGTGATCATTCATTACAGCCTAGCTCATTCTCTTCTTGGCCAACAGCGCTAAAAACAGACTCTTGATGTCTTAGCTATTTTGCTGCCCAACCTCTGAGAAAGGAACTTGACAAGAAGACATGTGGGAATCTTGACTGTTCCTTTTACCATTTCTACACTCACACCATCCTGCTTCGACCAACTGCATTGTTGGTACACCTTCTCACTGGAGAGGACCTCTCCTTACTTATAACGGCAGCAAGAACAAAAATGCCTCAACCCTGGTCATCTCAAAGGATTCTCCCACATGGGCTCCAGGCTCTAGAAAATGGTGCCAGAGATGGTTGGGATAACAACAAAGAGCTGGCCCCATCCTTAGTCCATTAAATGTGGACTGTGCCCCAGGGACCAGGTACCATGAGGCATCTCAAAGTCAAGCCATGGACAACCCCTATCTCAGGAAGTTCTCACAGAGAACCCTCCTCTTGAATAGTGTTTCCTGATCATCAGCATGGCTCCCTGCCCCCCAACTCAATAAACTGTCCTACATATGTACAAAATGAAGCAGACTGAGAGAGAGGCTTACTGGGAATACTTCAGCATTTGACCTCAGTTAGCTTTTCAGTTTAGTGACTCACTTCCACCTCCCTCTTTGGTTCTGGACTCTGTATCCCATGAGAATCTAGCCTAAGTTCCCCCAATTTAGGGTTCTCTTGTGGCTTCAGATGAAAGATTTATCACGTGAGATGTGAGTTCAAAGATCCTACCAAGCAGGCTCACTCCTGATCTACCATCTTGGCTTTTAATTCTGGTTCTGGTATTTACTTGGTCCGAATCTTTCTCACTGCACATAAGCCAAAATACACTGGGCATCTACCCTTCCATTCCTGGTGGTTCTTTGAGAACTTGGCCCTGGCCATGAATGTTTCTGAGATGAGTAATTGGGAGCCAGAGGCAGAGAAAAGAGTGTAGCTTTTGGTAAGTAGTGGCAGCTCCATGTGATATAAATGGCCATATTGGGGCATTAAACTAGTGTGTGTGTGTGTGTGTGTGTGTGTGTGCACACTCATGCACCCTAGCTTGCACATGGGCTTACACCACTTAGTGTCCTTTAAAAGTAACCCAAATGGGGGATCCCTGGGTGGCGCAGTGGTTTGGCGCTTGCCTTTGGCCCAGGGTGCGATCCTGGAGACCCGGGATCAAATCCCACATCAGGCTCCTGCTGCATGGAGCCTGTTTCTCCCTCTGCCTCTCTCTGTCTCTCTGTGACTATCATAAATAAATAAAAATTAAAAAAAAAAGTAACCCAAATGTTTAAGATTTTGGACTATTCTGATTATTTATTTATTTGTTTTTTGTTTATTTTTAAAAGATTTTATTTATTTATCTGAGATAGATAGTGGGAGTGCAAGCAGGAGGGAGGAGCAGGCTCCCCCTCTGAGCAGGAAGCCTGAGCAGGCTCCCCCTCTGAGCAGGAAGCCTCCATCCCAGGACCCTGGGATCATGATCTGAGCTGAAGGCAGATGCTTAACCAACTAAGCCACCCAGGCACCCCTATTCTGATTTTCTTAAAAGGAAGGAGAGAAAGAAGGAAGGAAGGAAATAATTAAATACACTTACTATAACACTAAAAGATGATTGGTAGTAATAATATCTTGTGTAAATTCCTCCAAAACTTATATATCTATAAATTGTATTTTTCTATACTGGTTTATAACGTAATCTTTCACATAATTTTGTACCCATGTCATCCCACGCTCATCTTTCATTTTTAATGACTGAATGGTGTTACAGGGGATTATGACTCTATCAGACTTCATTTCACTAGTTCCCCTTTGTTGGACCTTGAGTTATTTCCACGGATTTTTCCCCCTCACATTTTAAACAATTTGGTGTCAGGAAACTTTGACCTAAATTTTTGACTATATTTTTTAAGTCCTTAGGGTAAAATCCTACAAGAAGAATTAATAGGTCAAAGGGTGTGCTCCTTTTCAAGGTTTTTGATACTCAGTGCCAAATCGGCCCCAAGAAAGTTAAACCAATTTCTGTTCCCATACCTTCAACCCTTACTAACACTGAATATCATAATTTGTTAAAATAATTACCAGTTGATAAGTGAAAAATAGTCTCTCCCTCTTTGATTACAAGTTAGGTCACTTTTTTTCATATGCTTTTTGGTCATTTATATTTATTTTGTGATTTTTCTGTTCCATTGTTGCCCATTTTTTCCTACTCAGATGTTTTTCTTTTCTTTTTTTTTTCTTGGATTTTATTTATTTATTTGAAGGAGAGAGAGCATAAGCAGGGGGAGGGGCAGAGGGAAGGGTTCGAGAAGTGGACTCAGCTGAGCAGGGAGCCTGCCTTGGGGTTCCATCCCAGAACCCTGGGATCATGACCTGAGCTGAAGGCAGATGCTTAACTGACTGAACCACCCAGGTGCCCAGTACATTAATGATATTATCCCCTCCGTCAAATATGTTGCAAATACTTCCTTGGTCTTTTGTCTGCTTTTTGCTATATTTGCGGTGCTTTTGTTATTGTTGTTTTGGGTGGTTGATGTAGAGGGATTGTACATTTTGGCAGAGTCAAATCTATCAGTCTTTTTCCTTTATGATTTCTATTTTGAAATCATTGTTGGGAAGACCTTCTCCATCTATTAAAGCATTGTCTTCCCATTTAATTTGACTCTGAATTCTAGAAACATAATACTTCAAACTATTTTATCTCCAGAACCCTGCACTTTAGGGAGGCACTGCCTCCAAAAGACCCACAGGGTAGAAGGGAGAAATATGGAGGGTGTAGATCTGAACACAAACTCCACATCTCATCGACTCTCTGAGAGCTGGGAAAGGAATTTAAACGTGTTCTAGTCTTCCAGTGACAATCTGACAAGTCCAGATTCTGCTTGAACATTTCACCCTGGGATTTTGCTTCCTGCTCACATCTTTAAGAAAAGTTTCCTGGGTTCAGGATAGTGTCAACATCTTCCCATGCATCTCTCTCTTCGGGGCTGCCTGTGCCACCAAACCATGTGGACTGTGCCCTGACATGCCCACCCTGTGCATGGGGAGAGGGAGGGGAAATGGGCTGGCCTCCCCGCCGTGATGACCTTGGTGCTCCACATCAGCAATGAGAACACTGCAGGGCCATGTGCTGTTCACACCAGGGCCATGACACCTCTGCGGGGGTGTGAAAATGCCTTTTTTCCCCCAAACGTGTGTACATGTATGTAAGCACACATGTATATGCTCACTTGCACACGCCTGCACACACATTTTCTGCTAGTTAATCCGAAGTGGGAAAAAGTGCCCCTGTAATTTTGAAGAGGGGGAGGAAGGGTGGAGCAAATAAAACCTTCAGGAGAAATAGTAAGAAAAAGACGTGCACTGAGCATGTGCAGAGTAATTTTTCTTCTGCATGCTTTATTAAAGAATTATATGACATAATTACATGTTATAATGTCTTTACACATATTTATGGTAATTACGTCAATGCACATTTGATGTTCTATAATTACAGTAAATACACAACAATCCTGACAAATCGCTTGATCAAGAATTCAAATTCCCCAAGTGAAGACAGGGAGAAAAGACATTAACTCTTCCGCTTCCTGATTGCCCCAGCTCCTAATTATTCCTCTGTCTCTTCCTGGCAGTTTTGGAGGTTCTTTATGTCCCTAGGTGTCATCAAGGGACAATTACATTCATTTCCACTAGCGATGTTCCCGAGGCTGGTCCCTACAACAACACCGCTTATTTTTATTATAGTTTCCTCTACAGCACTGCTGTGTATGCTGATTGTGTAGGAGGAGTGGGTGCCAGGTCCTGATAGAGCCTCAGAAGCAGGTAGGGAGTGAAGGTGTGTTTGGTACCCTAAGCGAAGGGAATTGTCCTGGCAGACGTGGGGAAAATCCAGAGAAAGTGCTGGTCAGGATTTATCTCCTGTGAAATTGGAGCCTTATGGACAGAAACAGCAGTGAGGATGAATATCACAGAAGTGGTGCCCTTTCCCCATAGCCTATCCTTAATCTCTAAGCCACTTTTTTAACTCCTTTAATTCCGTAAACTCCTAAAGGGAGGGACTATGTCCTACTCCCTAGCACCTGGAATCAAGCGTTGAGTTTTTCATGGTGAGGCTCTAATGTCACCTATCTGTATATAGCATTGCATGCGTTAATTATGCTGGATGGATAGTTTTCTTCTCATATGAATATTTTTCATGGTCTCATCATCTCTGGATTCTAGTGTTGGAGAGGGGGTGAGGGTAGGGGATTATTGTTCTTGCTAAGTAGGACCAGTTTATCAGAAACCGCCAGCAATTGGCATAATTGTTGTCCCTATCAAGATGTATCTCCTGCGGGATCCCTAGGTGGCTCAGCGGTTTAGCGCTTGCCTTCAGCCGGGGGCTTGATCCTGGAGTCCCGGGATCGAGTCCCACATCAGGCTCCCTGCATGGATCCTGCTTCTTCTCTATGTCTCTGCCCCTCTCTCTCTCATGAATAAATAAATAAAATCTTTAAAAAAAAAAAAAAAAGAAGATGTATCTCCTGCAATCTGTCCAGTCCCTTCCTAAGGTCTGGAGGAAGTGTTTCTTTACTTTTGCCCTGACACGATAAGAACCATCCATGGATTCAGACCATCATGTAGTTAGCCCAGAGAAGGAGTGTTGGGTCTCCAGGATTTGGGCTCCAAATCCCCAAAGTGACATAACAATGACTCACCTCAGTGGAAGAAACTTACGGTGGGGCATGTTATAGAATTGAAAGAACACAGGACTAGAGGTTTGTGACCCTCTCTCTTGGGAGAAGGGCACCTGCCTACCTACTTCAGGGGCCTTGAGCTAATAGATGTTAAAGAGTTTGAGAAGTTAAAAGCTTTCAATAAATGTAAGGAATTTTCGGGAAACTTCTTCTGGTGCCCAGCACTGACTGCCTTTAGTATGGAAGCAAGAATAACACTCTTGTTTGCGTTCACCGACTTCATCCCACCTCTGTGACCCGGAGAAACTAATTATCCCTGGAACAGGTGGTCTTGAAGGGAAATTGCACTGATCCCCACAGATGGAAAAAAGAAATCTGTTACACTGGTTCAGACCAGTGTGGGAAAGGACTGAATGGAGGACTAATGATTCATAAAAGTCGCAAACTTATTGACTAATATAATTCTTAGTCATGAAGTCTCCATATTCCATGCATTGTGAAATCAAAGCAATTACAGATTCAAATGAAGCTGGAATCGTTAGTGCGGAAAATGCTTGTTTTAGCCCCAGATGGGGGCTAGAGGTGAGTGACCCGCTACTCCCCTGGTAATGAAAGCGCCTGGCAGCCTGCAGGCTTTTCGGGATGGTAATTGCTGCGGGCTGAGATAGGGATCTCACTGTGCTAATGATGCCCTGTTCCTTTTTTGAGGCCTCACTCCACTTTTCCTGTAGCACCAAGATTGCAAAGGAATGCAGCACGGTGGAAATGAACACATTAACACGTGCTTCTTAGCATTTTGCATTTTTCAAAAACATTGCCATCATGTTTTAGTCTTTTTTTTTTTTTAATTGTTAATTTCTTAGGACCTGGTAAATTTAGAGGGATGCCTCATCCATGTATTTCAACATGTGAGTAAGTGAAATGGAAACAGATGTAGCATTTTCTTTCTTTCTTATATTTTTTTCTTTTCAGTGAGGACTTTGCACGGCCAGGAACCATAATTCATATTTTCTTCACACTCACAAAAGACTCTGCTGGAACCAAGTTTGTGTTGGGAAACAGATTTTTCCAGGCTCTTTCTGGTTGGGCGTTGTTGTGGTGTGTTTTTAACTGCTGTTCATTTACTAACTACTAGAAAAGGTGGGCTCAGAGGGAAAGTAGACCAAGGCTTGTTCCTTTTTACGTGGGTTCAGAAAGAAACTGGGAGGTCTGTGCTCCTTTGAAAGTGGTTGAAAGTGAGGAGTAGGAGCCCACAAGATTCGTTCGTGTAATCAGAGCAAGGCCATTCATTTCACAAAAGCAATTTCTTGCCTCAAAACAACAGGTAGGGGGGAAAAGAAGAGAGAAACTCAGCTCTTCTACTTTCTAAGGGTTGATGTTTTGGAGGTGGAGGGCAGGAGTTTGAAATTAAATATTCGGAAGAGAAATCAGCAAGAGGCAAGATCTCCAGTCAAGAGATGTCCATTAAGTCACAGTGATAGGATTGCCAATAAAGTCTGTTTCAGCAGCACTGCCACCCGCCACCCCCCCCCCCCATTCCCTCACATCATCCCACCAGTGGCATTTGGGAGTTCAATAACTCCCCCAGAGGGACCGTGCTCTATTCTCTACAGGTCTGTATAGTCCTTGGCTGCTGAGCTACCAACTGCGGTCCCTGGGGATTGAAAATTAATTTCTTTCCCTGCCCCACACGGCTGATCCCAGCTGGCCCGTGGCTCAGCTGGGAGCTGGGGTCAGATGCACGAGACCACCAGGTGCTTGGAGTAAATGATCGGGGCCTTGGGCTGAGAAGGCCTCTAACAATACGGAAATGGCATTTTCCCCTTAACTCAATTGCTGTGCACCTGGCTGTCTCTGCGCACCAAGATTCAATTATCAGGGCCGACGTGCGTTCCCCTTCCCCCTAGTCTTCGCCTGCGCTTTCTGGGGAGCTGTGTCGCCTCCTCTTTCCTGGTAGCTATGGGTGATGGGATTCCAGCAAGCAAGCAAGAAAGGGTTTCTCTGCTCACGGTCAGCTTGAGAACTAACTCTGATGTGCAGTAGGTGGCGCCGTGGAAGAGCACTGGAGTGTTCTAGCTTTGTGGCCTTGGACAAGTCACGAAACCTTCCTGAGCCTCAGTTTCCTCCTTTGTACAATAATAAAGGTATACCAGATGATCTCGAGTTATAAAATCCCAAGGGGTTTATCTTACTACACTTTACTGAGGATCCGAAAGTGCTTCCTTGATAGGAACGTGTACAGTCTCAACAACTAATTCAGAAGAAACTGGAATACAAAGTCATGAATAATGGGCATGGGGTAACCCAGTAATTGGTGTGGCTGGAACTCAAGCCAGATGTTTGAGCTTCCAGCCCAGGATCTTCTGCATCCCCTTTCTCAGGAAGCCCAGAGGACTCCATAGAGCTCTCCATGTTAGAACTTACTAGAGCACCTTGCATCCAGACGTGGCTGGGAGGGAGGAAGTAGAGACTATCACCCAGGGCAAGATGTGCTTGGCATTGTCCCCAGAAAGTTGCCTTCCCAGGTCCCCAGCCTCTCGATCTTCAGTTTGTGAAGCTGTCAATGGAAACCGGATCCAAGTGTTGCTGATTCAGTGATGTTTGCCCAAATGCTGTTTCCTAAGAACTGTTGGATGCCCAAGATGCCTTCTGAGTCTGTTTTCTTTTTCCAACAAGCCCGTTTCTTTTCCTGGAAGTGGGACATGGCATGGAGCCGGTGGAATCTGAACCCAAGTCTATTCCAACTCCTTTCTAAACTTGGATCCCACTGCAATGAGAGGGTTTGGGAACCCAGCAGAGGCCCCTTCCTCCTACCCCTGCCCAAGGGTCCCGGAGGCTGTGGCTCTTAGTAAGCACCATGGGCATGCCGCAGCCTTCGTGTTGCATGAGCTACACATGGCTCCATGTATCAGTGCTTCGTGTCATTTTCAAACCACAAAGGTGTCAGTACCTCTATCATTCAAATGAAGAACAAGACAAAACGTAGTAAATGGCAGACTCCACAGTCAGATGGAGGCCCACAGACCTTATTCTTTCTAACACACACACACACATGCATGTGCACACACTCTGAAGATATGCTCTTTTTCACACCAAGGAGAATCCCTCCTAGGTGGCACAGTGTTGAGTCAGTTTGTTAAAAAGGCAGCCCCAACCCCTGGACCAGATCATAGCTTTGGATTCACCATTGCTCATCTTCCTGGCTATTTGTACACGACTTTCTTCTCTGGCTTCCCAGCTCTCCCAGCAGACTGGTGCGCTGCCATGAGGAGGCCATGGCTTTATTCTCCCCCAGATCCACTTTTGTCCCTTCCTACCTCCAGGCCATTCCTCCTGTCTTGCTCCTCTAGTTTGAAATGCTGGCCACTGGGTACCAGCCTCTCTTCTCCTTCCCGTCTATGATCACCCCGTCTACCCCGACTCTAAAGCAGGGGGGGCTCTGTCCCGCACTGGCCCATGTCCTATGCCCACCACTTCTCCTTGCTGAGCCACAGACCTCTTTGTCTTAATAGGGGGATGATAATAACAATGCCTTCTTCTCTCACAGGGTTTCTGGGAACCCTGTGAGTCAATATGTGTAGGTGTCCCTTGGTGAACCCTAAAGCACCCAAGTCCCTCTGGATAGTGGTACCCACTCCCCCAAATCCACTCTCTGTTACCTTCCTCCCAGTGTTTATCAAATGGCCACACATGCCATCTGCTTCTCAGAACATGCTCAGAACCTTTGGGCCCAGCCCCACCTGCAAGCTGGTCGCATTCCACCTCAACAGAAGACAGCCTAAGCCATGGACACATGAATGTTTCAGCATGGCTCCATGGGAAAGAAATCAGAAGCACTGGATTTTGACATCTTTTTTTTTTTTTTTTTTTTTTTTTTTTGCATAAAAAGTAGATACGAAGAGTGAAGAGTTGTAGTAACACCCCGGGCCAAGTACATGTTCAAGACAGCATGGCAGGTGACACACAGGATGTCAGAGAGCATGACAGCAGCACTGGGAACGTGAACAGCATAATGCCACACATCAGCGTTGCTGGCAAAGCCAGTATAACTTGGCAGTGGGCATGGAAAGACCGTCTGGGTCAGAAGACATCAAGAGGAGCTAGTGCGTTATCATTAACTCAGGCAGCACAAGATTCAGCCAAGCCTGCTAATACCGACTTGTGCATCTTCTCATCCCATCTCATGGCCCTTTAATTGACCTCAGGTTGGAAGCTTCTCTTTCCCACCTTCACACCTATACTGTAAAGCCTCTTGGGAGCAAGAACCGTGTCCTCAATGCCTGTGGTCTCCACCAGGCCAGAAATACGTCTTGCCAGATAGGAGGCGCAGAATATCTATTACTCAATCAATAGCCCTAATCTGTTTTTACTCAGTGCCTCAACTTCTCCACTTATCAAATGGGAAGATAATTCCAATCTTCTTCTAAAAGGATGGACAACAAGATATGCAATATCCATGGAGAATGTTGAAGCCATCTGTTAGAACTGCCTTCATCTTCCTTTCTGAGTAGGAGCTTGCCCATCCATCCCTGCCCGAAGTCAGTGTTGTCCCAAGCACTGGCTGGGAATTAAACTACCCCGTGCTCTCCAGATCTCTGCTGGTGGACTGCAACAGGGCGAAGGGGAGTGAGATACTCTGACTCTGGAGTGGCAGTGGCAGTGCTTCTACGAAGAGATCAGAGACGAGCGAGACAGTGCACTTCTGTCTTCAAGGGACAGTTCTTCTATGGGAAATTATTCTATACACCACGCCGCCGGCAGTCCCATCTTTTTTTTTGCCAAATCCTTGTTTTCTTGGTGATACTCATCTTCTCCAAAACACAACTGAGGAGAGGAATCTTCTCCTTCCTTCCTACCTGCCATTGCTACCACCAAAAATCCAGTGTCTCCACCTTTGGGACTCCCTCTCCTCCCTTCTTGCCTATTTTTCCTCTGGCTACCAGGCATTCAAGATTGATCTGTTTCTTATGGCTCCAAGTGGAATTTGACTATGTGCATGGAAACAGCCAGGCAGAGCTGACAGTGCTGTCAGACTGACATACGTGCCCCTGACATACGTGCCTGGGAATGAGTGCATGCGAGCGCACACGCACACACACGCATGCACACACACGCACACCCCTCTTTCTCTGAGCCCCCACAGGATTCCCCCTTTACATTCCCTCTGGCTGGTCCCACCTGCTTTTCCTCCCCTGGTCCAGCCTACCTCGCCATCACACGGCCCTTCTGCACTCCTGGCAAGCAGACAGCCCTCCCTCGCCTTCCCACTCCTCACAAATCCAGGACGGAGAGCTGCACTCCCTTGGATAATGAGTTGAGAACTTACAGCCCCTCGTCTCTCTCTGGCTGGTGACTGACACAAATGGAATTCATCTTTAATCATCTGTTAACTCGTTGTCTATTATAGCTCTTTAATAGCACCATAGATATTCTTAATGAAGCATGATTTAAGGTATTTACAGCACATGGACCGACAGACATCACTCACAGTGTGCAGGTAATGAGGCATAAAACGGCTTTTGAATTCCCCCCAAAAGAGAAAGCGACACAGAGAGAGAGAGAAAGAGCTTTAGCACTGGGATAAAAAAAAAATTAAAAGCCTTGTGTTGTAAGGTTTGTTTTAAAATGTTTAGGCATTTAAAGTCATTTTAGCTCTTTCGAGGTGTTTGGCTCACAGTGTTCAGCAATTACCCCCGCTGAGAGTAGAAGGCTCAGAACCCAAGTGTTCTCCGGCAGCCACCTCAGACCCAGGCATCCCTCCTGGCATATTGCAGGATCTGGGGGGTGGTGCCGAGCCGGCTGCTCTGGGGGGCCCATGGAACGCAGGCCTTCCCCTGGTTTCCCGCACTTACAGTGTTCCTTGATGCTGTTCTGGGGCACCACATGTTAGGAAGAATAGTAGTGGGGTGGGTGGCCGTTGCCCCCCATAGGGAAGGGGACAGGGCTGGGGTTGCTTCCACCCACAGACATGCTGTCTGGGGCTGGTGCCTCTGCTTTTGCATTTACTTGAAATAAAGCCTGAGATAAGCATAGGACCTAGCCTATCACCCCATCCCACCCTTCCTTTCACCAATGAGGAGACCCAAAGTTATCCAGCTAGTTCATGACCAAACCTGAACCAAGCCCAGGTCTCCCTCTCACCACACAGCACTGCTTTTTGCTCCTACCAGGCAGACTCTACAAAACTTTGAAGATAGCATTTAAAGGGGCCAGAGAGGTGGAGTGGGGGGCTCTTTCTCAAGGACATACTTTTTTTTTTAATTAATTTTTATTGGTGTTCAATTTACCAACATACAGAGAAACACCCAGTGCTCATCCCGTCAAGTGTCCGCCTCAGTGCCTGTCACCCATTCCTCTCCACCCCCCGCCCTCCTCCCCTTCCACCACCCCTATTTTGTTTCCCAGAGTTAGGAGTCTTTATGTTCTGTCAAGGACATACTTTTAAGATCAAGCCCCAAAGTAAAAGAACCCCTTAAAGTCTTGTGTGTCAGAGCATGAGAGTATAGGACTACACAACCCATCTTCTGGCTCTGAGTCCTGCCTGTTGACTGAGCGTAGAACAGACTTCGTCATATCCCCACTTCCCTTCTCGCTGCCCCAGAGGGGTGGGTCAACATGCCATCCCTGTAGTCACAGAACATCATAAGGGAAAATAAGTGGTTTGGGGGATAGGGCAGGGATGAACACCACTCACAGGGATAGAAGCAATGCACTTCTTCCTATCTTGGGGACTGGTTCCCCAAGATTCCCTTCTTTACCTGTCTTTTGCAACTATCTTATCACCGGCACATGCAGTCTGTACTCGGTCTGAGCCCAAGGCAAGGACTTAGCAAACATTATCTGTCCTATGTGTTGTTTGTATCAAATCCCTTTTCTTTCTTTCTTTTTTTTTTTTTTAAAAAAAGACTTTACTTCTTCATGAGAGACACAGAGAGGCAGAGACACAGGCAGAGGGAGAAGCAGGCTCCCTGTGGGGAGCATGATGGAGGACTCGATCCCAGGACCCTGGCCAGGATCACGACCTGAGCCAAAGGCAGCCGCTCAACTGCTGAGCCACCCAGGTGCCCTCAAATCCCCTTTCTGCAGCTACCCAGTGTTGGCCACTCGTGGGTCATGGTAGATACAGACAGGGAAGAGGAGTACCCAGGCCTGGCGTGCTCCCTCTCAGGAAGGAGTAGAGTTGGGATATTCTGGAATTGGTGCCACGTCTCATATCTGGCTTTGGTGGGTGTAGACCTAGGCTCTCCGCCACTCTAGCCTCTTCCTCTTCAAGAAAGAGGGCTGAGAATCACAGTGAGGTAACTTCTATTACCTCTGGGTTACAGCCAAATGAGGGGGTCTGGTGTGGGGTAGGGGAGCAGAACAAGATCTCTCAGGATGGGGTGACAAGGATGCCCATGTTGGCTTAATTAACTAAGGTTACCAGGTCTTCTTCTAATCTAGAGTTCCACGTTTTTAAAAGCAGGGGCCCCTAAATTCTCAGAGCCCCATTTCATCTTATCCACCCTGGAAAAAGAGGCACACGGAGGAGGGATTGGCCTACGTCACGTGGCATCAGAATTCTAGGTCCCAGCACCTCCCAAGCTGTTGTCCTCTTGCTAAACCAATCCGCCTTCTGTGTATGTGGCCTCTTCCTCTGTCTCTGTCCCTGACAACCATGGAAGGGTGACATTCTGAAGACATGGAGAGAAGTGGGCCCCTTGTATGCACCCAAGGATGGAGGTCTGCATAGGAGAAGGGCATTGAGTCCAACATAAAGGGCATTCCTCCTGGTGTTTCTAGGCCTTTTGGATATGTTCTATCCCAGCCTCTATAATCCAAGCCAGTGTGTTCCAGATCTTACCTACCACGTCATTCATTCATGTGTTGATTTGTATATTCATTCCATGCCCGGCCAGACATTGTGCCAGGTCCTGGGGATAACCGAGCATCTTGCCCAGAGGAGCACATGGTTTGGTCAGAAGACAGATTCCTAAAGAAATGATGTCTAGAGTAGGGTGGGGGCAGTGAGTAGTGCCTTATGGGGCACAAGGGCAGAATAAATCTGGGTGGAATAATATTTAAGATGGATTCTCAACCTTAAGTTTAGCAAAACATTTCCCCCCAGCAGGGTGCAGAGCTAGATACAGAAGGGCCCAGCCCTCTAACACATGTAGACTCATAGAATGGCAGCATCGGAAGAAGCCCTACAGTTTCCCCTACAGCACCCCCACCATGTGATGATGAACTTACTCTTCTCTCCACCCTACCCTTACTCCCAAGCAACCCATTCTGTGTCTGCTCTGCTCTCACTCTTAAAATGTCCACATTCGAGCCCAGTTGAAATCTGTCCCTCCAACCCTTCCACCAAGAAGCCTGCTTCTACCCTTCAAGAAAGAGAAGGCTTATATACAGAATTGGTGAGGACCGGACAAGGGATGGGTGACAGGCAGGCCCCAGGTAGTCCCAGGATTGGAATCTGCACCTCACCCCACCCTCCACTGCTGTCCTCATCCCTGGACACTGGTCATTCCAGACTTCTACTGTCCCTTCTAAAGATCCTGGTTCAGAGCAGTGAGGTCAGATAGGATTGGCCCAGCCTAGCTTTTCTTGTGCTGGGCAGACACTAGCTGGTTTATGAACTGTTTGCCCAGGCCAAGTGTCCACCATGCCCCAGTCAAGGACAAGGGTGGAGAGCAGAGAAGGAATCAAGGTCAGGTTTCAGATATGCCAGCCTCCTGCTGTGGGAAAGACAGCAGATTTGCCAGTGGGTTAGGGCACACCCATGAACCCCCTTAACCAGAAAGGACTTCTCCCTCTCTGAACACTCAGAGCAAGCATCATCCCCCATCAGAGCTAATTCTCTAAACTGAAAAGAGTAAAGAAGATAGAATGTGGTTAAGTGAAAAAGGAGAAAAAAGCATGTGGAACTTTAGGGGGATACTTGAAATTCCCTGACTAGACAGAGCCTTGTGATTTGAGATTTCCTTGTGGCATGGCCTCATCATAGTTTACAGTAACAGCCTTTTTCTAATCTGAAAAATGCCAATTTATACAGTGTAAGTATCTGTGGAGTGTTTCTGGGGCCTCATCTTGGTTTTCCTTCTATCATTTCTCGGATGATACGAGCACTAGAATTAATGATTTCTGTAGTATTGTTTGTCCTTTCCTACCCACCTCTGTAAGAACTCTGCCAAGAATCAGCACCTTTGTGCTGATTTCTGTGGAGGATTTAAGATAACTTGTTGTGAAGATGGAGAGGCCGAGGCCTGAGAATGAAGTGGTTGCCAGAAATGTTACTTCAAAGCGGCCCTGGGAAAGATGAGAGGAACAGAGGCACAGCCCAGGCTAGGGCTCCTATGAGTGTCTTTTCTTTTTCCCTCACAATATCGTCCTCATCTTTGATTCAGCATCCAGGCTCTTCAGACTACCCAGCCAACCCAGGAGTGGCCCTTGTCATAAGCTCAGGTCATTACTTAAGAATGTTTCCGATAAACACATATGTCTGAGGGTGAAGCTAGAGAAAGAGGAAGACTGCCATTCAGGCACAAAACATTCGCTTGAGTTCAGGCCCATCAAGGCCTATTTTTTTTTTCTCTCTTTTCCAGATGGTTCTTTTCATGGATTGGCCGTACAGCAGGTCACTGAGCAACTCAGGTGTGCCCCAGGCTCCCCTACGCCTTATTTCTCTTGTTTTATTCCCTGCCATTAAGAAACGTTTTTAGCAAAGCATGTGCATGACACTTAGATGGGGCCACTAGTTGCCTAGGAAACTGTCCATTCTACACATGTTCCCCTTTCTGGCATCATTTGGATCCAGCTGCCTCGATTGGCCTTCTCCCTTGGTCCTCCTCTGACCCACTCCCCCACTATTATTATGCCAACTGAGTAGATCCTAACAAGGACTGGCTATGTAATTTGTGGGGCCCAGTGCAGAAAGAAATTGCAAGACCTCTAGATGAAAAGTCACTGAGAATTTCAAGATGGCAACCATAGAGCATTAAACCAAGCACTGCCCTTCTAAGGGCTGCACAAATTCTAGGCTCTGCATCCACTTGCTGTGGCTCTGAGTGCTGTTGGGATCCTAGCCAGTGACAGAGACAAGCTCTTTCTACTCAATCGTCATAGCTTTCCAAAGCTGCATGTGCTCCACCCTGAGATTTTTAAGGTTCCCCCTGTGGGCCCCCAAAGGGCAGGGCTCATAATTGTAGGAACCAGGAAATTACTTTTTTTTAAAAAGATTTTATTTATTTATTCATGAGAGACACAGAGAGAGGCAGAGACATAGACAGAGAGAGAAGCAGGCTCCACACAGGGAGCCCGATGTGGGATTTGATCCTGAGATCACGCCCTGAGCCAAAGGCAGACGCTCAACCGCTGAGCCACCCAGGCGCAGGAAATTACTTTTTGTTAACCATTTTCACTCTTCTCACAATATATGCATAGTATTTCTTACCTCCTTCAGCCCAAAAAGAACATCAGAATTGGCAGCTTGGGTCAAAATGAACCAGTGTCTGCCCAGATGTAAATGCCAGCCACTCTGGCCACTGCATCTAAAGACAGTTAATGGCCCTGTTCTCCTCTCTGCTATCAAGCCTTAAGGATCTCTTCCTAAAAGTCACTGTCTACCCAAGAAGCTATTTTAAATCAAAAGCCCACTGGTTTGCCCAAAACTTTTAAAGGGCAATTCATATTTTCAACCTGTTCCTCCTCTTGGGTAATGAAGTAGATGAGTTTACCCCTCACTGCATAGGTTAGCACTTCCTCTTATCTATACTAACTGTTGCTCTTTCAAGTATCAAGAGTTCCCTCTTGGAGCACCTGAGTGGCTCAGTTGGTTAAGTGTCCAACTCTTGATTTCAGCTCAGGTCACGATAGCAGGATCGTAGTGATCAAGCTTTTGAAAGAGCTCCCACATTGCACTGGGTGAGGGGTCTGCTTAAGGTTCTCCCTCTCCCTCTCCCTGTGTCCTTCCCCCACCCTTCTCCATGTGTGCTCTCTCTCTGTCTCTCTCTCTCTGTCTGTCTCTCTCTCTCTTCTCTCTCTCTCTCTCTCTCTCTCACACACACACACACAAGTTCCCTCTAATTCTGCCTTCCAGGATTTGATGACCAAGACCTGTTTGAACATTTGTACTCTTAGTGATGTGAAATACTTTGATCATTCCTTATCTCCTTCTCCTGCCTTCATCCCATCCCTTATATTTGACTATTTTAGTGGCGCCTTTCTGCAGCACTGGGAAGGTGAGGACGTGGCCTCCAAGCAAACAGGAGGGCTCTAAGCAAATGCATGCGTAAATTTATGCGTGTTTCTTTCCAGTTGAGTCTGACCTTTTGTTGTCTTTCCAGGTCACAGCAGCCCCTTAGTGTCTTTAGGAAATGCATCTGTAGTGACTGTGATACCCTTTTCTGAGTTGTCCTCCCAGAAGTAGCCAGGATTCTTTCTGCCAGGGCCCAGCCTAGCTCGAGCCTGCCCAGGAGCTCATCTGCCCACACCTCTGCCCTCCCGCAGCCTCTCAGGGCCAGCCTGGATTTATCCGCATCCAGTGGTATTTTCACCTGCCAAAGGATTCACCTGGGTTCATTGTAAACTTCCTCTCCCACTCAATTTTCATAAAGGTGTAGAATAGAAGTTCTAGAATTGAGCCCCAAAAGAATTTAATCTGTAAGTGAATGGAGAAAGAGATCCTTTTGTTGTTTGTTTGTTGCTGTCTCTAAGCTGTTCCCTATCAATGACAAAATATTTGGCACCAAAGGTTCTTAAATTTGAAAGTTAACTTGCCAAAAGCTTTTGAAAGACTAAATATAATTTCCTTTCCCGCCATTTTTCTTTTCTTTTTTTTTTTTTTTAGCTCTTCAAAAAACTAAAACAAATTAACAAAGCACTGAAGATAAGAGCCTGGGTTTTGGAATCAGAACTGGGTTTGATTTTTGCTGTCACCATTTATTAATAGCATGCCCTGGGGCAAATTAGTCAATTACCCTCAGTCTCAGTGTTTTCATCTTTAAAATGGAAATAATAATGCTGACCTTTCATGTTCACTCTGGAATTAAACGAGGCAAGGGATTTGAAATGGTTGGCATATAATAAGGCTCAATTAATGGTCGCTGTTATTTGCTTGTAAATCTTTGATTACTAATTGCATCTAGGGTTCACTTTTTATGGTCAGGTATTTTACTCAAGTCCTTGGCTATTATATTAGCAACACTATTTATGTATTTCACTCATGCATTCAGGAGACATAGTTATTGTACACTCCATGTATCTAGAGGACACTAAGAGCCCTCCATCAGCCCCTGACCTGGAGGAGCTCCCGAGAAGGTAGTGGAAGCGAACGTACCAAAAATCAATATAATTTCATTCATCTTTAACACAGACATTCTCTCAAGGAACTGATTCATATTCTCTCCCATCAAGTCTTTAGCCAAAGGAGAAAATGTGGATTTTCCCAAGATAAATCTGGAATTTTCTGAATAGTCAGGAATAGTTCACAAGCCTCCCCTTTCCAATTTCTTAATAGGAGAACCCAGGTTTTGGGGGGACCTCCCCTGCCAATCAACAGTGCCATGTTTTCATTCACACTTGTGTATTTCAAAATTTCTTAGATAAAGGCCTGTCAGTTTCTATGATTCACTGAATCTGGTTTTAAAGTAGATCTAGAATTTCCTGATCAGTTTAGAGGGTAATTTGATGTGGGAAAGGCAGGGAAAATCTACTCAGTACCTGAGAATTGTTCTGCACTGTGATCATGATCAGCAGATGATGGTTCCCTGATTCTCCACCTGAGCTTTTCTAGGATCTTTTAAAAATCGTGTTATGGATTTCAAGAAAAGGATAGAGCACACACACACACACACACACACACACACACACACACACACACACACACAGAGTTTTCCCCCAACAAATGTCTTCTTTGCAGCTGACCAGTCCCCTTCTGTGGGTTTCTTTCAAATCAAAACACTTCCTTGAAATTGGAAGAAGCCCTAGAAATCACATGGCTGTGTTCCCTTAATTCATTTCCTTGTTTCTCCATCAAATTTGCTTCTAAAAACTCAACAGTACCTTCCTCCTTGGCCATTCCAATGGGGGGCTCAGGCAAGGGGGGTAAGACCACTATTCTTAGCTTAAGAGGATGAAATTGGACACTTGGTGCTAAACCTCATATAGACGACAAGCCGGGTGGTGGGAAGGCAGGCACTAGAACAAAGACCCATCAGGCTATTGTACTCATAGTTATGCCTTGTTTAGCACCCCCACAAAGAGATGGAACCCCCACACACTATGCTTACAAATCAGAGTTCTTAGAATCCACAAGTATTTGTTTGGGGGCTTTGAATGGTGCCTGCGTTTCACACACCACATCTTAATCACCCTTGACACTTCTCCTAACCCTCCGCTAGAAGAATTCCTAGTATTTTGTAGGACCCCTTCATTCTCCTAACCACCCTATGAAGCAGAGGTCATTGAGATGATCTCCTGTTCTGCGTGTGGAGAGAGGCCCAGACAAACCCAGTGGCTCTCCTCACAACCTTCACTTCCCACTAGCCCTTCGTGATTCTCCAGCATTTTTTTCCAGGCCTGGACCCCATCTCACTCCCTGGAACAGGATGTGCCAGGCCATCAACAATGCCCCTGTCTCTTCCCCAGGACCCTACCCCTTCCCAACACCTCCTCATTCGGTAGCCCGACCAGGGGATTGCCCTGGTGACCAACACCACCTCCAAAAGGCTGAGCCACCAGCCCAGCCACTCACCCCCATCTGGCTGGGCTTGGTCACCCCAAACAAGTGTGAAAACGCCACCTTTGCAGGCCGGAATCCGAAAGAAATTGGAAACCTGCTGTTAGCTTCATTCCCACTCTCTTCTCATGTTTGCTGTTATTTTTTAACACTTTTTTTTTTTCTCATAAAAGCACTATCCTCTTCCCCAGAGCTTGCCTGTAGCGAAGGCATGGTCTGTACAACTGCAATTATTTCAGAGAACAGATGGAGTGAGGAGCAGAAAGTCTGTTAATAGTAATAGAAATGCTACATGTTAACCTGGACAGCACATGATGACAGTCCCATGACTACCCGTTCTGTTCCCACCAGCTGGGCAACCAAAGTAGGAATGAGATATTCACAAACACAGCCATCAGCCACGTAGCCACCTAAAGTTAGAACTCAAATTCCTTCACACTAGGGGCCTTGGCGACTGCTTAGGCCCAGAGCAGAGGAGGCCAAGCCACAGCTCGGGACCAGGCCTAGTAGAATGGCCCCAGCTCTGTTTCACTGCCAAGGCTTCCTAGGTCAGCTAAGGCCGAGGCCTGGCGTTTAGGCAGGTTGCATTTGCTGACCCTAGCCAGGGGTCAGTCGAACCAGCTCTTGGAAGGAAGTGTTAGGTCTGGCTGAGCTAATTTTAGGCCCTGGAGGCACAGGTGAGTGAGAGGCCCAGCTCAGGAACAAGAGGCTTCGGCTTCCCCAGGCTGAGGCCCGGAGACAAAGAAAGCAAAGCCTCCACAGGAAACAACACAGTGTCAAGGCCAGCAGTACCAAGGGCTTGTGTAGCCCTTAGATCAGAAATCTTTTCATTCTTCTACAACATGAAAAATAAACAGTGTCCCATCCTGGCATAGGACATGGGCACATTTATTTCAACAAATCTTTCTTAACTACCTACTCTGTGCAAGAAAATACGCAAAGCACACGAGTGTCCCTACCTTTGAAAAAAATCATAATCCAATAAGGGGGACCAAGAGAAGCCCACATGTAGTCAGATACAGAGCAGACCAAGATAAGTACCCCCCACACACACACACAGAGGTATAAACAACGTTATCAGAGTTCAGATGCCAAGGACATCTTGTATGGTTCAGCGGCTCAGAAGAAATCTTCATAGAGGAGATGGGTAGCACTTGAGAAGTGTCTTGAAGAAAGCGAAGGATTTTCTGATGGGCAGAGAGACCAGTATAAATAAAGCCACCAAAGCTGGGAAGCAAGAACGACACCTTCAATCAGAAGCATCCCCAGCCTTCGTGGGCACGTGTAGTGCCGTGGTGGGATTGGCCAGAGCAAACTATAGGAGGCCTCAAATGCCAGATTACACACTTTATATTTCAGTCACAAATCTGTGGCAGGCTGTTTCTTAGATTATCGGGCAGTTGTGTGCTTGCAAGGCCCAATTCCGTGCTGCTGTTTCCAACTTCACATTCTGTGACCTCACGTTGGTAACTTAGATGAACTGTGGTGTGAATAGCTACCCACGGAAATGTGGAAGCATTGCCAATCAGCTTTTGTTTTTGTTGGTTTGTTTTCCAGACGACTGGTTTACCAAGTCAGCCGCAAATAAGTAGAGGGGTCAGAAGGCCAGCGAGGGGACTAGTAAAATATTAGAGGAAAGAGCTAGTCCAGACTCACCCACAGGTGCCGGAGAGAATGAGGAGAGGGGGAGAGTGTGGTCTAGAGAGACCCTAAACTTGGAAATCAAGAAGAACTGGGCACAGGTCGGAGTAGGAAGAACCGAAAGATGATTCATGTTTTGAATTTGGTGGCTGCCAAAATGGCCAGGCCATTCACAGAAATAGGTTATGTCAGAGGAGGAGATGGTGAGCGGAGTAGATGAGAATGTAGCTTTGGAGGTGGAGCTTATCCACCGGATATCTAATTAGATGGAAGATATGATCTGGAAGATATGATCCACACTCCACACTCGGCTTTGCTTTTTGAGTTCTCCTTTCCCATTCCCTTCCTCAGTCCCCTCTCCTCCCTCCCATGCCGTGCGGATCAAATCTCAATTCATCACTCGATGATGCTGTGATTTCTGTGCCTGCTTGGCTGCGTACGTGGCTTTGAGATTTAAATAAGTCCCTCGGCTTTATTAAGATAGAGAAGTTGCAGTAGGTCAGAGCTCGGGCTTGGGGGAGTGTAGAGAGTACAGTGAACTCACCAGGACTCGAACTCACCGCTCGGCCACCTGCGTCCCCTTGGCACTCGGCCAGGATCCTGCGAGCCAGGCCAACCTCCCTCCCCCAGCCATCTTGAGCACAGATGCTGTGGGGGGACCGTCATCCCCCGAGGACTGGGCAGCGCAGTGGCAGAAGGCACTTGATTCAGAGACGCTGGAACATGTTGCCAACAAGTCCATCTTTGTCGTATGTATGTTTTAGATTGCACAAGTGTCCAGAGACCTAGGTGTGGAGGACTCTGCAACACGCAAATAAATACCGTATTGTAATAAATAGATGTCAACCCAAAATCCGTCCCTCCACCTTCTGACCTGTGCCTGCCCTTCTGTGAAGGGAGGAGAGTGTGGGTTTGGGGGACCAGGGACGTGGTTTTCAATCCCAGAGAAGCCATTCGCTTGTTCACAATGACTGGCATTTGCTGATCACTTAACACGTGCAGGGCACTCTCCTGAGCCATTTATTAGCTCAATCAACGTGTGTGACAATCCAAGAAAAAAGCACGATTATTATTTTTTTAAATAAATTTTATTTATTTATTGACGAGAGGACACACACAGAGAGAGGCAGAGACAGAGGCAGAGGGAGGAGCAGGATCCCTGCAAAGAGCCCAATGTAGGACTCGATCCCAGGACCCCGGGATCACGCCCTGGGCCGAAGGCAAACACTCAACCACTGAGCCACCCAGGCATCCCACGATTATTATTTCTATTTTATAGATAATGAACCTGAGACCCAGAGAGTTTAGGCAATGCACGCCCAAGGTCACACAGTGACTGAGTAGGATTCACATCGCTTACGTGCGTTGCCTCAGACAGATCCCTGAATCCTTCTGAGCCTTAGGGTTTTTTTTCCAGTGGTGCACTCAGCATGATAATCTCTGTCTAGAGGCGTTTCACCTGCAGTGGCCCCCTGTTTCCAGTGATGTGACTCCGGTCACACCAAATTATGGCCTTCGCTGACTGCGACCCAAGTCCCCTGAGACTCCGACTCCAGCACTCAGCCCTTGCCAAATCAGCCTCTATTCCTCCTCCTTGACTCCTACCCCCAGCAGGAAGCCTTACCGCCACCCTGGCCCCATTCTGCATGGAAGCATTTGGTCCTTCACCTATGTTCCCATCGCCAGCGTGTCACGTTGCACTGTAGTTGTTTACATGGCTGTCTCCTTTTCAGTTTGTGAACCATTCAAGGGCGTGTTTGTACAGACAGTGTAGGATGTTGTCCCAGGTAGCCGAATCAGTTGAAGGAAAGGACCTTTAGCCTGAACAAAAGGTATTTGTGGAGCTGTGATAACTGCCTTCAAATATCTGAAATGCTGCCATGTGTAAGGACAGGACTTGCTGTTCTCGCTGTTCTATGCTGTTCTTGAAGAAAGAACACGATCAAGCGGGAGTTTTATGGGGCAGTTTTGGGGCTCCACGAGACATAGCCCTCTCTAAGAGTGTGGGCCGTACTTTAATGAGTCATGTCCTTATGGAGTGAGGGACACCCATCACTCATAGCACCAGGTACATGCTAGATGTTTGCTGGCCAGGGTTGCTGCAAAGGAACCTCTGCCCCTATTTAAATCCTCCCAATATATTGGGGTTCTGTAATCAGTCCCATTTCCAGGCAAACTCAGTCTCTCCGGGGCCATGGACGAGTGAGATTTAGAGAGAAGGAGGTCTGTGCCTGTGTGTGTCCCAGTATCCCCAGACTGGACTAGACATGCCAAGGAGCTCTGGTTCCAGGCAGCCAGAGGTGGGCTGTTTGGAAGAAGTCTTCTGCCTCCCGAGGTAACTGCTGCTCCAGGGACCGTGGGGAAGGAACTCAGAGGCCATTTGTTCACAATAACAAAACTTGACCCAGGGACCTTGCTTCCCAGTCTTAGAAATACTTTCACACTTTTAACTCCCTTTATTTTTAGAATGCCCCCATTGTGTGAGACACACATTATTGTCGTTTTAAGGGTCGATAGATTACACCTGAGTAAATAGCTTATTCCCAAACACATCCTTGGAACAGCTAGCATCCAGGTCCTCCGTCATTTCCTAGAATCATCTTGCACAACATCAGGATTCCTTTCCGAAGATCAGCCTCTGACACTCACTTTGAAAACCAGCACCAAAAACTGATGCGTGTGTGAGGTTAGGGATGTGTTTGGGGTCCAAGGAAGAAGATTCCTTACCACGGGAACTTAGTAGGTTTGTTTGTTGCATGCAACATGTTGAGGGGCTGGCAATCCCAGGCAGCTTCGAGAGCTCAAGGACCCAGATTCTTTCCATCTTTCTGTTTCACCACCCTTACCACATAGGCCTTCGACCTCATGCTTGTCCCCCTCTCTGTCACTCGGGTGGCTGCTACACATCCAAAGTCACATCCACATTCTAGGCAGGGAAGAAGGGGAATGGCTGAAGACAAAAGGTGACAAGGGTTTTCTCCTAGTGAGCCTGTACCTTTTATTCAGGAAGATATCCCTTCCCAGGGACTTTCTCCTACATCATCCGGGTCAGAATATGGCCCCCTCTTGGTGAAAGAAACACTGGGAAGTCAAGTCATGCAGCTTTCCAGCATCTACAGCAGAGGAAGGCAAGGAGGAATAGCTAAGCCATAGTGACTGCACAACTTCTTTTCCACATGGTGTCAAAGCATGAAAGGAGCCCCAATTCCCAGGCCGAGGTGTGTCTATGCACATAGCTCAGGAAATGTCTTTGTCAGCAGTGATGTCAGCTGTCCCTCTGGATGCCAGCGTGAAATGTGAGGCGGTCCCTGGGGATGAAAGGCTTTGGGCTCAAGGGGCAACACCCAGACTGCATCCTGGCGGGACCATCAGCCCTGGGGAGGAACAGCTGTTACACTCAACCTCCCCCAGGAAGAAGGCTCTTAACTAGATTTCCCATACAGAACTTTGTGGGGGAGGTTCAAACACAATCAACCCACCAGGGGCTAAATTTGTATTCCAACCAACATCATAATGACTAGTGGGAGCGGAGGGTGACTGGTGTTTGTGACTTCAGCTTCTCGATTTGGTGCTTGAGCCCCTTAATCTGCAGGGCCCCAGGCACAAGGGACTCCAGCAGGTCAGGGGAGGCCTGTCCTCTTTAGGTAGAGGGCACACACTCTTCTCTGAGAGTGCCCTAAGTAAGAGGAAAGAAGCCAGGATTTTAGTGCAGATTGGGTCAGGGATCTGGGAAACCAGACTTTAGGATTGGTCTCCAAATGGACACCAGTGCCTTGGCCCCACTCCAGACCCCTTAAGTCAAGGGTCCAGCCTTGGTAGCTTTGAAAATCTCCCCTCATGATTCTAATATTCACTCTGGTAAGAACTACTGCCTTGGAGAACATGGCTCTCCACTCAACTTGACTGTGAAACTTAATCATATCCAGTCAATCTCCCATTCAAGGACAAGTGAGCACTGTAGGCAGCAAGCCACATCCCTAGTCCTATCTGAAAACAAGAGAGATGCAATGCTGGACCCCCCCAGTTTGCAGTAGTCTCCCGTGGGCTTGCTGGATATCTGAGTCAAGGAGTCAAGGGCCCTGTCCTAAAATGTGCCTGGGATTTGTTTTAATCAGGTAAGGTAAGACATGCAGATGGAAATGATGGTCATGGAGGAAAGCATTCGTACTCACAGATCTCTAGACAGGAGTCAGGACACATCCCCCAGGGCCACATGGGGAAGCACCAGGGTCTGCCAGGAGGCAGGAGTGAGGGGAAAGCATGAGGAAGAGTCTTTACTGTGATTTTCATGGTAGGGGCAGGGAAATGGGCAAGGGAGGATAATCAGGGTAGACAGGGTTAGGATTGGCTAAGTGGAATAATTCCAGTGGGCTCTGGGGCATAGGAGCTGCCCCTGGTTGTCTGGTCCCTGGTCATGGGATGAGTAGTGGCTCAGCTCAATAAAGGAGGTGGTGGTGAAGGGTATAAGCTGTGGACTCATAGGCTTGCATTTGAAGAGTGTGCTCTCAGGTGAGTGTTTGCTGTCTAGGAATTGGCAGCCCCTCCAGGATCAGCAAAGCTTTAGATGTTAAAGCATGAGAAAATAAAAGACAGGACTAACACAAGCCCCATCTTCTCAGTACTGCTAGGACTCGGGACTGTCTACCAAAATCTTGTCATATTCTGTCCAAATACTTTTTGTTTCTCCTGTCTGAGAAAGGCAGGCACACATACTCCTCCCGTGGAGGGAGAGAGCCTCGAGACTCAAGGGTGCACCCCCACATCAGTCCCTTACCCTGCGTGGAACCTCTGAGCTACAGAGAGTGTGGCTCACTGGTCTACTCTGGGAATGACTACTCTTGAGCCACGTGACCCATCCCTTACATGATCAGCTGTCACTGTGCCTACTCAGATCCACCCCTCCACCACCTGTAGGAATTCCATGTCTAACACTTGTGTCTGGCTGTATGATCCCATGCACCCCCATTTACAAACCTCCTTGGCATGTACAACCCCTTGCCATCTTCCTCATCACCTATGCTGGCTGCCTCTGCTGCCCCTCCAGGCCTCAGCCCCTGGGCCTTGGGGACTCTGGGCTCCAGACACAGAACAACTCGTGGCTCCCTTTCACATCTCTGTGGCTCTGTGTATGCTGCTGCTTTGCCCAGCATGGCTTCCCTCCTGGGCAAACTTCCATTCACCAGAACCCTGCTCAGAGGCAGCATCCTCTTGGGAGGCTTTATTTGGTCACCCCAGGCAGAGTTAGTTACCTCCTCAGGTTGGCTCCTGCAGCGCTAGCAGTGTGCCCCTGGTTAGAGCACAAGGGACCCTGGATTACTTGCACATCCATCCAGCTCCCCATTAGAACTGTTGAATCACAATGTTGTACACCTGAAACTTATACAGTGCTGTCTGTCAACTATACTGCAATAATTTTTTTTTAAAAAGTAAACAGGAAGGAAAGGAGACGGTATGTGTTGAGAGTTCTTCTGTTTGGTTTGCCTACGAAGTGGAGAGCAGGCAAGCGCAGAGGGATAGCTGATGGACAGAGAGGGAGGAGGGACAGTTGCCAGTGGTCAGGAGGCCCCTTGAAGTCAAAGACTAATTCTGGTAAGCAGAGTTGAAGAAGCAAGCTGAACAGAGAGGAAGTTGAGGCCAGAATTAGTGAATTTTGAAGATGGAACAGTTTGGGATGACGAGTTTCAGGGAATGACTGTTGATGGTTGAGATAGAGAAAGAGAAGATTGCCTGAGATGTGGAGGTGCAGGACCCAGAGCATCCATGGGGCTGGACAGACAGGTATTCCACATGTGTGTGAAGTCATTGGGATGACAGCAGGATGAAGGGAAGAAAAGAAGACTAAGCAGGTGCCAGTGTCTTCAATGAATGAGCAGGAGCAACCATGAGATCATAGTAACAGCCAACAGGACAGAAAGAAGATGTATGGTTGAACAGCCTAAGCCACAAAGAAGGACGTGGCGACAGGGAACAATGGCCTCCTGACCCCAGGGTTTGTGGGGCATGAGAGAACATACACCAGCCCTTGAGAGTGCCCAGGGGAAGGGGCCCTTTAGGGGAGATCCAGGCAAAAGCAAGGAAGTAGAGCAATTCATGGAGAGACAAAGGACAGAGGGGAGACGTGTATTCCTCAGTGGCATTTCTGTAGGGCAGAGTGGCCGAGTCTGGAGGTGGAGGACAAATGAGGACTGGCTCTGAGGCAAAGAAGAAAAGAGTATTTGGGGAATGATGGTGTGGTGGAGGACCAATGGCTGAACAAGAGGTCAGCGGAAGAGGCTCTGGCTGAAAAAAACCAGGATGGGAGGCAGGGGAGATTGGGGCTCAACGGTGTCTCTGAGGGTGGCCAGTGGGACAGAGGACAGAAGACTTAGCTCACTAGGCATGGGAGGAGTCAGTGTCATTGGGTGCTTTCTGCTCACCTGGACTGTGGTGGCTACCTGTGAGGCTGACGTTTCCCTGCAGGAAGAATCAGTGTCGTGGTGAGCTGCAGTAAGTAGACAACCCCACGTACAGATGGTGGTTGAGGACGGAAGCCAGATGTTCAAGGATGAGACATATCTGACTCTGACAACTGTTCAGATCAGAGTTCAAAGTCAATGGCCTCTTCTTCCCACTTTCCCTCCTTGATTTCCACTCTACTGTTCCCATTTCCCCTAACCTCCAGATGGGACACACCTATTGAAATTCCTTCTGGAACAATAAAAAGAAAAATTTAAAAGAGACAAAGATTCATACAGACACCTCACCAAAGATACATGAATAGTCAATAAGAACCTGTAAAGATGCTCAATATCACTGGTCATTAGGGAAATGTAAATTAAAAACATGGTGAGATGCCGCTTGATACTTGCTAAAATGACCTCAATCCAAAAATCAGATGGTACCAAGTGTTGGTGAAGATGTGGAGAAATTGGAACCCTCATGCACTGCCAGTGGGGTTGCAAAATGGTGCGACAAGTTTAGAAAACAGTTTGGTAGTTTTAAAAAGCATTAAACATAAGTTTCCTGTACGACCTTGCAATTCCACTTCACATATTTTCCCAAGAGAATTGAAAACATATATCCACACTTGTCCATAGCTGCACACTTGTCCATAGCTGCACACTCCATAATAGCCAAAAAGTAGAAGCAACCCAAATGTCCATCAACTGGATAAATGCAAAGCATACCGAGACCCATACAGTGGAATACTATTTGGCAATAAAAAGGGATAAAGCACTGACACACGCCAACAACATAGTTGAACCTCAAAAACATTTTGCCGACTGAAAGAAGCCAGGCACGAAAGACCACATATTACATGACTCCATTTACATGAAATGTTCAGAAAAGGCAGAAAGTAGATTAGTGGTTGCCTGGAGCTGGTTGGAGAGAACAGGGAGTAACTGTAAATGGCAAAGGGTTTCTTTTTGGGGTGATAAAAATGTTCTAAATTTAAATTGTGGTGATGGCTGCACAGCTCTGTTAATTTACTAGAAATTGTTGAAATGTATGTTTAAAAGGAGTGAAGTTTGTAGTATGGAAATTATACTTCGATGTAGCTGCTTTAAAAAATGTACCTGTACAAATCCAGATCTAACTTTAACTCTGCTTCTGTGCCGTCTCCATCGTCTGGAAGCATCGTGATTTGTTGATGTGAGTTCCCGCACCTCGCTCAGGCCCTGCACCATGGAGTCCATGGCCCTCGTCCATGGGTTGCCCTTCACCTCGGTGCCCTCCACAAATAGCATGAGGATTCTCGGAGCTCTGCTTGCAGCAAAGGGACAAGGTCATCCCTCTTTACCTCTCAGCTGGTGAGAGAGAGATTAGAGGCTGACATCTCCAAGATAGTACCATGTGATTACTATACATTTCTCTTTAGTTTACAACTTCAGTTTATTTTTAGCAGGTTATCCAGTTGACTCTTGAACCATAGGAGTTTGAACTGTGCAGGTCCGCCGATCCACAGATTTTTTTCGATCAATACTCTACACTACTGCAAATATATTTTCTTTCGTGATTTTCTGTATTCCATTTTCTTCCTTCTAGCTTACATTATTGTAAGAATATAGTATGTAACATGTATGACATATAAAATACATGTCCATTGGCTGTTTATTTTAGCGGTAAGGTTTCTGTTCAACAGGAGGCTGCTAAGTTTTGGGGGAATCAAAAGTTACACGTTGATTTTCAACTGCTCAAGGGGTCACCAGCCCACCCCAGGTTTTTTCAAAAGTCAACTGTATGTACACATGGCTCAAAAAACAAGATGGTAGAACAGGCGTAGATAAGAGAGGTCCATCCCATTTACCCCCACTACTACTACCACTGGCATTGTCTATTAGTTTTTTTGTTTAAGTATCCTCCCAGAGTTTGTTTATGTAAATACAAGCCACTGTAAAGAAATACCTTATTTTCTCTTTCTTCTGTAAAAGTGAGCTCCTAGATAATCTACACTGTTCTGCATTTTGCTTTTTTCACTTAATTTATCTTGGAGGGCTTTTCATATCCAATCTTAGAGAGCTTCATGGTTTTTAACACCTATAAAGTATTCCATTGCGAGTACGTACCAGTGTTTATCAACCAATCCCCAACTGATGGACACTTGAGTTATTTCCGACTTTTGTTATTATTATTCAGCTTTGTCTAGAACTGAAGTGAGTACCTTACATACAAACTGTCTCATAAATGTGCAGATATCTTTAGAGGGAAAAAAATCACAGAAGTGGGATCACTGAGCCTATAGGTAAAATTGCCTCCACTTCGCTTCCCAACAGTCATGCAGGAAGCTTCTCCACAGCCTCACCGGCAAAGCATACTATCAGATGCTGAGATTTGCAGAATGTTTGACAAGCACATTGATTCCATCATGCTTTCTTCAAGTAGAATTACTTACTTTTTCTTTTTTTCGTTTTTAAACTCTATTCTATTGTGGTAAGGATGTGAGATCTACCCTTTACCAGATTTTGAAGTGTACAATATGATATTATTAAGTACAGGCACAATGTTGTTCCGATCTTTAGAACGTATTCATCTTGCATAATGCAAGCTCTTACCCATTAAGCAGCTGCTCCCCACTTCCCCTTCCCCACAACCCTGGCAACCACTGTTCTCTCCTTTTATGAGTTTGGCAATTTTAGGTACCGCATATAAATTGAATCATACAGTACTGATCTTCACGTGACTGTCTTATTTCAGTTAGCACAACGTCCTCCTGGTTCATCCCCTTTGTTACAGAGGCTTTTTTAAGGCTAAATAATACTCCACTATAGAAAGAAGATAGATAGATAGATAGATAGATAGATAGATAGATAGATAGATAGATGATAGATAGATAGATAGATAGATAGATAGATAGATAGATGATAGATAGATATAGATTATGTTGTGTCTCTAGCCATTCATCCACTGATGGACATGGAGGGTTTTTTTTTTTTCACATCTTGGCTATAATAATGCTGTGATGAACATGGAAGTGCAGACATCTCTTTGAGGTCCCGATTTCAATTCTTTTGGATAAATACCCTGAAGAGAAACTGTTGACTCATTTAAGCAGGATCAGTTTCACCTGATATCTAGACACCTCAGAAGCCATTGAATAAATGTTAGAATCTGAAGGTAAGTAGACCATCTATCCGTCCCCTCATTTTCTAGGAATAAACCAGAGAGGAGAAAGACTTGGCCAAGATCTCCAGCCCACAGTGCAACAATAATTCATGAGTACCGGGGCAGCCCGGGTGGCTCAGGGGTTTAGCACCACCTTCAGTCCAGGACGTGATCCTGGAGACCCGGGATCGAGTCCCACGTCAGGCTCCCTGCATGGAGCCTGCTTCTCCCTCTGCCTGTGTTTCTCCCTCTCTCTCTCTCTCTCTCTCTCTGTCTGTTTCTATGAATAAATAAATAAAAATTTAAAAAAATTCATGAGTACCTCCTGCATGCCTGGCATTTACTAGGTCTATGCAATACCCGCTCCCCCTCCCCCACCAAAGAAGTACAGAACAGTTTCAGGCAAGAAGACATGTGGCAAGTACAAAAATCTCTGGAGATAAAGTCATTGTTGAAAGTACCTTGAACTGTTGCACGTTCTCCTTAGGCTGTACCTAGAGGATGGCTCACCATGGTCAGACATGAGTGTCATGTGCCAGGAGACTGGCTCATCTTCTTCACCCCACTTTATGCCAGCCTATCTGCTCCAAGGACCAGCAGAGAAAAAATTGGGTGCTTGGGTCAGATTTCAAGGAGTTTAGCTATGAGCCAGGCTCTTGAATAGCCTGTTTCCCAGTTCACATGCTGAACATTAACCCACTTCTGCTAAATATTTGCTAGGGAACTTCTGTTGGCAATTGGGGTCTTTGAAAGGGCTAAAAACCAGCTCCCTGATTGCATTGAGAGAGAAGGCAAAAAACCGTCACCACAGAAGCCTTGCTGCTGAGTGTTAGAAGAGGTCTGCTGTGGGGTTACTTAGCAGGGAGAGGATCTAGGGTAAAACTCAGGGTGTAGCCACCTCAGAAAGCACTATGCAACAGGGATTCACCCACAAACACCTAAAGAAGCAGACACCAGTGTGGGAGAGCTGCAGGTGGGGGCCAGGAGGGGCCGTGGCAAGTGGGATTGAGAAGAAAGAGAAGCCTGCCATAGAGAAGAATTCCTCTAGGCGTTGTCTGACCAGGAGAAAAATGAGGGTTTGGGGACTTCTTACAGTAGCTTTTTTTAAGTACAAATCTTTTTTTTTCTATGTGTAAAAGCAGTGCATTTTTTTGCACAAACTTTGGAAAATGCAGAAAAGCACGAAGAAGAATATAGTACATCATGATCCTATCACTTAGAGGTAGTCAACATTTCAATTCCAGTTTTCTTGGTCGTCTTTCCACAGAAGGGCATACATGTGTATGATAGACATCTATGGTCTTCTGCTCTGCTGGTTAACAAAGACGATGAGATCATATCTTACATAACATTTTATAACCTACCCCTTACTTCAACATAACCTAAAAACTCTGAGAATAAACATAAAAAATATATATATATGTCAATTTCTTGGGCAAAATGGGTTTTTATTTTATAAAATTTGCATATATTTATTACTAATGAAATTGAACATTTGTTCATATGCTTGTTGATCATTTGTACTTCTTATTTAATGAATTTATGCCTATTCATGTTGCTTATCTATTTTTCTATTGGGTTATTACTCTTTTTCTTATTGATTTCAAAGGTACTTTATATATTAAGGATATTATTAACCCTTTATCATAGGTCTTGTAAATATTTTCTCCCAGCATTATCTTCGAATTTTATTTTGGCTTTTTTGTGTGTCATATAAAAGTTTCAAAATTATATCTAGTTAAATATATCAATCTTTTCCTTCATGCCATTTACTGTTAACAGTTTGGTGTGTACTTTTCCAGACATTTTCTATGCATATGCAAATATATCTATAAATATATATATAGTTAGATATATGAAGTTTTCCTGCACATTTTAAATGATACCATTCACACTATTCAGCAGCTTATTTCACTCACTAGTATATTTTAGATATTTTTCCATATTAAAATATAAAGATCTAATTCTAACAGAGTATTCCGTTATATGAATTTACTAAATTGCATTAAATCACTTTTTAAAGATTTTTTTCATTTTCACATTTAAATCTGGAAATGTTTTGGCATATGAAAGAAATAGAGACTAAAGTTTATTCCACATGGTGAGCCAGTTGTCTCAGTAGCACTTAAAAAATAATCTATCCTTTCCCTACTTGTTTGAAATAATGTTGTCATATATGAAATACCATATATTCAAGGAGAACTTGATCATTTATTAGGCACACATATATTAAGGACATGGGTTTATCTCTAGATTTTCTACTTTGTTCCCTCTAGTTACTTGTTCTTTAATCAATACCATGTTGTTTGAATTACTATAGCTTTATGATATATTTTAATATCTACAAAATCAATACCATTTCCCTGTTTTCCAATATTGCTTTGGTTAATTATTTTTGTCTTCTATTCTGAGCTTTAGAATTATTCCATGAAGTTCCCAAAACATCTGTTTAGGATTTATGTTAAATTAGTTAATTAATTAAAGGATATTACACATTTGTAAATGATTCTTTCAATTTAAAAGCATAGCATGTCTCCACATCTAATTCAAGTTTTCTTTTTATGCACATCAGTAGTGTTTTGGCTTCTTTGTCTGAGTCTTGGATTTTTCATCAGGTTTATTTCTAGATATTTTATGTTTTTTATTACAATTGTAAATGGGATTTTAAAAATGTATTTTCTGACCATTATGAATAAGTACTGATTTTGTGTGCATTACATAACAACTCATTGTACTGAATATTAAGTTTAGATGTTTCCAACTGAGTCTTTTGGATTTCTCATGTAGGCAGTCATGTCACTTGCAAAAAAAAAAGTTTAGGGCAGCCCGGGTGGCTCAGCGGTTTAGTGCCGCCTTCAGCCCTGGGCCTGATCCTGGAGACCCGGGATCCCATGTCAGGCTCCCTGCATGGAGCCTGCTTCTCCCTCTGCCTGTGTCTCTGCCTCTCTCTCTCTCTCTCTCTCTCTCTCTCTCTCTGTGTCTCTCATGAATAAATAAATAAAATCTTAAAAAAAAAGTTTAACTCAAAGAAAGAGATAGATGGTTTTATTTCTTTTACAGTATTTACACTTTGTTTCTTTTTGTTTGCTTATTACTTTGGCTAGAACCTATTCTTGGGAGCATCAATTATACAGTTTTTGCTTCTGGGATTTTATTCATGATCCTATCACTTAGAGGTAGTCAACATTTCAGTTTCAGTTTTCTTGGTTCTCTTTCCATGGATAGGCGACATACATGTGTATGATAGATGTTTTTGGTCTTCTACTCTGCTGGTTAACAAAGACAATGAGATCATATCTTACATAACATGTAAGGAATAACATGTGGGAATAACATAACATGTGGGAATTACACACACACACGTGCACACGGGCTCTTTGGGATATGATCCTTCCTTCCCCCTAATACTTTCTTTTTTAAATATTTTATTTATTTAACAGAGTTGATGCATGCTCATAAGTCAGGGGAGGGGACAAGCCAATTCCCCACTCAGCAGCGATTCTGATACAGGGCTGGATTCCAGGACCCCAAGATCATGACCTGAGCTGAAGTCAGATGCTTAACCAACTGAGCCACCCAGGCGCCTCTCCCCTTAGTATTTCATCTGATTATCCTTTTCTTCAGAGTTCTTAGAAATTTCCTTTGACTTTATCTTCAGATTCTCTATTTAATTTCCTATAGCATTATGTGGTTCAGTGACTTTTGGGGATTTTTAACATTCAACAGTATTTTTATCTCTAACTACTCTTTGGCAAGTTGCCAGTGATTCCTCAATTGCCAGAGCAAATGCTGCATGTGGTCCTCTCCCTTGATGGCTCTGGTATACTGACCCCACCCCACCCCTCCTTTGACTGCTCTTTTGGCAGTCACGGTCTTGGCATCCATGACACTATTACCCCTGGTTCTCCTCCCAACTCACCCTACCCCTTGGAGTTCCCCACTTCCAGCCTAGCCACTCTGTTCTCACTGTACCGTTTCTCCCCGAGTCTCAGCCATCCTCATGCCCACTACTCACATAGTAAGTCTTGAGAGAGCTCCAGCCTCATAGCTCCATTTAAGGGATATCTCTGCCTGCACGTTTGTTTGTTTGTTTGTTAAGATTTTATTTATTTATTTGAGAGAGAGCACAAGTGGAGGGGGACAGAGGGAGAGAGAATCCCAAGCAGACTCCCCGTAGAGCATGGAGCCCAACTCAGGGTTCGATCTCAGAGTTCATGACCTGAGTCAGAATTAAGAGTTAGACACTTAACTGAGCCACCCAGGCACCCCTTCCTACATATTTTAACACCAAACTCACAGTCTCCCAAATTTGTTACTCGTAGTATTCCTGGCACCGTCGTCCACCTACTTGCCCAAGATAGACTATCAGGGGCATCCGAGACATCTCCCTCTCCTGCAGCGGCCCTATCCAGTCACTTCATGCTGTGCATTACACAGTACAAATGCCTATTTCTGTCTTCATTATTACTACTTGCGCTTTCAAGCTCTGTGATGTCTCTTCAGGATATCTCCAGTTGTCTTTTTTTTTTCTCCAGTTTTCTTTTTTTTTTGCTCTTCTCTTAGTTTTTTTACTCAATGTTATTGTATGCCTTCCCAAAGCACAGACTTAATCATGTCAGTTGTCTATTGAAACAATCTCAGTGGGTCCTGTGGCAAAACAAATTTGTTTAGAATTAGAGAGCATGAAATGCTCTCTATTATCAAGTCCCTTTCAGCTTCATCTAGACAGACGTCCCTTGTCCCAGCACACCAAGATTCTTGCCATTCCCCAAAGAGCCCCATTCCTTTGCACAGACCCTTCCCTTTGCCTACAGAGTTGTTTTCCTGACCCCGCTCATTCTTCAAGATCAAGTTCAAAAGACAACGCTGTGAAGGCTGCCTGGATTCCAAGATAGAGAGGTATAGGCTCCATTCTCTGTGTCCCTTTAGCACTTGGTAAACATGCAGACCCTCGCACATTGTTCCACAGCTACATCCCCTTCAGATGAAGGGGAGCCCAGTCTCTTCTCTACTTACCTTATTAATATCATACTCTCCCACTCTTTCTCATCCAGCATACTGACCAGCTTGAGTCCCTATCCAAGTGAAACCCAGCTACCATTTATTTCACGATTGCGCCTGAAGAGTTAAAAGCACACAAATGTGAAATGTAGTATTACCTAGGAACCTTACTACAAACCTATGGTATATTCAATTTCTCACTTTCCAAAATGACTATTTCACATCTTTTTCTTGGTCCCCAAACTTCCTATAACCCGTCTTCCCTTAATGACCTTGCCTCTAATTAGCTGAGAAAATAGGAGTTTCCTCATTCCTCATCATCACATTCTCCAATTCCGTGCATCTGAACCTGTACCCTCTGCCTCCACCAGAGCCTGGTCCCTCCACTTTTGGTCTGGATCCTGTCTCCATCCTTTTTTCAGTCTTGGCTCTTGCCACGGTCCCCTTTCTCCTCTCTGTCACTTATATCTCCCTTTCCACTGGCCTGCAGATATGACTGACTGTCATC